>NC_141470.1:17768237-18348237 GCF_009769465.1 Tauraco erythrolophus
ATATGCTTCTTTTCACATTTACTTGCAACATGGTTTGCACAGAGAAGGGATCAGTTTCCCTTACTTCCCCCTCCTCTTAATATACTTCTAAGCCATTTTGCCAATTCCTGATTACAGAAGGCTCTGAAATGCCCTCAAGTGATGTTCTAGCAAGGAAAAGAAAACAATTCTTGCTGTTAGATATGGAAGGACTTGCTTTTCCACAGTTATACGTGGTTGACAGTATTCCTTAAGAACAAAACTTACCGTTGCCAAAAGAGCCATAAATGGTTTTCAATACAGCTTTAAAAAAAGGCAAAGCATTGTTTAATTATCCAGTGCAGTCAGTTTTAGATCATCTCCTTAAGTAGTGTTGGAAACTCATGCAGACAACTGTTTTGTACTTGTTTTATGATATTCTAGTAACACGCTGTCCTTATTCTCTGTTGTCTGTTAAATTCTTGGTTTGACTAGCATTTTCTAATGAATGTAATTTTGTACAAAGTAGAATAGACATTTTGTTAATTCGCAATTCGGCAGTCTTTGTCTCCCCCAACATATTCGGAAGATATAATGACACCAAGAATTTTTATAGTCAGTAGATTTATAACTATCATCAGTGTATAATCTGCAGAATACTGTCATTTCGCAGCTCTTTGATAAAAAAAAAAAGCTTCAGCTTAATGTTAGCAACTTAGACTCTCGTAGATCATTAGTATGATACAAATATAGTGATATAGACTGAGAAAGTTAAATTATCATATAGAGTGGAAAGTAGTTTCTTGCTTTGAGGTCACGATTGGACAGGAAGTTGCCAGGTTCAGCTTTAGAAACACTAGTTCCTGACGCAAAAACCCAACCAGTAATCTTAGCCATCATCTCTAGATCCAAAAACCTACAAATGGTTACGTGTGGTATCATCATAATTTAGATGTTTAATATTAGACGTAATTCAGAGTTTCTCGATTCGGTTCACTGAAAAAACTTTAACTTTTTAAAAGAATCCCTCTAAGAATGAAGAGTTTAAGCTGGGTTTAAATAATTTTGAGTGTACACAGTAACGTTCAAAATTTTATGGAACAAAATGTACTAACGCAAATGGCAGGGTGTGGCACGTTGGTATCTAGAAATTTTGTAATAGCAAATACACCAACTTACTAAGCTCTTCAGCGACTTCGGTCAAGGTAAATAAAATTATTCTCTGCAGTGCTGGGGTATTGGGATATCTAGCTAAAATTTATGACACAGTAATCCTAGACTTTTCTCTTTGCGACTTGGTTGAGATTTTCATATTCATCTCCCAGTAAGTGCTCCTACATGGAAATAAGAAAAGAGAATTTGAAATTTTTAATATAAACAGCATAGATATTTAACAGCTTTAGTGTGAGCACTGTCAAAGGCCTGATGTTCTCCTTTTGTCCTCAACAGTGTGTGGAGAGAAAAACCAGCAAAACTAGACCCGTTTGTATGTACCTACAATATCCTTACTTCTGTTTGGTAAATGCTCCAAATTAAAATTTAAAAACGTTGTAGTATGTTAATGTATAACTTGTAATACTGAAGAACCGTCTTCAGCTAACTTAAAACAAAAGTAAATAAGAAGACCCCTTTACAACGTACCTGCAAACATGTGTTTTGCCTGTATGACCTCACTTGTGTTGTTCGACAGTTCCCTTCTCTGTTCTCTGCTCCTATCTCAGGAACTAGCTGCACTAATCAGCATTTTCAGGTTTGAAGTAGGTGTCCATGGATCCGCTGGAAGGATTTCTTTAGGTTTTGGGGGTGGTGGGTTAGAGGCTGGCAGTCAGCTGTATCTCTGTCAGTACCAAATATGAGGTAGCTGCTTGTTTCAAAGGAGTTCTCAGTATGTTTCTGCATGGCTCAGAAGGATGATTTTCCTACACACCGAGAAAGACTGTGATGTTAAAACCCACAAGCACTACAATCCATTTTACTGACAACAGTCAAAGCGGGATCAAGATAAATTGCATTTTTTGGGTAGCTCAGAGTCAAAGGTTGCAGTCTTACTCTGAACCAACGAAACCCTTCCCTGAAACCATTTCTTGGACTGTGCCTTTAGCTTAAGACATGGGGCCCGTGGTATTCCTGAGGTAACTTTCCTTTTCTTTCCCTCTAGGGAAAGTACCGTCAGAATGAATGTAATCCGTAGCAGAAAGCTACAAAGCATGAGCGAAACACCTTTATCAAGGAAAAAAAGAAAACGGGAGCCAGGAAGAAGTACTGCTCGTTACAAAACTGGCGGTTAAAGGTCGTCAGGTAGAGTTTTAGGGCACTTTTGTTACGGACAGAAACTAAAGCGAAGGTAAAACGCGCTCGGTTACTACCATCCAACGGGTTTTACAGGCGCTCGCTCAGAACGAAGTGATTTCACGGCCAGGGATGCTGCAGAGGGCTGAGACCGGGCACCCCGCGGCTGCCACCCGCGCCGACCGGACCCCACCGCACCCGCGGGAGACAGCAACCCCCGGGGGGCAGTTTCGCTCGTTCGCTTCCCCACCGGAGCAGGCACGGAGGAAGGCGAGGCGGAACCGAAGGAATACCTTGTCGCCGGTCCCCGTCTCCCCGCCCGCCTGCCGCATTCTCCCGCCGCTGCGCAGCCTCAAGAGGCGACACCCGCCGGTCCCGCCGCGACGCTCCGCATCGCAGGTCCCGCCGTTCTGCGGGGCGGGAGGGAGGAGGCGTTAGCAGGGAAACCGGCGGCGACTGCCGGCGGCGGCGGCGTCCACCTTGGCCGGTTCCAGCCGCTGGTAACGTCCCGCCGCCTCCCGCCCCTGGGGCCTGGGCCCGGCCCGCGCGCGCCAGCAGCCTGCCCGGCGCCGGGCGCCCAACGGCGCCCTAACGCGCCACGGCGCCCAACGGCGCCCAACGGCCCAACGTCCCGTGCTCGCCCCGGCCCCGCCCCGGCCGGCCCGCCCGCACCGCAGCGTCGCCGATTGGCCGCCGCCGGCGGGCGGGGCCCTTCCGGGATCCGGTTTAAACATTTGGCGCCACCGCCGTGCCCAGAAGAGCTGCTCCTGCCTGGTGCCCATCCCGCGGCGCGTAAGAGCCGGCACGCACCGAGGGTGACACCGCCGCTGCCCGACCCCGTCCTGACCCGCCCGCCGGCCGCTCCCAGTGCCGGTTTGAATTCAACCGGCTGAGCCGCCGAGGAAGGATGGGGCAGCCTGGCCAATCACCTCGCCGCCCTCCGCCCCGTGCAGCCAATCGGAGCGCGGCGTTCCTCGGCCGTTCCGCCCTCCCGCTGCCGCCGGGCGGGGGTTTGGCGCGGGAAGCGGGGCGCGCGCTGCCTTCCCCCGCCCCAACGGCTGCTGCCGCCGGGGGAAGCGGGCGCGAGGGGATGAGCCCGGACAAGGGGCGCTAATTGGTTTAGCCGAGCTAATTATCCGCCGCCGCTTCTCCCTGTGTGTCACAGACCGGGTCGGTCGGCCGTCTCTCCCGGCCGCCGCCTGCCCCTCTGGCAGACGCCCCTTCGCGGCGTCCCGTGGCCTTTTTAAGCCACCGGCATCCATCGCCGCGCCCCGGCCACCCTCTGCTCTGGCCCGCGGGCGGGGCGGAGGGGGTCCCCGCCGGTAGCCCGGGGCCGGGCAGCCCGGGGCAGGCGGCTGCCTCGCCCAGCCCGGGCGCAGCCCGCTCCTCGGAGCAGATTCGGGTAGCTCGTGCGCTCTTAACTATGAGGAAAAAGCACTTAAAAAAAAGAAAAAAAAAAAAAAAGAGAAAGAAAAGCTTAATAACTCACCGATTGTGTGGCTTATTGCGGAGCGGATCACTGGCTATTGACTTTGTGGCAAAGGGGTATTCTTGGTGCCCCCTGAGATAAGATTCAGAAGCTGTCTGGTGTGAAGAGGGGCTGTACGGCTTATCACAGGCGTTGCAACACTTGGGTTTGCAGGTAGACGTTGGGATTCAAAAGCACTTTACTTCAGGCATCTTTTGTCCTAGAGCTGGGATTGCATAAGGACAAAAGCATTTTAATGTAACTGTATTTTTCTGAAGGGAGGTCTTTGAAAGCTTGTAAACTCAAATTGCAAAAGTACCCAAGTAACCCTCGCTCCCTGGTATCACCCTTACCATGGAACAGCCAAAGTTTATTCTCTTGCAGTACGTACATGCCTCACCTTTAAAGAGGTTTAGGACTGGGCGACCATTTGCTCTTTTTTTCTTGTTCGTGCTTCAATACAGTTACTGTGTATTGGCTTCTTTTTGTAAAACGTTACGCTAGAAAGTGTAATTGTTATGTGCCCTGGTAACCCAAAATCGGTGTGTGACTCCCAAGAAGTACAATTATAAATACCAAAAAATAGTGGGGTGTTTTTCTCCAGGGATGATTGCATGTGTTACCATGTTTGCTGGAATTTGAGTTACTTAAATGAGCCAATGCATTCATGTATTTCAGAAATCAAACTGGACAAAAAATATGAGGCTTTTACATTCAAGCTGTCACTTGATAGTTTTTTTTTTTTTTCATTTATGTTGAGTTTTCAAAATTATCCCCTAATCAAGAAACCGTTATCTCTGTTCAAACACATCACAGTATCTCTGACGCCCTTTGCTCAGGCGAGATCTTTCCTTGTCTCAAAGTTAGCCTTACTTGTTTTGACAGTATCAGACATTTTTGAGGCAAGGTTAAAAGAATTGCAAACGTTATTGCAGTTATTGAAAAATTATTCTGTTGGTAACTTCTGCGCCTCTTTTGTGGTCTTCCTTACTAATCTACCGCCTTTGCCTTTCTGAGATTATCGAAATACGCGGAGCAGTCAAGCCGTGTGCTCTGTTGCAGTCATCAATTTAAAGTGTGTTTCATTCTGCTCTTGCTTCAGTTGCTCTCTGTAGTCCTAGGTCTAAGAAGCAGCACTTATGTTCTCTGCTAGGTACCTTTTAAAGAGAAAAGCATAAGGATTAAAAATTTTGTGGTCCTGACATGAGAACCAGGGGCACCAGCACCAGGTTAAGAATAGGTCTTTTAATGTATAACCCTGAAGCCTTTGCATGATGGTTCTCACGTGGGATGTCTGCTAGTTCCAAGTAATGTGCTGAATCAAGATACCACTTGATGCCAGAAATCAGTGTTGGAGAGTGATGCGTAATTTTATCTATGCAAGTTCAACTAAAGACTTACTTGAAGCATCGTCATGTAGATTAAAGAATATGTGTGATATATCCTAGTGGTTTAGCCAATCCAATGAATGACAAGAGGGGATTATATGTAATGTGGTAAACAAGTCAAGAATATGCAAATTGAAGTACTTCTAGTGCCTGTATTCTAGTTAAGCATGCTCCTTATCGTTCCCATAGATGTTTTCCTCTTCCAGCAACGGCACTAGCTATGCATTCTGCTAAAGAAAGCACTAGTCTGGCTCGCTTTGCATGCTCTGCTCATTGTTGTAGTTCTTGTATGAGCATATGTTGTCAATAATGCGTTCATTTCAGCGTGATCACAAGGCAGCAAAGTTCGACGTCTTGTGCTTGTGTGCTTCATGGTTGTGATGCTGTACTTCTGTCAAGCGGAATTGTAATTAATAGCTCACATAAAACCAAATACATAAACAATTTTACTGAAATAATTCTTCCCTGGTAATTCCATGTATAAGATCATTTACAGGTTGCCCGCGGAGGTGGTGGTGGAATCTCCATCCTTGGAGATACTCAAAAGCTGTCTGGATGTGGTCCTGGGTGAGAGGCTTTAGGTGGCCCTGCTTGAGCAGGGGACTGGACAAGATGACATCCAGAGGTGCCTTCCAGACTCAGCCATTCTGTGAGATGTACAGTGATTACATCTCTGAACGTATATCTCTACTGCGAAGTTAAAAAAAAAAAAAAATATGAATCAATCACTGTTGGTAGGTGACTTTAAAAGATTCTATGATTTTGCAACAGCCTTCAGAAAACTGAACTTTCTGTAGCTTTCTGCCCCGCTGCCTGATTGTTAAGGCTATCTTAGGCTGCTTTCTTCAAAGAACTGTTTCTAGGAGTGGAACTGTGAATTTGTAAGCAATAGTCGCCTGCAGGAGCTTTGCAGGAAAGTGCCTCGAGTTAGGTGTCAGATTCCTTTGTTGAAATGCTGCTTATGGGAATCCTTGCAAGTGCTGCTCTTTATTGCATACACCCCTTTCAGTTGTCGTGTTTTCTTGTAATGTTTCCTTTATTCAAGGGTATTTAAAGGCAATAGATATCCCGCTTTTATTATACCTTAAATTTAACGTCCGATGGGTATCTAGGAGAAACTTCAGTCTTCCGCAGGTATGTGCTAGTCAAGAAGTTTGTGATATAAGCAGACCTTGAAATACCTCAGAAATGTCTCAGTAGAGTTGGATAAAATACCTGATATACTTACATTTTTAATATAGATAACAAAATTATTTTATCCAATAAAAATGAAAGGCAGAGTAGATTGGGAGTAGTCAGAACCCACAGCTTTATCCTTAATTGGATGCTTCTGTAATGTTAAACTCTTCAGTCACTTCAAAATTCTGTAGTAATTAAGATTATATTACTTATCCTTTTGTTGTCCTCATCTTCACTTTGGGTTATGTTGTAACAAAAATATATCTTTGTTTCAGAGCTATGAATAAAGTTTTCCAGAGTGTGAAGATAACTTAAGGCTCTGCCTCTCACAGAAGTGGTGTAAGCACTTGGATTCACTAGAGGTCAGACTTATTTTACTTCTTTGTATCTACAAGACGAAAGTGCTGTTAAATCCTGCGCTTGCAGGCTGTATTCATGTCATAAATACCCAGCAATAATTACCCGTGTAATTTTGTACAGTGTATAACATAACAGCACTAAATGGTTTTCAATTAGTTTTAAAAAATACTTTTAAAGACTAAATATGTAGAGTAGGGAAATGATGGCAAATAAAGTGATATGTGCCTGTTTTCAGCCCCAAATCTGGGTGTGGGAGCAGCCCTCGGTGGCCCCAGCAGCGGGACGGGAGCAGCTTGGTGCAGGCACAGCACTGGGGTCAGGAGGCGGCAGTGCCTGGCCCAGAAGGCTCTGTGGAGTGCTCTGCTCGAGCCTTACCTAATTTTGTATTCATTAGTCTGCATAAAATTCAATCATATTAAGGCATATTATTGAATGAGTTGATTCAATTTAACTTCAGTTATTTGCTGTCAGTTGTCACATTAGCTTTTAAAATTTGGCAAACTAAATCAGCTGGTCAAACTCTGAGGTGAAGGTTGGGAAGGAAAAAAACCCACCCATTATGGAAACCTGGATTCCTAAACAAACAAATGCCTTTTTCAGGCATGCTAATTTCAGAGAATGCTAATTAAAACTTAATGCATGCACCAGAAACTACACTGGAAGAATATTAATAGCACAGTACAAAGAGAAATGGAGATTGAGTGTTTTGGTGCTTCACTTCTATAGGTATATTCTTTCTGTTAAGATCAATTATTAGGAAAAGAGGATAACAGCACAGAAATGTGTGTATATTCAAGATGAAACACCTTTAAAGTTCAACAGGGCACTATCTCTTAGCACTGGTGCTGAGCATATCGAGCTAAGATTTTGAGTACTCAGTATAGAGGATGATTTTACTTCAAATTCTACTCTTTGTAGTCAAACACTTTACAAGTATTAACATCTAAATTATTTTAGCACGTTTCATGTAAGTTTTGTTCTTTCAACATTTCAGAGATGAGCTGCCTCTACAAAGAGTTGAGACTCGTGGCCATTTAAGTGAACATATAGACAAGCCTTTCACTGAGATGTTTATTTCCTGATTCAAATCTAAAGTGTAAGTTGGAGCAAAGGCCTGTTTGCTTCATGTCCCTGAACTAGAGGATTAGATTTATTTTTTCACTACTTTGTGTGCTTTCTACCCAACTCACTGAAATCAGAAGCTCATGGGCCAGCTAAATCAGAGGGTCAACTCTGCTCCTGAAGAGAGACTATTCTAATAGTGACAGAATTCATGTTATATATAAAAATATATAGCATTTCTACAGAATCTGCAGATCCATTGCCCATTGCATGTCTTGGTCTTGCAGGGAGCTTCAGTGTCCATGAGCCCAAGCTTCTTTGTGTTTGATATTCTCCCAGCACCACCTTTTGCTGATGATTGAAAGGAAGATGAGAAGATGAGTGCTTAGAGAGAATGAGACAGGAACAATAAAGATGGGGAGTGGATAAATAGCTGAGATGAGAAGTACCAATAGTGCTTGTGTGTGAACCAAGCAGTTACGAGGGGCTCTGATGGTGCTCATTCTCAGTTGTGATCTATTGAAGAAAGTTGCTCTTTTAGTGCTACTTTGATAGCACCAGGCAGTGTTGTTGTAGATAATGTCACGAGCTCTGCTGAGATATTGTAGAAGTTACTGTTGCATATGGGTCAGGCACACAGGGTAATATTAAGTAGTATCTGATAATACTGTTCAACCAAAAAGTTGGAATGACTGGACAATAGAAAAAGTTAATTCTCTGCCAGAATGTTTTATATGATAGATTAAAAAAAAAACCCTTGCTATTATAGTTATTTGCAGAAGCCTTTGGAAGATCTTATTTCCCTAAGTGATTGTGCTACTCAAATCACTTGTATTTGTTTTGTATTTCTTCTGTCACGTATTTATAGTGGAACCTTGCGTGGATTCTTAAAGCAGCCTATGAAGCATTGTGCTTAAGAGTTGATTTCATTAGGTTCTTGCCAACAAGCAGCATCTAAGTTCTTATTCAAAAGGATTCCTACTGCATAGACACATCCAAAAGTTAACATGGGTTCAAAACACAGATTCTTACACAAATTCCATCCCCCCCAGTGCTTTAGCTGAGAAATGACACGTCATGTTAAACGACATGTCGATAGCAGAATACTTTGTACTGTAGGATTAATAAACAGACTACACTGACATTGTACAGACACACTGTGCTCCTCTGGTTCAAGTGAATTTATCCACAATATTCTTGTGTTGAGTCGTTTGGCTTATTTGGAAGGATGTCGCGTTCGCACCAGGGGATGAAGTTTCCTCTAGTGTAAACTGAGTTGTTTCAGAGGATTTACATCAGGAATGAATTTGTTTCAAGAATGTTAGCAGTATTTTCTGTTTGAAGATTTTTCTCTGTTTCAATGAAAATACTCTTTCCCTGAACTTCTGTGCTACCATATTACATTTGAAAGCTGTTTCTTTGAGTTTGCCCTTCACAGGTCTTGCTTGAAACTTTCTGGCCAGCTTTGCCTTTCGAACTCAAGCTACCTCTTCATCTCAAGGTGCTTCTTGCTCTGTAGGTTCTCTTGATCTAACTTTTGATAGCTCATTTGTTTCACACTGCCTGTCTTTTAAGCCTGCTCTTGGGTAATCCCATCCACACGAGATGTGTTCTTGCAGGCTGCCAGGTATCACAGCGACGTGCACGTGATAGGCACTTGTACTGGGATATAAGCGTGCATTACAATTATTTCTAAGTTTGTGATGTACTGATGAACTCATTGAGCAAGGACTCAGCATTCCTCTTTGCTTCTTTCTGCCGTCTTTCTAGCTGCAAGGATTACTTACTGAATGACCTTCTGCAATTTGAGAAGTCGGGCTTCTTCAAAGGTACTCGGCACCATATGCCCTGTATCCAATCTTCCTTGCAGTAAGTACATCTGAAAGTCAGACTATTAGTTTGTCTGTGCTGTGGATTCCAAGTTGTGGAATGGGTACTAAAAATTCCTTACTTCGTGGAAATGGCATGTATTATAATGGCATAAAGGGAATTGGGGATTCTGAGTTTGTTCTGTGTGCAATTAAAAGCAAAATTCTGTTATGAGTTGAAAACAGACTTTTCTTTCCATTAGCTAGTTTTCCCGTGTCTTTTGTGTGTAGAGGGAGTTATTCAGCACTGCACACATAACCTTTTTCTTTTTTTTTCCCCTAAAAAAGAATGCTGCTTGAGTGCTGTAAATCCACCGCAAAGCCGTAATATCTGAAATAAACTTTACTTGCACCTGCCATCTTCTGTCCCAAATGCCATCTCTATTGAAACACTCTCTGCATTCTGTATATACCATCTTAACTGAGCTGAATTATTTCATCTGCCACAAAGGGATTAAACATGTCAACAGTAATTATCTTTGCCTTATTCTCTGGCAGTTGTTTTTCCTAAATATGCTCAGAGGTTCATTATAACTTTCTCACTAAATCTCTTGCTGCATAAATCTATCAAGGTACCGTTTGCTGGCATAGCAAGTGCTGACACATGTGTCCACTCTTGCAAACAGAAGATGGTCAGGAGGCTTTTACTCATAAATCCTAGTCTGTGGTGTTCTAGTTAAAATCCCAGCTGAGCTTACGCTCTCCTTGGAAGCCTGTTAGGCTGCTGCTAGAAAGTGATTCTAACCTACGAGAGGACTGAGATTTTTGCCGAGTTTTGTGTTATTAGTAGAAAATACTCAGTGCTTTCAATTCTAATGACAGTCGAGCTGTACTTTTAACTAGAACTGGCAGAGGTGAGTCAAGAGAAGAGGGCAAGCAAGAAGAATGACTAAATTGATCCTTAAGCTTCATAGACTTTTCAAAGATATACCACCTCCCAGCAATGGGCTCCTGAGCCCTGTATGTTTCCATTTATAAAATAACCGAACAATATTTCATAGAGAAAATACTTTGAGTGCTATTTTTCTAAAGCTAATTGTAATTCTTATTGTTGAAATGGGTTTAATTTCATGTTGTGATTAATTAACAATTTTTGTTACTTAAAAGACTGTACAATGTCACTTACCAAAGCCTCACAATGAAGGTTTTGATGAAAATATGACAGAAGTCAAGAGACATGAAAAATTTCATTAATATCAAGTTTTTAAGGGTGTTCTCTCCCTAACAGATTAAAATCGTGTTTCACTCTTTGAAAATATTTTTATTGGGAAAAAGGATATAGTCAAATATACATTAAGCTGTAATTGTATTAGAAAATAATTACAGTCCTCTATTATTGAAGGAAACTTGAGTTTAGTACATTTTCACTGTGTTCCTGCTGAAAGCCTAGCAATTAAGGCTAATAACTAGGCAAATGCATTTAGGGTGCTCTCTGGGCATTATAATATTCCAGATGAGGTCTTTTGCCTAGAGAGTATAATGCAGTAATACTCATGCTCCAAGAAGGCACAGAAGATGATAAATACCCATTGCAATATGCCCGTCAAAATAAAATCCAGTTTGCTTTGCTTGGCAGCCTCACCAATTCTTCACAGAAATGATAATTCTCTGAGGATATTTTCTTGTGAAGATACAAAGGGAAAAAAGCAACTTAAAGGCATTTGAATATTCATTTCTTGGCTATCTTGTTGTGTTTCGTTTCCTCCCCTCGGAGAACGCAGGACAATGTGTGGTGCTCTAACAAAGAGCCTTTTTCTTCTGAATAATCTGACATGGGAAAATTTTGCATCCCGTGAAGATTATGGTTAACTGGGGTTTTCGCTGTGAATTTCCTCCTGGCTGTACTCCGAAACGTTGCCTGTCAGTCAGGTATACACGATTTGCAGAGTTTGCTCCCTTTTTCCCTGAGGGACTGATACAGTGTTTAGCCACAATGGAGAGTTGTCCGTTAAAATGACAGGGGCCTGGAAAGACGCTCGGCACGCTGCACCCGCGAGATGAAGTGTAATAGGCTGTTAACAGTCACGTAGGCGCCTTTTTCAAGGGCCATATATCCTGAAGGAAGCTTGCTGTGCGTCCTCTCGAGAAAGGGACGCCTTTTCGTTGTTAGTTTAAAAAAGGGAATCCTCCTCTTTAGACAACTTTGTCATGTGAAATGATGTTCAGCGGCGTGTATGTGCTCTTGGCAGGTCCGGCTCCTCCGTCGTGGCGTGAGACGGTGGGTGAAGGTTTGGCGATAGGGTAGGACACCAACCAGTTGGTTTTACAATTATTTGCTATCGCTGTTTCGTGTCTGAATTACAGTAGCATCCAGGAGCTTCAGCTGAAATGTATAAAGACTCTATTTTGATATTCTCTTCACAGTCACACAATACACAAGAAAGGATTTTCCAGTAATTGAGGTGCTTATTTGAAAACTGGGCTTAGATTTTCTGAAATCCTTGCTCGACTCAGTTGATTGCAGACTTCAGATGCTGAGTCCATTTCCTCTGGCCAAGCCCATTCCAGCTTCCCCAGGCACCCAAGTACCTGCCTCTGGCTATGCCTGGAACTATTTTAAATTTTCTGCATGATGGATATTGTAGATAAGTAAATGTTTATTGGGCCAAAGAGTGAAAAAGAAACAGAATCTCTCAAAGCACGTTCATCTGCGAGAAGGTATTCCTCACGTCTCCAGTGAATATTTTGCACAAAGTATCTATATATTTTTTGGTGTCGGGCAAGAATGGCAGCTGGATGCTCTCAATTTCAATTGCAATGTCTTTCTTTCCCTGGCCTAATAAAAAGTCAATTATGCTCCAAGAGTTAAAGAGCTTCAAGAGAAGAATTGGGAGTATTCTCCTACTGGTTAAGGCCATGCCAAGGAGATTGGACAGAGAAGTTCAAATCCCTTTTGTAGAGAAGAACTTCAAGTGTCTTACTAGAGAGGATTTCTAGATGAATTTAGTGGGACAGAGCAGAGCCAGCTACTTAATTCTAGAAGATGGTGTAGACTGAGGAATCCTGAGGGGAAGAAAGTGCTACCTATCAAAATTAGTGGCCTGAGAGAGATGAGGGTGAAGCTTGTTGACTTTGTTAATAGCTCAGCTTTTCACTCTCTTTTGAGTTTGTAGGTGCAAGAATGTCCCCTTCATGCATTTAACCAGTGTGTCCATTGCTTTCTTAGTCTATTCCAATTACCGTCTTTATATTCAGTAAAGGTGAAATCCGGGTAGTTTTTTATCTAGGGATGAAAAAAAGGCAAGGTTCAGACACAGCTCTCCATTCGCCGTTCCCCCAGAATCAAGAAATCTCTGGAAAAAGTAGAAAAAGCCAGCACCACTGCTGTTTTTTATTTCACTTCTCGACAGCTGGATTTCATATAAAAATATGATTAAAGAGAGACACTGTCAGGTAAGTAAGGTTCGATATTTTTCCTTTTGAAATTACCGTATGCACAAACTAGCATGGACAGGCAAGTTTTAAGCAGTTAAATACATCAATGAAAACCAGGGTTACGCTCTGATTTGAGTGGGAGATCTGGGCGGACTCGGAAGGCAGGGTCAGGTTCATTCAGTTATGAAAAGAAAAAACCTCCCTGTCCTGGGAAAATTGGCATTGTCATTAACAGGAGAGAGATGTGGCTCACAAAGAAAATGGAGTCAGCCTCTGGATGGGGTGTTGGCATGGAAAGCTGCTTACTGTTTCTATCAGAAAAGACACGATGAAAGCTTATATGTACCAAAAAGTAGACCTCTCTGCGATGACCTTGGTGGCAGCGCGAGTGGTGCCTTAAGTGGCCTTTATATATGGGCCAGATTGCTCTTGAAAATTTTGTTTTCCTTCACATAATTGCTTGAATGAGGCTGAGGAGGTACAAAGCCAGTTCTCTACTGTCAACACGGGGATGGTTTGCTGAGATGATTGATGGTCTATTGGGTTGGAGATAAGCGTGTTTTTCCAGTTGTTTGCAGAAAGTCCTGCCTCATGTTAAATCATTTATCTTTGTAATCAGTGAATCACAGATCAAGATAAACACTTGTGCAGAGTCAATAAACCTAGTTTTTAATTTTATGATTAAATCTTAAGAGCCACCTGATTTTGCATTGAATGAAGACTATAATTTCAGCAGTAAACATCTGATATTTTATTGTAATGAAGAAGCCAAGACTGAATAGAGCCACGTTTTTGATTAATTAGAATTTTGGTGCCAAGGAATTAATCTGTTTTTCTTTCTCTGCGAAAAAAAAAAAAAAGCAACCCTCTCTAAAATGAGTTTCTCAGCAGGGATAATTATAGAAATGTTGAGTGAACTCCAGCAGCAGATATGTTTCAATGTTTCTTTGCTTTCTTGGATTAAGGGGGCAAAATGGGAGAAATAGATGATTGTTAAACACTGAATATGGCTATTATTTTTCCTGAGCATAAAGTAAGAGAAAAGCTAGCCCTAGACCTAAGACTTCCTGGTCACTAGCTGTTTCTGGGTAAGATGAAAGGGCGAGTTTAACTTGGACTGTAGTAACTCAGACCCATATTCACGTAGAAATGGCTCCAGGGTGGAAGTCTATACTAGTTAGCTGCTGCTATATCAACTGAGGCGTTGCTGTACTGATACCTTACATTAATACCTGAGGATGCTTCCTTAGACAATCTTTTGGACGGGTTCCCATCTTCTTCTGAGGCAATGGAGGTGATGCTAACACAACTGACAAGTAATAAAAAATGAGTTAACTGTACTGCAGTGAACTTTACTGAATTACTTGTGATTTCTAGATGTGAATCCATTCGTGCACGTGGCAAGCTAACATGTAATTTCCATGGGTATGAATAAATAGAGCAACGACTCAATATTTTAAAAGGTTGCTTTCTGTCATCTCTTATGGTAGCAGGGGACGCGTTTAATTTCTGCTAAATTTAAAGGACAAAATGCTTTTTCTTTGCTAAGAACAGCTACCACACTTAGGTGATTTGTAATAAGTAATGTGCCAGTTGCCATATTCTTGGTTTAATATGTCTCTTTAGAATGCAGAAAGCTACATGCAAAATAACGATAACCAGACAGTGTTAGAAAATTCAAAGGGATACTGCCTCTGTATCAGAAGCGAGGATCCAAATGCTGCGGTTCAGGCTCATCAGAATTGGAAAGTGTTTTAGATGTGAGTAATTGAAACTTGCTGCTACTGCATGCTTCTAGCAAAGTGTGAAATTGAGGAACCAGCAGACACTACACAAACGCATGGATGCATGACTGCAGTTTGAGTGCTTTCCTTGTGGGTGACCGAAGCATTGTATTGTCTAGTTACTTTGAAGTAGAGAGTACAGAAACACTTTGGGATGAGAACACTTTGGGTCCTAAACTTCAATTCTTCATTTTACTGTTAGCAAAAGAAAAAAAAAAGCCAACCCCCAAAGCCCCATGTAACACTGATTAATGGTGTAATAAACAGTTGGGTTTTGCTATTAGCATAGTTGAAACCGTACTGATGGTATTTTTAAGTGACTTTCTCTGGAAGAGATATAGTGTAACTCTTCTTGTACGAGTGATGACGTATATGGATTAAAAGCTGGAATACAATGATCTGGACTACTCCTTAAGAAAAGGTTTGTGGTTAAATGAGGACTGGGTTGTTTTGTTCTCCAGCTCATGCTAAGCAGTGGCTGAAAAGCTCTTCTGACATAGAGGAACTTATTTTTGAAAATTATCTCCTTTATTAATCACCTCTTCAGTTATAGGGAGAGAAATGAGGAAAGAAGAGCCCCTTGTCCCTTTAAAAGCCATGTAAAATAGCACTAAATAAGTTTATTCAAAAAACAGATTTCCTGTCAATGAGAGATGAGTTCTTGTGCACTAGGTTCTTAAATACTGGTTGGAAAAATCTTATATCAGTGTTAAAAGGTAATAGACTGTTTTTGTGTTAGCAAGGTGCTTATATAATAGCTGGAAAAATGAAAATTGTTTCCTGAAAATGACTGGATGTGCAGAGCCTTTTCTAATTGGGAAAGTCAGTTCAGCAGTCCATATGTCAACATGCCAAAAGAGGGAGAGAATGAAGAGAGAGCATGGCTGAGCTTGATTATATCTGATCTTCCAGTTACTGAAGGTAGAAGACCCTGAATATAGCAACTTGGTAAGAAGTTACTCCCAAAGACAATTTACAACGTGCTGATTTACACAAGCAGCCTATGGTGTATTTTGAGCCACAAATCTTTGTGTAAACCCAGCTTTGTATCCTTCTAGGATAGATATAGCTATTTGGTCCCTGTGTGGTAAGCTACATTTACGTCTCATGGAAGCAGGGAACAAACATTATTTAAAGTACCTCAGTGTATATATTTATCACTTACATGAATTACTGTCTAAAAGACAAAAAACGTTGCATGCATACTAGAAATTGCAGCCAGAGAGTCTTTTCACTTGAAGAGGAACTAATGAATACAGGGAACGCAAATTTCTTCATGCTCCTTCTCTGGAGCATGAGTCAGTTCAAAATCCAGGTATCCCAATCAAATCCATAATCTAACTTAGGTCTGAAACCTTGTAAATCATAGAATCATAGAATCATGGAATAGTTAGGGCTGGAAGGGACCTTCAAAGGTCATCTAGTCCAATCCCCCTGCAGGGAACAGGGATATCTCCAACTAGATCAGGTTGCTCAGGGCCTCGTCCAACCGGGCCTTGAACGTCTCCAGGGATGGAGCATCCACCACCTCTCTGGGCAACCTGTGCTAGTGTTCTACAACTCTCATGGTAAAAAATTTTTTCCTAATATCCAACCTGAATCTACCTTCCTCTATTTTAAATCATTATCCCTTGTCCTATCACAACTGGCCCTCCTGAACAGCCTCTCCCCATCTTTCTTGTAGGCCCCCTTGAGGTACTGGAAGACCGCTATAAGGTCATCCCGGAGCCTCCTCTTCTCCAGGCTGAAGAGCCCCAGCTCTTTCAGCCTGTCCTCATAGGAAAGGTGCTCCAGCCCTCTTATCATCTTCGTGGCCCTCCTCTGGACCCTCTCCAACTGGTCCATGTCCTTCTTATGTTGGGGGCTCCAGAACTGGACGCAATACTCCAGGTGAGGTCTCACAAGGGCAGAGTAGAGGGGGAGAATCACCTCCCTCGACCTGCTGGCCACGCTCCTCTTGATGCAGCCCAGGACGCGGTTGGCCTTCTGGGCCGCAAGAGCACATTGCCGGCTCATATTGAGCTTCTCGTCCACCAGTACTCCCAAGTCCTTCTCCTCAGGGCTGCTCTCGATCCATTCTCCGCCCAGTCTGTATTTGTGCCTGGGATTGCCACGACCCAGATGTAGGACCTTGCATTTGGCCTGGTTGAACTTCATGAGGTTGACACAGGCCCATCTCTCCAGCCTGTCGAGGTCCCTCTGGATGGCATCCCTCCCTTCCAGCGTGTCGATGACACCACACAGCTTGGTGTCATGGGCGAACTTGCTGAGGGTGCACTCCATGCCACTGTCCACGTCACCGACAAAGATGTTGAAGAGGGCCGGGCCCAACACGGACCCCTGAGGGACGCCACTCGTGACCGGTCTCCACTTGGACATCGAGCCGTTGACCACTACTCTCTGAGTGCGGCCATTGAGCCAATTCCTTATCCACTGAGTGGTCCATCCTTCAAACCCATGCCTCTCTAGTTTAGAGAGAAGAATGTTGTGCGGGACAGTGTCAAAAGCTTTGCACAAGTCCAGGTAGATGATATCCGTAAATACCCAGTTATGAAGCACAACAAACAGCAGGTTGAGCTTGACTGCCAACTTACAGATACGTTCTGCTTTCTTCCTTGCTTTGATTAGTATTTTTTCTTTAGATGGTGCTGCAAACAGCACTGTGACTATTCTTATATAAGCCATATTATGAAAGAATGACAGATTGTGGACGAGGAGGACTTTTTTAAGAAATCATTTCCCTTTACAAGGTAAAAAGTCTATAATTTTCCTGGTACAAGTAAGAAAATTTGTAAAGTAAAGGAGTTCTTTGACTCCAGACAGTTAAGTGTTATCTACCAGCCCTCAAAATACAAAACGTGTCAAAAGCTTGAACTGGTATCTCTTTCCGCTTTTTACTGAAAAGACGGACATAAACTGATATTAAGTTTACAGAAATGCTGTCTTGTTTTTCAAAGCTACCTTAGGGCGTTATAAGGGATCAGGGAAAATCCAAGGGCATGTAGGACTGCATGCTGTGAGCACAAATCCTGCAGCCATAAGCCTAAGTATGCTGTCGGTCTTCCACTAAAAACAAGGGTCTTTTTTGGAATGAGGGTTAGTTACAGTGGAGATGGTATAAAAGAGATGACCTTGCAAAGATGTGATTTTCTTTTAAAGGAAATATGAAGTATGAGTCTAAGGCATAGCTCCATCCTTTCTCTTCCTCCTGTTCCATCTTTTTTTCCCCTCTCCCTTCCCTCAAATCTCTCACAATAGCTTGGTCAACAGCATTTTCTTGCTTCATTGGTTTTGAAAAGGACTTGCTGTTCCCTGCTGTTAGATTATTTCCAGGAGACTGTCTCAGGTCAATAGTGATAACATCTTTTGCTCAACTCCCTCTTTCTCCTACACAGGGGGAAAAAAAAAAAAAAAAAAAAAGCAGGGTTGGGGGGAAGTGGGAGGGAAGCATGTTTTTCTTTACATAATTGATCTAGAGCACTTTTGGTATGGAACCTTCTTTTTTCTTTACAAGTACCTGGTCTCTGCACACAATTTCCTCAGAGAAATTTCTCCTATAAGGCATAAGCAGTGGTAGCTAGGTTTCAGGTCAAATTACCAAAAAAAATAGGGACCTTTTATTTTATCAGTTTATTGCATTTTTTTTTAAAAAAAAGATTACTTGCTCCAAGAAGTCTAGGAGACATTGACTGTAAAGAAGAAATCAGCCAAAACAAATATCATGCAGTTGTGGTTACCTTGGATGTTGATTCTTTAGGTCTTATTTCCACTCTTCTTCTGCTTTAACAGTTTATAAAAAGGCAGAAAGATGTTCACCTGAGGTGCATATTGCCACCAAGCTGATGCCTCTTTTGGCTCATCTGCAGCAACCGAGCCCTGCAGAGCAGCAGGGCTGGCCCACGCTGTGGCTCACGTTGTTTCTTGCTTGGTTCATGTAGCAGTTGTGGTAATAGCAGTTCTATGTACAAAGGTGTTGGGTGCAGACTTCGCAGCTGTGGTTCACTTGCAACTGTTCTTACCCCTGTCTTCTCCTTCCCCTGAAAATATTTTATGTATTTAAAGGTGTCAGGTTAGGACTGCCAGTATGAAATAAATGTATGAGGTTTGGTTTGCACTCCAGTGAATTTTGGCTAATGTTAGGATGGATTTTAATTTTCTGTAACTGCTTGAACTGATTAAATTAGCATGGAAGCAGATCCTTGCAAACAAAGCACAGACAGCTCCTGTTAACTGCAATGAAAATTTGTTTGTGTGTTTAAATAGGACAATATGTGATAACTAGCAATTGTTGATAGTTTTACAGTATGCACACTGGAAAGAGACCATAGCAGGTTGATTTGACAACAGCAGAAGCGAACAAGGAGACAGCTCAATATTGTGCAAACCTGCCTTGGGAACAAACATGTTTCCTTTATTCCTCATGAGATTTTGGCGAATCTGATTAAAACTCTCTTTGGTGTGCGTCTAACATTTCTGTTATTTGTATATGCCACTGTAGGGTCATGCAGTTAGCCAGCGGCCAGGCTGCACGTCTCGCTGAGGTGCTGAATGCTTCAGTTTGTACTAAGAACCACCTGAACTCTAATCTTAGCCTTATTCTTACTTTCTTGAGTTTGCTTGACCAGTTCGAGGCACCCAAGGCAGCAGAGGAACTTTTAGTGTCAGTCGTATTTTAGAACTAGTATTTGAATTAGTACTTGGTAGTGTCAATGTAATGAAAAGAATTAAATTATAATAGAACATCAGCTCTCTGCATGAAAAAACAGAAGCAAAGCCAATCCATGTTCATCACCTCCCTAAAAGTGTAGGCTAACAGTGAAGCCAATCTTAGCAATAGGATGAGGAGATTTTGTGGAGTGCCTGAGTCCGTATGATTGCCCAGCCGTTTATCTTCTGTGGAAGACTTGGGAGTATTCATTTACTCTCTTTTCTAATACAAAAACTAGAAGACATAGTGCCTGTCTCAGGCTATGAGCCACAAATTGCTGGAAGCTGGGAGTATACAGTACAGAAATACAACTCTGTGCTTGGTTTGTTCTTACCTCTTTTCACAGGCTTTGGTTACTGAGCACTGTTAGGGATAGGATATTGAACAAAACTAACTTTTGGCATGACTTGGTACATCTGCTTTTACTTTCTAAGACCTTAGAGTAGTTGTAGAGGGATAGATGCAGCTGGCTTTGCTACAATACTGCTGTTCCTGTTTAATCCGCACAGTGATGTTGATTTTGAGGTTGGACATTTTTTCAGCTTGCCATGCTCTCTGAAGAGGCGGAGATATGTAGCAGCACAAAGCAAAGGGGAGGATGGCCTTTAAATGATGCTCTTCTTTTGAACCAAATGGTTGCTGGCCAAAGCGACTCAGGAGTTATTATAGTGGAACACTTGGAATAGTGCCCTCGCACAGGAAGAAAAAATTTGCTCCTAGGTGTTTAGCTTGATGATGGATTGTCATAGTTGTAAATAAAATCTAACATGCATGTATTATAACTCGGTTCTTGTTGGCTTTTTACAGAGTGTGAAATGAGCTTCCATGTGTAATTGCAGGTTTTCTTGATTGATGCGGAGCTATTTTCTCTGTAAGAAGATGCTTCTCAGTTTCTAGCTCTGTTTAAAGTATGAATAATCAATTACAAAAAAAACTTGAAAAAAAAAAATGAATTGCAAAAAGGTTCATTTCCTAATGCCCCAGGACAGCAAGAACTTCTGAGCTAGGAAATTGCATGCCCTTAACATGACTGTTGACTCTTCCTTTGAATGAAAGCTGTACATGGAGAGAGATCTCTCATTACATGATTCCAGCACGTATTCTCCCTGGAATATGCAGGGCACCTTCTCTTTGGTTGTTGCTTATGAATTTTTACAGCTTGGAGAACTGCAAATATGCTTGAGAGGAAAGTGTGTCTGTGACCAACAGAAACATAAAAAGGGAAGAAAAGTCACAAGACTTCACAGAATACCTGCTCACCTCCTGAAATGCCGTGTCCCCATGCATCAAAGGCTTCCCTTGCTTTCTGAAAGATACTGGGTTTTGTCATTGCATATAATATTGCATCTTATGGAATGAATTCTGCTATCAATCGAGTTTTTTATATATGAAACTTGTCAGGTTAGCAAAGGCACAGGAATGTGGCTGGTCATTAAAGATGTAAGTGCATTTTAACATACTGTATACTGTGCATTTTTCTTCCCTCCATTCCAGTGAGCACCAAGACTCCTTCCTTCTGCTGTGGCCTCTGTATTCAGAGACTTTGGATTTGATTCTGAGCAGGAGACCATTTCACTAACTCTACTGTCTTGGTTAAGTTGTTTCATACAATCCTGAATGTTATAATTTGTAAAGCAAATCTATTTTGACACAAAAGTAGTCTGTAAAATTTGTTACCTCTATAGGCTGAAACTAAGTTTAACCTGTTCAAAACAACTCCTGTTGTTTGCAATCTGATCTATTCCCCGTTTATTTCTGCTACTACTGTTGTTGTGTCTAAACTGTCTGTATGTAAGCAGTTGTAAACACGGTTTTCCAGTACTGTGAATTGCCTTGAAGGTACATAGGATAGAAATGAACAGGAAAATGGTGGATTTTCCATATGGTCTAAGTACTATATGAAATTTTAGAAATGCTATTTCCCATTTATATCCATTTATCTCTTTGAATTTCAATCTTTAAATCATTATGTTTTCTCTCAGGACTGCTGTGAGGCTTAATTCATTAATGTCCATGCAGTGTTTTGAAATTCTTAGATGAAAGAGATTACAGAAGTGCAAAATATTAATATTAAAGCAAAAGTGTGAGCCTACAACCTCTCTTCTACTCTCCCTTAGCTCACCTGTTCATGAAGATCTTTGTAATCATATAAACTTACCTTAGAATGGAGGCAAATACTTTTTCCTTTGATGTACAGACAACATGAGGTTGTAAATGCTCATTTTTTTTTTAAAGAATCTTTTTCATATTAACAAAGTTAATGTAAAAACTTCCTAGCAATGTTTTTAATCTTCTATTCATGGTCTTTGTGTGTCCCCAATTAAAATGTGGTCCTGGTTAAATCCAGCTGAATCTTGTAGGACTGCATCAGTGCTGAAAGAGTCATACTGCTCTCTCCATAGGCTTATATCAAGAAAACAGAAGTTCCTCTATATCAGGTTTATGTAGCTTCATACTGTAAAATAACTGGCATAACACCATCTTTTCAAAATGCATCATTTGTTTTCTAGATGGAAACCATCTTCTCTGTCCTAACAACTGCATTGGTTTCTGTAAAGCATATTCTCTGTTTTCATAGGACGATAGCATAATGCCAGTTGGAACGATCTCAGGAGATCTCTAGTCCAACCTTCTGCTCAAAGGAAGGTCAGCTATGAGATCAGACCAAGTTTCTTAAGGCTTTATGAAATCAGAGAATATCTTGCCTACCAAGTTCCATCTAGAGCTACTAAATCCTCCATGAACTCAGCTGCTTCTTTTTCTATTAGAAGCTAAAAACTATGGGAGCCTTTAGCAATATTGAAATTAATACCCCAAAACCCAACACCCAGAATAACCTTCAAAAAACTGATGCGGGTGTTGCTATTGGGACACAAGGAATGTTTTGGTTTTTTTCATATTAATCAATTTATCTCTGTAGCCACAAGGTTACTTGTGATCCGCTGTCCATGGACCTTCCCAGTAACTTCTTTTTTCCTGCAAAGAAAATCAGAGCGAGGGTAAGAACTGTTAATGAGCCTGTGGGAAATAAGCCAACAGCCTTCCCAAGACATTGCAGTACTGCATATTTAAGGACAGGGTTAGAGTAAGGAAATAAGGGCTGCCTTCTCAACTTCTTGGTTTGGGTATTGAATGTCCCCCTCTCCTGGCCTGCTAAGAGAAGACATTCCCTCTCTGCTGTAATGTTGAATTAAAATCTGTAGAAAGTTTTCTCAGGCATTCACGATCACCCTCTTAACCATACTGGGCATCCTGTACCGTCTTTCACTGTCTCCAAGAGGAAGGGCTCAGTTTCCTGTCTTCTGAGTCAGTGTGAAAGACTGACCTTCTGCAGAAGGTTTCAGTTTTCTCTCCAGAGCTGGTCTTACGGCTCCCAGCTGGGTAATGCTTTGTGTTATTGCAATCTTTACTGACAAGTAGGGTGGAGAGCTCTATCAGTGGGGAAAGCCTCCCACCAAACACATTTTCAAAGCTCAGTTACAGCATTCATGATGTCCAGTTCATCCAAGACAGAGCAGCTAATCATGTTTTTAAAGAGATACTGTCATGGTGTCTCTCGTCATCCCACTGGTGGTCATATGAACCTTTCTGACAACAGCCTATTTATTTCAGAATTAGTCCTTCCTGCTGCTGCTGTGCCATTATCCTGCTTTTCCAGTTCAGCCATTTAAAGTCAGCAGAAAACTCTAGTGACCTCTTCATTTGCAGACAGAGCAGATATCTACAAGCCAATTGTGGAGAGTAGCTAGTTTGAGTCTGTATTTAAATACTCAAATAAGCATATGTTTATTCAGATTTCTCTTTAAAATTTAGGCTCTGAAAGTTTCTCCTATAGTACATATGCATGTGTTGATATAATCTGGAATTTTGAGTTGATTGTAATATTGATACTAGTTATTAGACTAGAGTTGTTTTACCACCACTTCTTCCTCAAAGGATAATTAATCATTGACTTAACTAGAATGCTAATATGAATGATTGCGTTGTTATGCATAATTTGATTTAATTTTTTCAGCCTTCTAGGTCCCTTTTGAAAACAAGCTTAGCCAACCAAACTTAACAAGCTCTTACTTGAGTGTGTGTATAAACGTTAAGTAAACAAAATATTTTTGCTGCTTATGCTTGCAGTATTCAGCTTCATTAAATATGCTTATATAGCCTTTTACAGTATACATGACTAACTTGTAAGACAGATTCCGTTCAGATAAAAGAAGATATGGAAAATGTGTTTTGGAGAACTTGTTTGAATGTAGATCTCCCAAGACGCTCTCGAGGTGTCCTGTTTAAGCAAAACCACAACCTTAAATCTTGAAAATTGTGAAGTATGTAACAGGTCACATTCGCTTCTCTTAGACGGAATTTCCACCGAATAACAATTACTAACTTTTTCGCACTGTGAAGTCATCCATGGTTAATGGTGTCCCTACTGCCACGTAGGACTCCTCCGGTTACACAGCAGTTGCAGGCTGAAGCGAGCATGGTGTGAGGGTTAGTACATTCCTCTTCCTTTGGCAGCCTGTGGAAGGATTTGTTTCCAATTAGACAGCCAGGCTTCGGAGGCCAAGGAGGCACTAACAGCAGAGAGAATTTTAAGAATGCCACCGCATCTGGCAGATGTTCAGGGAAGACCTTGGGAATGCAAACAACAGAGCTCTGCTCTTAGCTTCACCTGCCAAAGTAAAGATTAAACAAGTGTGATGGAATTGCTTCTTCCTACCTCTGTTTTATCTTAAAGCACATAAGCCAATACCGAGATTTTGCTGCCATTATGCAAAGTACTTGCTTGTTCTGAGGATAATGCCATGGAATCGTAGTGTAGCAAGATGCCACTTACTAAAGGATTCCAATATCCTGAGAGAACATATATACTGGTTAAAGGAGAGAGCAGGTTGCTTTGGTAGTATGGAGCACTGGTAAAATCTCGGGGTGATGGCTCACTGCAATCCTAACCAACCCTTGCCAAGATTTTTTATTGTAATAATAAGTGACCATGGAAGATGCTGTCTGCCCAGGGATATAAGCTATGGATGAAGTCAGCTACTTTGAGGAGATGTGTGTTCTAGCCACGGAAATAGAGTGACAACTCTGAGGACCAAGGAGATGCTAGCTAACAATAACAATAGTCGGTAAAGGGTTATCTTAGAATATGTACACTGTAAGTATAAGGGACCGCGAAACAAATTCTTAGTTCAAGTAAGCTGCTGTAGAGACATGGTTTTGTGATGTTGTACTCCATCTAAGCAGCTGTGATTGGTGACAACCAATATGCCTTCACTAAGGCAAATCCTGCCTGCCTAATTTGGTGGCCTTCTGTTGGAGAAGTCTTCTGGCTGCTGTATGGGCTAAATAGAAAGCACCTGTGTTTCATTAAAACAGGTGCTGTGAGTCACGTTGGTCAGCCGGAAACCACGTGACCCATGGGTGGTTAAAGGTGGGGCACTCCCTCCTGGGAGAGGGGTATTTCCCTCCTGGGTACTGGAGAGGTAGGAGCCCTTAGAGAGCGGTGACTTGGAGCTCTCCGTTGGATAGATTTCTGATTGAGATAACATTGAGATTAGAACAGCCTTCTGATTGTGAGATACATCATGATTGCAATGACCGTTGTGATTCACTGTGAGAAGATACAAGCAATTTGCGACAGCCTTCTATGATGGGGTTACAGCATTGGTGGATAAGGGAAGAGCAACTGACATCGTCTACCTGGACTTGTCCAAAGCAAAGCATTTGATACTGTCCCACACGACATCCTTGTCTCTAAACTGAAAAGGCATGGTTTTGATGGATGGACCACTTAGTGGATAAGAAATTGGCTGGATGGTCACACTCAAAGAGTTGTGGTCAACAGCTCAATGTCCAAGTGGAGGCCAGTGATGAGTGGCGTTCCTCAGGGGTCAGTATTGGGGCCAGTGCTATTTAACATCTTTGTTGGTGACATGGACAGTGGGATCGAGTGCACCCTCAGCAAGTTTGCAGATGACACCAAATCGTGTGGTGTTGTGGACATGCTGGAGGGAAGGGATGCCATCCAGAGGGACCTCGACAGGCTGGAGAGGTGGGCCTGTGAGAACCTCATGGAGTTCAACAAGGCCAAGTGCAAGGTTGTGCACGTGGGTCAGGGCAATCCCAGGCACAAGTACAGGCTGGGCAGAGAAGGGATTGAGAACAGCCCTGAGGAAAAAGACTTGGGAGTGCTGGTGGATGAGAAGCTCAACATGAGCCGGCAATGTGCGCTTGCAGCCCAGAAAGCCAACTGTATGCTGGGCTGCATCAAAAGGAGCGTGTCCATCAGGTCGAGGGAGGTGATTCTGTCCCTCTACTCTGCTCTTGTGAGACCCCACCTAGAATACTGTGTTCAGCTCTGGAGTCCCCAACACAAGAAGGACATGGAGCTGCTGGAGCGAGTCCAGAGGAGGGCAACGAAGATGGTCTCGTGGGAGATGTGAAGGTTGGAGGACGCCTGAGGCATAGTGACCACGAGATAATAGAATTCTCAATTTTAGTGGAAGTTAGGAGGGGGAGCACTAAAACGGCCAAGCTGGACTTCGGGAGAGCTGACTTTGGGCTGTTTAGAAGTGATTAATAAAGTCCAGTGGGAGACAGCTCTCAAGGGTAAGGGGGCGCAGGAGGGATGGTTACTACTCAAAAAGGAAATTCTGGAGGCACAGGAGCGAGCTGTCCCTGTGTGCCGGAAATCGAGCCGCCGGGGTAGAAAACCAGCTTGGATGACAAAGGAGATTTGGGAACATCTCAAAAGAAAAAGGGAAGTCTATAAGTCTTGGAAGAATGGGCAGGCATCCAGGAATCAATACAGGAAGGAAGTTAGGGCATGTAGGGAGATAATCAGGGGGGCAAAAGCCCAATTGGAACTTAGACTAGCCTGCTCCGTAAAGGACAACAAAAAGTCCTTCTATAAATACATGAATAACAAAAGGAGGGCTAAAGATCACCTCCAGCCCCTACTGGACACAGGCGGTACGTTAGTCACTAGTGATGAGGACAAGGCTGAGGTCCTTAATGCCTTCTTTCCCTCAGTCTTTAATAATAAGGTCAGTAGTTCCCAGGTGAGCTGGCCTATGGTGTCTGAGAGCAGGGAGGAAGAGCAAATCGAAGCTCCTGTGATCCAAGAGGAATGGGTCAAGGATCTGCTTCATCGGCTGGATGCCCACAAGTCTATGGGGCCTGATGGTATCCACCCAAGAGTCCTGAGAGAGCTGGCGGATGTCATTGCCAAACCCCTGTCCATTATCTTTGGGCAGTCTTGGCTCACTGGGGAAGTTCCGCTGGACTGGAGGCTGGCGGATGTTACCCCCATTTACAAAAAAGGGCGGAAGGAGGATCCGGGGAACTACAGGCCTGTCAGTCTGACCTCGGTGACAGGCAAAGTCATGGAACAGGTTATCTTGAGTGCTATTAATGAGCACACACAGGTTAACCAGGTGATCAGGCCCAGTCAACATGGGTTTATGAAAGGCAGGTCTTGCCAATCAAACCTGATCACCTTCTATGACAGGGTGACCCGCCTGGTTGACGAGGGAAGGGCTGTGGATGTAGTTTTCCTTGACCTCAGTAAAGCCTTTGATACAGTTTCTTGTAATGTTCTGGTTGAGAAACTGATAACTGCTGGCCTGGATAGGCACACCCTCCTTTGGGTTAAAAACTGGCTGGATGGCCGGGCCCAAAGAGTGGTGGTAAATGGGGCTAAATCCGGCTGGAGGCCGGTCACCAGTGGGGTTCCCCAGGGCCCAGTGCTGGGTCCAGTTCTGTTTAACATCTTTATCAATGGCCTGGATGAGGGGATTGAATGTACCCTCAGTAAATTTGCGGACGACACCAAGCTGGGAGGCTGTGTCGATCTGCTCGAGGGCAGGGAGGCCCTTCAGAGGGATTTGAACAGACCGGATCGTTGGGCTGAGGCCAATGGCATGAGCTTTAATAAGGCCAAGTGCAGAGTCCTTCACTTGGGGTATAAAAACCCCAAGCATCACTATAGGCTCGGGGAGGAGTGGCTGGAGAGCTGCCTGGCGGAGATGGACCTGGGGGTGTTGGTTGACTACCAGCTTCATATGAACCAGCAGTGTGCCCAGGTGGCCAAAAAGGCCAATGGGATACTGGCGTGTATCAAGAATAGTGTGACCAGCAGGAGCAGGGAAGTGATCCTGCCCCTGTACTCGGCACTGGCGAGGCCGCACCTGGAATATTGTGTCCAGTTTTGGGCCCCTCGCTTTAAGAGAGATATTGAGCTCCTGGAGCGAGTCCAAAGAAGGGCGACTAAACTGGTCAAGGGGCTGGAAAATAAAACTTATGAGGAGCGGCTGAGGGAGTTGGGGCTGTTTAGCCTGGAGAAGAGGAGGCTGAGGGGAGACCTGATTACGGCCTATAAATACTTGAGAAGGGATGGTGGGGAGGTGGGGGAAGGGCTCTTTACATTAGTGTTGGGTGATAGAACAAGAGGAAATAGGTATAAGCTTAGTCAGGGGAGGTTCAGGTTGGATATTAGGAAGTATTTCTTCTCTGAAAGAGTTGTCAGCCACTGGAATAGGCTGCCCAGGGAGGTGGTTGAGTCCCCATCCCTGGATGTGTTTAAGAATAGGGTGGATGATCTACTTAGCAATATGGTTTAATGGGGATTAGGGACGGTTGGACTCGATGATCTCTAAGGTCTTTTCCAACCTAGAAATCTATGAAATCTATGAATCTATGACAGGAGCCAAGGGACACGAAACAGCAAGTCAGAATATATGCTTAGCTTTTCAGAATAGAGCACAATTTGTGAGAAGACCATTTCTCCAAGCCTAAATACTGTGGTTCCTTACTCTGTCAACTGCGGTGGAAATGAAAAGTTTGTCGTTTCCTTTGAGTAATGCAAGTTTCTCTAAGTCGTTGCCTTTATGCTTCTACAATTAAATTGATAGCATGTTTAAGGAAGATCAATCAATTACCACTTTGGAGAAGAAGGCAAAAAATCTACTCACTGCTGCAGCGAGAATTCCTCCATTTTCCAGCTTTTATTCTTCTCTCTCCCTCATGTAGGAGTTTTTCAGTAGTGATCCTATTCTGTCAGGTGTATTTTATATTAGAATTTTGCATTATTAAAGAGCAAGCCAGTTTTAATGTGTTAGCTGTTATAACTATGTTTCTTTACCCAGTGCAAGCCTGAATCTTGGGCTTTGCTAGCACTTCTCCTGTCCTAATTTGGACAGCCAGGCACATTTCACCTGGGAAGGCAGATAGGCTATATTTTCCTTTAATTTGTTAGTTACTCCTTGTCACCTGAGTGTGAGCTGGATGAGGAGGCTTCGTCTTTCTTCCTTCAGCATAGAAGACACTCTGCTGTGTGTATTTAAATTTAGTTGGTTTAACTGAACCTGTTTGATATGAAATTGCACGAGAGGAGAAACAACAGCTGGAAGCTGACATTGATCTTAGCTAGGAAGCAGAAACTAACAGTGCAGCCTCTGTATGGTGAGAGTATGTCCAAGAGACACTGGGCTCCCTCCTCCTAGAAGCCAGACCTTAGGTGGTTTGCAACAGTAAATAGCTAGTGCTTCCCTAACTGCAGGTGTGATTTCTGCCACAAACTGGTTTAGATGGTTACAAACCCTTAGGTCAGATGTTACGAAAACTTTCTCTCAGGCTTGAAGCCTCTCTGGTGTCAAGAGAACCTATGGAGTGTGTAGAGCATAGCATGCACCTGGCTCAAACTCTGAGTGTAATAGAAGAGAGGTAGGGTAATCACTCTTCATCTTCAACTCTTACTAAGATTGTCTGTTTAGTTTGAGGCCTGAACCATGTAACTTCTCCATTGTGACATTTGGACTGCACTTTCCAGAATACTCTAAGGTGATAAAGATACTCTGAATTCCAAACTTTCTGACTCTGTTGTCCTCTAATGGTTGTTATTAGGAGATGTCATCTCTAGTGATAGAGTTCAGAAGTCAGACTGAGTTACTTAAATCCTTTTCTGATGAAATATCATTTTCCCTTTCTTCAGAAAACAGAGACACCCCTGTCTAACAAAAAAAGAATGAAAGGATGCCAATGAATATATACAATGGATTCCTTAACTCAGATAATTTAATTTGATCAAACAGAAAAAGGCAAAATTGGAGTTTTATGTAAGTTTAATCTGAAGAAATGGATTTTAAAAATACAGTATAAATAATTCTTAACTTATATAAAACTTGACTAAGAAGTCACCATTTTTTGGTGTTGTTTTTTTTTTTTAACTATACAACAGAGCATTATGGAACACAGGAGCAAGACGTTTTAACTAAGGCCTTTTTGTTAAGACATAAAATACGTGCACGCTCACAGTACTTCTCTTTGTGCAAAATATGTACTGACTGATAGGCTGTACCTTTCTGTACAACGACAATTTCAGCTTACTTTGCATAGCAGAAAAGCAACACACAAAAAAAAAAACAACCACCAACAACTAGATACATATCTTTGTTGCTATAATACTTCAGGTAAGCCTCTTGTAAAAATTATTAGACATCAACTTTCTCATTAAGAGCCAGTTTTCATTCTGAAGCATTAATTAACGCTATTCCAGTATTGAGGTCTTGTCCAAAACACACGTTGTCCACATTATAATCCAAGGTGTGTGCAGTGCGTTACCTGTAATTATGTCTGCTAACACACTCAGCAATTCGATATTCTGAAATTAGTCTTCTGACACTTCACATTTCCTTTGAGGAATATACAGAGTTCCTTGAGAGACTCTATCGATACCATCTGAATTTGCAGATGGTGAGGATACTGTGTTTGGTCCTCCTGGGGTGTGGAAAAAATTTTCTGTAACTGTCTGGGGCACTTGGGGTTCCTGTGGAACAGAAGGCTAAAGAGTAAAGAGAAAGTTACTTTCATTTAAGAAGAAGGAAAAAAAAAGAAAAGTGAATTCTAATTTCAGGTTTCCACAGGATGTTAGCAAACTTTTTTTCCCCTGAAATTTAAAAACCTGACAACTCTTTACTGAGTAGAATATACCTGTGTTCCTTGATATAGCTATAAATATATATATATAAAATTAATAAAATAAAAATCTGGTTTCCTTCCTAAGAAATACCCTCCTATCTCATTTTTTAAAACAAACAGATCTTAGGCGATACAGTATTACACAAAATACAGAGAAACTTCGTGTGGGAAAAAAAAAATATTCTTTTAAAATCCTCTATTAAAAAAAGCTAATGTTAAATGCGAGAACTTGAGCGTAGATTAGGAGAGTAACAAGAAGGAAAGATAAAGTAACAAATGTACAATTTGTTAATAAGCCTCCTCTCACATCTATGCAAAACTCTCCCTCTAAACCAGCTGTCTCGTCACATCTTGTCATCTTCCAGCTGGCTCTACTTCCACAACAAATAACATACTTGTTCTTCCTTTCTAGCCTCTCAGTTGTATCGTACTTAGCTAGCCTTCACTGCCAGCTCTTTGTGGGCAGTGCTGATTTATAAAGATCAGAAAAACGTTTGTTTAAAAATTCTACCTGCTGTAAAGGAATTACTGCGCTCTACTTCCCACTCAAGCCATCATGGTCAAGAAGTTGCAATATGTTTTTACTTACCTTTTCTTGCAAGTTCATGTTTTCCGAGCTGTGGCTAGCAGTTTCTGGTTGTGAAGAGACTGGCACGTGCTGAAAAACAGGAGGTGCAGGAACTTGCACACCAGCAGGCATTAATCCTACGTGTTGCAGTGTAAAGTTCAGAACTGAAGAACTTGGATTTTGGGCGGAACTGGTATTGCTTGAATTGAGACAGGAGTTGTTCAGTACAGGCGCAGCAGCTATAGAAGTTGGTGACAGCATTATATTCAAGGGTGTTACGTGAAAAGCAGGAATGTTAACTGCTTTCAGTTCAGATGCTGTCACTGGAATAATACCTGAAACAAAATAAAAATCAAGTGTTGAAGTGGATTAAAAACTGAGACTCAAGCTATTGTGCTGTGATTTCATTACCTCAGTAGGACAATCGTGTGCCTATTTTATTCAGTACTCACCAGTGATGGGTGAGCTGTAGGTAGTGTGCTGTAATGAAGATATCCCAGGTTCGTCTTTGATAGAAAAGCCCGCCTTGTTGCCATGGGTGCACTGAGTGAGAGGAATAAGATAAACAGATGGAAAAAAAGTCTGAAAAAGAAAAAGACAATGTACCTTTACACCAAACAGGTAACAAACAAAAAATGAAGGTTTCTCCAAAGCTGCATCCTCCTTGCCTTGTTGTTATTCTTCATCCTCCATATCCCCAGGATCTTCTATTCCATGCCTGTACTACCTTGTCTGAAATTAGACACAACTAACTCAAGGACATGCTCTTTAAAATAAGACAGCCCTATGCTGCAGAAGTCAGCTGGTCCATTTCCAGCTGACATCCTCAGTGAGGAACTGGAAATCCATCTGGCATTAACATAGTACAATTAGACTAGACAAAAGAGAAATCCTGATACTGAACTTTTTTTTTTTTTTTCCTAGAAGAAACATCTGGACTCTTTAATCATCATGTCACCTCACTCTTGGATTGTGTTTTTATAAGACAAATACTGGAAGACAATCCTTTTGCATTTACAAGTTCTGTTTTTGTTGACAGACTTCTTTATTCAGGTTTTCTACAATAGTAAGTCTTAACTGCAGAATACCAAATTTTACTGATGAAACGTTTCATGTGATTCTGTTGTAAATCAAAGTATTTGAGACTATATACACACAAAGGACTGAGGATGTAAAGGATCTCAACGCTGCCTTCATCTACTTAGTCTTAGTTGTGATCTTCATCCCAATCGAAGCCTGAAAGTCACTTTGTGTCATCTTATTTGTGTACTTAATGCAGAAATTGAAGTCCTACAATCCTACAAAATAAGGTTTTAAAAGCACACTAAAAATAATCCAACCAAAAACAATCTATGTATGCGTATTTCATTTATAGTTTTGGGTTTTTTGCAAAGACTCCAAGTTTTCCCAGTTAACGGCAAGATGTGATGTTTAACAAAGCTTACCTCACGACCAGGAAAGGCAAATGCTACAGGTATGTCTTGTTTAGTTTTGATTTTGTCCTTATCTTCTGGAATATCTTCTCCTTTAGATTGGTTACAGCAACTCGACATGTTTTGATCTAATGTTTCGGTTTTGTTCTGTCTTTCTTCCTTGATATTGTTCGTTGCTTGATTAATTTGTGAGCTATTGGAAGGCGGTCTTTCACTTTTAATGGATTCTCCCTTTAAAAAAAGTACATACAAAACCAAAGGCAGGCATGGCAAGACATAACATTCTCAATTACAGGTCTACAATGCTATTTATACATTTTAAAAATTAGGAGAGCAAGTTTTCTCCTTTCTCCTGATTCTCAAGTTTGTGCTATAAAAATTTCTAGTCAATAAGACAACCAGTTCTATGTCATCCCCTCTTTCTCCTTCACAGCCAGGGGATGTTTGACACCACACATTGTCACAACACGCGGATAACATTTCATGAGTGTTTTGGCAAGGACAATTTAAAGCAGCCTAATAATTCACAGAGACCCTAAAACATTCAGCAACTGAGGAGTAGAAGGCCACCCACACTCAGTTTCTCCATACGCATCAACTGCATCTGAACCTCTTATTCTTTTCACATGCTGTACTATTATGCCTACAGCAATCTAACATTAACAACGTACGACATTGGATAGAAATATTTAGAAGGTATCAGGATTTTGAGACATTCCCTGTCCAGCACCTTTTATGTGTCTGCTTGCCCTCCCAACACCTCTAATGCCAAGAATTAATGCCAGAAAGACGAGCAACCTGAACTGCTTCAGAATCAGTGTATAAATAGAGGTAAGTCTTGAAATAATGTTTTGGGAGTTGTTTTATTTTGACTAGCGTCTGTACACTCTAACACATGTTTGGAGGAGGAAGAGAGAGGAACAAGGCAAAAAATAAAGCCTGACCCCAGGTTGGCTTTTCAAAGATATATGTTATATTGTATTCTATATATTCTGCCTGTTGCTTTGCAAACACCAGCAAGATTATGTGATATTATATATATATATATAAAAAAACAAAAAACAGCCTCTCAAACATCAGCAAGCACAACAAATGCAAGTCATCCCTTCAAGTGCAATGTTATTTTAAGCACCTACACACACTTGCTTTAGCAAGGAACAGCAGACAACTTCATCTTTTAACCGTTTCCATACCCTCCAGAAAGGTGGGTATGAAAACACCACAAGAACTGATGTTACAAACACCAACATGAAATATTGTTTCATACAGCAAAGGTTCTGCAAGTCTGCAGCACAAATGCTCTTAAAGTAAACTGAAGGCTTAAGCGTTTACAAGATTACTACCCTGACAGGCTTCTTAACAATTTATTTATAAATTTGACAACATCTGGTAGGCTCCTAAATCACTCTGAAAACGAGTAGGTGCCAACATCATTTAAGCTATAAAATGGCATTTTAAAAATAATTTGACTTACCAGAGAAGTATCAAGGCTTTCCTCATCTCTTCTATACCTTTTAATTAAATTATTCTCTTCTAATGCTTGTGATCTTTTAAGGCACCTCTGTGATGCAGCTTCTGATGTTGTAGGTGGTCTTTCTTTAGCTGTCAGGGATTTTGTTGGCTCATCTGTAGCTATCTGATTGTCTCCTTCCTCAGTGGTTATTTTCTTTAATACTTTGGAATTAATACTCTCAATTCCAGTTACATGAGCACACGGTAGAGGCTGCACAATGTAACTTGGGCTGTATGTTGTCACAGTGTGGGCTTGGGAAGGATGCAGATATATTGCATATGAAACACCAGAATGAGTATGAGGTAGTATTACTGGTGAGACTGAACCGTGGCTTGGAGGACAGACACCCAGTGGCTGTGTCAGAGCTGGCAGCTGAGAGGGTGCTGCGGGGTGAGGAGGTTCGGGCTTGGGGACTGTCTCAGGCGAGGACAGATTACATTCCAAAGCAGATCCTGATAATATCATTTTCACCTCTTTCCTTAAAAAAAAAATCAAAACAAACAACAAAAGTGGAAACATCTTTTAATACCTTCACGCAGAAATGAATGCCCTGACCAATTATTTTCCGCAATACGAAAGATTTAACATGAACTTGTACTTGTCGAGCCACGAAACAGAAAATAATAAGTAAAAAAATAGCCTGCAGTATTAGGGGTTACTGGTTTTTGCAGACTCTTGCCCAACTCAAACCGAGCATAGCTTTAACTTAATGGCCAGCGACAAAATAGAGCTTCTTACCTTAACACATATACAAACTTACTTTGATTGTCCGTCCAGCTGATGTTCAGCCATTGCTGGAACCTGAGCCATTTCACTTTGGAAAGCTGATAAATTTTGATCAGTACCTGGTTGGAGGGCGAAAACAAAGCAAAGCTGTTAGTACGTCAAATGTAGAAGTTAAATTTTGTCTTGAGGAGACTGTGTTATTTGATGTGGGATGAACATTTAATGAGAAGACACTAAGACTCTCTGTTATTCTCAAACTGCAGCCCAGACTTGATTTGATCACTTGGATGGCAGCTTACATCAAACAAATTTTAAAGCCTCAGCTCCTTTTTTTTTTTTTTTTTTTATCCTCCAAAGAGGATACCTAACAAGAGCCCGAACAATGATAGGTAATTTACTGGCAATTTTATGGAATACAGAACCACTTAGATATAATGATCTAAAGCACAGTTTCCACAACAAACCAGGGTTAGAGCAGTTCACAGAGAAAGATACAATATTCAGAGAATCAGCTATACCACACAAACAGAAGCTTGTAGCCAGTAAGACATCACACAAAGTCAAGACAGTTATACGTAAAAACGGATTTAATATTCTTCTTAAACACAGAATAGTAATATGCCACTCCTTGTATATTTGGTGTTTTAGAGGAAGCTAGAGTTCCTTACAGCGTGCTGAATTTGGTCCAGAGCTCAATGAATATATTCACTGTGTTGCAACTGCACAAGCTGTGACCAGGTTTGGTCTACCAAACTGGAAAGAGCTTCTACTGAACACGTAAGAGCTTACGCACTGAACATGGATCATTTTAGCTTTGTTTTCACTATCAGTCTTGTAAAGCCTCAGATTTACAGGCACCATGGATTTCCCCATCTTGTCTATTTTTGACAGTTCTTAGGACATGTTTGTTTTAACATCCGCATCTCCTACGTGAAGATGGCAAGCCTGAATGTTTAACGCAAGACTACTTCTGAGATAAAAACAAACTTAGAAAAAGATACGTACTTGCACTTATTTTAACTGGCCTGGTTGGAGGAGATCGGATCTTTCTTCTCTCATTCTCTATACGTTCCACTAACTTTATTAGAGAAGGATGCCGAGTGAAGTTTTGCTTTCCTCTTGAAGGAAAAAGGTTTTTTGAACACTTGTCATGGTTTGATGTGGAGGGGGTGGGGGTTCTGGTGGCAGGAGAGGGGCTTTGCTCCCTGTGACCTCCCTGGTTTTGGAACCGGGTCAGACCTGGTTCTGGCCACCAGATCAGACTCCCATCCCCCTCAGGCTTGAGCCAATCAGTGCCTCTGCGAATTGCCCTATTTAAGTCGGGACAAAGGAACCGGAAAAGGTGCTTTGCCCAGGAGCGAGGAGAGAAGGGAGGAGGGCACTGCCCCTGCTCCCTGGCTCCCGGCCGGGCGGCTGCCTGCGTCGGGCCAGCACCGCCCACGGAGAATGGCAGCTGCGGAGCTGGCTGGGGAACTCAGGAAGCACCCCGCTCCCGGGGTGCCCACTGGGCTGAGTTCGCCTGGAGAGGACTGAGATCTGAGAGAAACAGCCGCATCGACAGCAGGTCAGTGAGGATGGAGCGGGAGGAGGTGTGCCGGAGCCGAGTTTCCCCTGCGGCTGATGGTGAGATAGCAGGCGGCCCCCCTGCAACCAGGACGGCCTCAGTGGAGCAGAGACCCACTCGCAGCCCGTGGGGAGAAGATGCCTGAGCCTGAGGATGGTCGTGACGGGACGCACGACAAGGCAGAAAGGCATCTGGAGTCTGCGTGACGACCCATGCCAACGCGAGTGGCTACAACTCCCTAAGTATCCGAGACTGAGGTAAAGCCCACACTGGGGCAATCCGTGGGGAAGGATTGCATCCTGTGGGCTGGACTCACGCTGGAGAAGTTTGTGGATTTTTCCTCGTGGGTAGGGGATCCACTGGAGCAGGGGAAAAGGGTGTAAGGACTCCTCCTCCTTTAAGAAAGAAGCAGCAGTAACAGCACGGAATGAACTGACCTGCACCCCCCCAGTCCCTGCCCCCTGTGCTGCTGGGGGGAGGAGGTAGAGCCGGGAGGAAAAGGAAAGCGGGGGGGAAGGTGTCGGTTTTAAGATCTGGCTTTGTTTCTTTCTGTCCTCTCAAGTAACCGGTTTTGTTTCCCTTTGTCCTTTTAAGTAACCATTAATAAACTGTTTTGCTTTAAGAAAGCCCAGGTTTTTTTTCTCCTCTCTACTTTACTGGAGAAGGAGAGACTGTGTGAGTTTTAGTTGCTGGATCAGCCTAAAATCACAACAACACTGCTCTTTGGATGTGATGGATTCTGAAATAGGTGGGGGACAAGTCATAGAAATTGTTTCAAGTTCTGTGTTTAAAGGCAGAAAAAAACCCAAAGAGTAAATACATATCATATGCAGATTCAGTAATTGAAAACAGTTATGTGAGCCTGATTGAGGTACTTGCAGCAGCAAAAACAGAAACGCAGGAGTCTCAGTATGAGTACATCTACTATGTGGAAATACATATGGTGCGCTACGCTGTCAAGGACAGCAACGTGACTAGTAAAGGTTTTCTGCTTAGTTTACTCTGTCTTTTGATCAAAAAATTTCTAGCAGAGAAAACAAGAAAACAATCAAAATCGTAGGCAGAACAAAAGGAAATGACACATACACTTACCCTGAATATTTGGCAAGACCTCAGGTCCTGTCCATTTGAATGCTATTTTTTTACCTCTGTCTTCTCTAACATAAACTTTCTTGATAAGTTCAAGGCTACTGAGAACATTTGCTATGTCATAAAGTCTCCTAATTTTGGCTGAAATAAAATAAACAAATGTGAAGTACAGCAATTCCGATTAACAAGTTATTGGATTAAAAATGTTGTAACGCCCTTTTAGCAGCTAAAAGGAAAAACCTTTATAATTTTTTTATAGGAACAATTTTGTGGAACAGGGATTTATACCATGAAATAACCTATCTTATCAGAATATAAAGTTTGTATGTAAAATAGAATGACATAGGTACATGGAAAACACTGCTAAGTATATTATGCTAAATATAGAGAAAAACCATGGTCCAAACAAGTCAGGTTCTGTGCAAAGGCCAAACCTATAGCAATTCTGTAGTGAAAATAAGTAGCTTAAAAGGCAGGTACACATATGAAAGCGAGTATGGGAACTAGGGGAAAGAGACGCACTAAAACCCCAACAGGATAATCATCCTGCACGTTCTTAACTGTTTTCAGGTTGAGCTATTAAGGAAGAGCTTTAGGCAGCAGTCAAATTGCAAGTGCCTCTGGGCTGCAAAGCGAATGTGCCAAAGCCAAAGCTTCTGCTACTGAAAATTTGAAGTCTAGCAAGTCATGGAACTTGGGACTGTGCTTATTGACCAAGAGCATGGTAAAACACGTGATACCTGAAATACAGTCACACGGATGGAATATCCTGAAAATGCTTTTACTTTAAGACAGACATTATGGAGGAAGAAGAAAGAATTAAAACAAACAAAAAGCCCCTGTTGACTACCCACCCACACTTTCTATGTTGCCATGATGCAGTGGAAAGGAAATTATGAACTGAAACCAGCGAAGATCAGTTTTCTTTTTACACAGATACAATTCCACAAAAACAGTGAAGGAGTCTGAGAATCAAGGAAGGGTGTAATTTTCAACAAAACCCACAATTAATTCTTGATCTCTCAAAAGCAGACACATTTTTGATTGTTATAGATATGCAGGCCTAGACCTAGAAGTACCTTTTTATTTGAATAGGGAGGAAGAGGAGGAAACGTGCAGGGAACTGAGAACAGGGTAAAAGAATGAAGAAATAATTGGCAGTTACAGCACTGGTTTCACTTCCTCTCACGCGTAAGTTATTAACAGGACTTTTACAGAATTTCTTTAGATTTCCAACAAGTGAGTTATATGACCAGAACACAGATTTGCATGATTCTAAGGCATCTTTGCTAAAATGATGCTGAAATCTTTGGCAGACAGCTTGAGGAAGAAGCAGCCTTGTGACATTATTTCAGGATTTAATGGAATTTTTCTCTTACATGGTCATGATGTCATATGTATCAACGACTATGCACAAGCGAGTCCCTATTAAAAACTGTGCAAGGTGTTCAGTGACTTTTTGGAGGCTCAGATATACTTCTGGCAGGAAAAAGATGACAGGATTTTGCACTATATAAACTTGCACTAGAACAGTTCATTTAGCTTACACTTGATATTTCTATTTAGAGTAAGATCAAAAAGGAGACAGCAACAGCAGCGTTTTACTTACTTTTAAAATTCCTTTTATCTAAGTCTTCTAACTGGTCTCCTCCAATCAAGATTTTAGCAGCAACTTCAAGGCTTACTATTGGAGGAGTCGATACCAGAAACAGCATCACAAATTTCTGACTCATCACTCGTAGAGACTTGTCTTTCCTGCTATTTACTGACGCTGCAGCAGACAAGAGAAAGGATTAAAGTGTTGAGTGACATGCCAGTTACAAACATTTTTAAAACACTGAAGAAATTTGTCAGTAACAATTATTATAAGAAGAAACAACACAGCAACTAAGCAGGGCTGACATTGACTCCACAATCATGTCTCTACATGGCAAGAATCAGGTAACTAGGTGTATACTGAATCTAACTACAAAGAGAGGCTGCGATGTTTCCCCCTGTATACATTTCCTATTGTCTAACAACTTGTACTCTTAAAGATGCTTAACTGCAGGTTGTAGAATGTATTTAACAATCCTTAATTAACATTTATTCCATTAACCAAACCTAAATTAAAAAATAAATGAATGGAGTAATTTACACTTCTGGCTTCTATAACATTTAATGGTAAAAAATCCTGCAATTGGATTGTATATTGGGTATGTTTGACAGTTTCATCTGATGCCCCCTTGTTCTTGCACTTTAAAAACCAAATACATGTGTATGATTTGAATAAAAAAGAGAAATGAAAGAGTGTAGTGCACTTTTTCTCACCACAAACAGCTGCGGTGCCTTTCAGGCAGTATCATTTCAGAAAAAAAAGGGTCCAATAAATGTTTTCTCAAAGTTTATAGATATTTGTCATTACAAGCACATGTTATTCTTGGCATTATAGAAAATTATTACCAGCATGAAATTCTCTTCCTGGAAGCTCGACAAAAGAATGCTCACTTGAGCCAAAAGGTCTTGCCCTTTCTTTATTTCTTTCACCATTGGAATCAAATTCATGCTCATACTCTCTTTCCTTGATCATCTGAATTTGTTGTGTATATTGGTTCTCTTCTCCAACTTTTTTCAAAGCCTGCAGGGTTTTGGAGAGATTATGTTGCCCATGCCAAGCATATCTGTTTTTGGCAAGGCGGCTCACCATGTGCAGGCTCTCTAACACGTTCACAATATCATATATGCGTCTACGTTCAACTTCTGAAAAAAAAAAAAGAGAGAGATGAACACGACATCTACGTAAAATATGCTTCTTTTCACATTTACTTGCAACATGGTTTGCACAGAGAAGGGATCAGTTTCCCTTACTTCCCCCTCCTCTTAATATACTTCTAAGCCATTTTTGCCAATTCCTGATTACAGAAGGCTCTGAAAATGCCCTCATGGATGTTGCTAGCAAGGAAAAGAAAACAATTCTTGCTTTAGATATGGAAGGACTTGCTTTTCCACAGTTATACGTGGTTTACAGTATTCCTTAAGAAACAAAACTTACCGTTGCCAGAAGAGCCATAAATGGGTTTCAATACAGCTTTAAAAAAGGCAAAGCATTTTTAATTATCCATTGCATCAGTTTTAGATCATCTCCTTAAGTATTGTTGGAAACTCATTGCAGACAACTGTTTTGTAACTTGTTTTTATGACATTCTATTAACACGCTGTCCTTTTCTCTTTTGTCTGTTAAATTCTTGGTTTTGACTAAGCATTTTCTAAATGAGATGTAATTTTGTACAAAGTAGAATAGACATTTTGTTTAATTCGCAATTCGTCATTCTTTTGTCTCCCCCAACATATTTGGAAGATATAATGACACCAAAAATTTTATAGCAGTATAATTTATAACTATCATCAGTGTTATAATCTGCAGAATACTGTCATTTCGCAGCTCTTTGATAAAAAAAAAAGCTTCAGCTTAATGTTAGCAACTTAGACTCTCGGTAGATCATTAGTATGATACAAATATAGTGATATAGAATGAGAAAGTTAAATTATCATATAGAGTGGAAAGTAGTTTCTTGCTTTGAGGTCACGATTGGACAGGAAGTTGCAGGTTCAGCTTTAGAAACACTAGTTCCTGACGCAAAAACCCAACCACTAATCTTAGCCATCATCTCTAGATCCAAAAACCTACAAATGGTTACTTGTGGTATCAGCAATAATTTAGATGTTTAATATTAGACGTAATTCAGAGTTTCTCGATTCGGTTCACTGAAAAAACTTCAACTTTTTAAAAGAATCCCTCTAAGAATGAAGAGTTTAAAGCTGGGTTTAAATGAGTTTGAGTGTACACAGTAAACGTTCAAAATTTTATGGAACAAAATGTACTAACGCAAATGGCAGGGTGTTGGCACGTTGGTATCTAGAAATTTGTAATAGCAAATACACCAACTTACTAAGCTCTTCAGCGACTTCGTCAAGGTAAATAAAATTATTCTCTGCAGTGCTGGGGTAATTGGGATATCTAGCTAAAAATTTATGACACAGTAATCCTAGACTTTTCTCTTTGCGACTTGGTTGAGATTTTTCATATTCATCTCCCAGTAAGTGCTCCTACATGGAAATAAGAAAAAGAGAATTTGAAATTTTTTAATATAAAAAGCATAGATATTTAACAGCTTTAGTGTGAGCACTGTCAAAGGCCTGATGTTCTCCTTTTGTCCTCAACAGGTGTGAGAGAAAACCAGCAAAACTAGACCCGTTGTATGTAACTAGACAATATCCTTACTTCTGTTTGGTAAATGCTCCAAAATTAAAACTTTAAAAACGTTGTAGTATGTTAATGTATAACTTGTAATACTGAAGAAACCGTCTTCAGCTAACTTAAAACAAAAGTAAATAAAGAAGACCCCTTTACAACGTACCTGCAAACAGTGTTTTGCCTGTATGACCTCACTTGTGTTGTTTGACAGTTCCCTTCTCTGTTCTCTGCTCCTTATCTCAGGACTAGCTGCACTAATCAGCATTTTCAGGTTTGAAGTAGGTGTCCACGGATCCGCTGGAAGGATTTCTTTAGGTTTTGGGGGTGTGGTTAGAGGCTGGCAGTCAGGCTGTATCTCTGTCAGTACCAAATATGAGGTAGCTGCTTGTTTCAAAGGAGTTCTCAGTATGTTTCTGCATGGCTCAGAAGGATGATTTTCCTACACACCGAGAAAGACTGTGATGTTAAAACCCACAAGCACTACAATCTATTTACTGACAACAGTCAAAGCGGGATCAAGATAAATTGCATTTTTTGGGTAGCTCAGAGTCAAAGGTTGCAGTCTTACTCTGAACCAACGAAACCCTTCCCTGAAACCATTTCTTGGACTGTGCCTTTAGCTTAAGACATGGGGCCCGTGGTATTCCTGAGGTAACTTTCCTTTTCTTTCCCTCTAGGGAAAGTACCGTCAGAATGAATGTTAATCCGTAGCAGAAAGCTACAAAGCATGAGCGAAACACCTTTATCAAGGAAAAAAAGAAAACGGGAGCCAGGAAGAAGTACTGCTCGTTACAAAACTGGCGGTTAAAGGTCGTCAGGTAGAGTTTTAGGCACTTTTGTTACGGACAGAAACTAAAGCGAAGGTAAAACGCGCTCGGTTACTACCATCCAACGGGTTTTACAGGCGCTCGCTCAGAACGAAGTGATTTCACGGCCAGGGATGCTGCAGAGGGCTGAGACCGGGCACCCCGCGGCTGTCACCGCGCCGACCGGACCCCACCGCACCCGCGGGAGACAGCAACCCCCGGGGGGCAGTTTCGCTCGTTCGCTTCCCCACCGGAGCAGGCACGGAGGAAGGCGAGGCGGAACCGAAGGAATACCTTGTCGCCGGTCCCCGTCTCCCCGCCCGCCTGCCGCATTCTCCCGCCGCTGCGCAGCCTCAGGAGGCGACACCCGCCGGTCCCGCCGCGACGCTCCGCATCGCAGGTCCCGCCGGTTCTGCGGGGCGGGAGGGAGGAGGCGTTAGCAGGGAAACCGGCGGCGACTGCCGGCGGCGGCGGCGTCCACCTTGGCCGGTTCCAGCCGCTGGTAACGTCCCGCCGCCTCCCGCCCCTGGGCCTGGGCCCGGCCCGCGCGCGCCCAGCAGCCTGCGCCCGGCGCCGGGCGCCCGGCGCCCAACGGCGCCCAACGGCCCGGCTCGCCCCGGCCCCGCCCCGCCCCGGCCCGCCCGCACCGCAGCGTCGCCGATTGGCCGCCGCCGGCGGGCGGGGCCCTTCCGGGATCCGGTTTAAACATTTGGCGCCACCGCCGTGCCCAGAGAGCTGCTCCTGCCTGGTGCCCATCCCGCGGCGCGTAAGAGCCGGCACGCACCGAGGGTGACACCGCCGCTGCCCGACCCCGTCCTGACCCGCCCGCCGGCCGCTCCCGGTGCCGGTTTGAATTCAGCCGGCTGAGCCGCCGAGGAAGGATGGGGCAGCCTGGCCAATCACCTCGCCGCCCTCCGCCCCGTGCAGCCAATCGGAGCGCGGCGTTCCTCGGCCGTTCCGCCCTCCCGCTGCCGCCGGGCGGGGGTTTGGCGCGGGAAGCGGGGCGCGCGCTGCCTTCCCCCCGCCCCAACGGCTGCTGCCGCCGGGGGAAGCGGGCGCGAGGGGATGAGCCCGGACAAGGGGCGCTAATTGGTTTAGCCGAGCTAATTATCCGCCGCCGCTTCTCCCTGTGTGTCACAGACCGGGTCGGTCGGCCGTCTCTCCCGGCCGCCGCCTGCCCCTCTGGCAGACGCCCCTTCGCGGCGTCCCGTGGCCTTTTTAAACCACCGGCATCCATCGCCGCGCCCCGGCCACCCTCTGCTCTGGCCCGCGGGCGGGGCGGAGGGGGTCCCCGCCGGCAGCCCGGCGCCGGGCAGCCCGGGGCAGGCGGCTGCCTCGCCCAGCCCGGGCGCAGCCCGCTCCTCGGAGCAGATTCGGGTAGCTCGTGCGCTCTTAACTATGAGGAAAAGCACTTAAAAAAAAAAAAAAAAAAAGAAAGAAAGAAAAGCTTAATAACTCACCGATTGTGTGGCTTATTGCGGAGCGGGATCACTGGCTATTGACTTTGTGGCAAAGGGGTATTCTTGGTGCCCCCTGAGATAAGATTCAGAAGCTGTCTGGTGTGAAGAGGGGCTGTACGGCTTATCACAGGCGTTGCAACACTTGGGTTTGCAGGTAGACGTTTGGGATTCAAAAGCACTTTACTTCAGGCATCTTTTGTCCTAGAGCTGGGATTGCATAAGGACAAAAGCTTTTTAATGTAACTGTATTTTTCTGAAGGGAGGTCTTTGAAAGCTTGTAAACTCAAATTGCAAAAGTACCCAAGTAACCCTCGCTCCCTGGTATCACCCTTACCATGGAACAGCCAAAGTTTATTCTCTTGCAGTACGTACATGCCTCACCTTTAAAAAGCGAGGTTTAGGACTGGGCGACCATTTGCTCTTTTTTTCTTGTTCGTGCTTCAATACAGTTACTGTGTATTGGCTTCTTTTTGTAAAACGTTACGCTAGAAAGTGTAATTGTTATGTGCCCTGGTAACCCAAAATCGGTGTGTGACTCCCAAGAAGTACAATTATAAATACCAAAAAATAGTGGGGTGTTTTTCTCCAGGGATGATTGCATGTGTTACCATGTTTGCTGGAATTTGAGTTACTTAAATGAGCCAATGCATTCATGTATTTCAGAAATCAAACTGGACAAAAAATATGAGGCTTTTACATTCAAGCTGTCACTTGATTAGTTTTTTTTTTTTTCATTTATGTTGAGTTTTCAAAATTATCCCCTAATCAAGAAACCGTTATCTCTGTTCAAACACATCACAGTATCTCTGACGCCCTTTGCTCAGGCGAGATCTTTCCTTGTCTCAAAGTTAGCCTTACTTGTTTTGACAGTATCAGACATTTTTGAGGCAAGGTTAAAAGAATTGCAAACGTTATTGCAGTTATTGAAAAATTATTCTGTTGGTAACTTCTGCGCCTCTTTTGTGGTCTTCCTTACTATGCTACCGCCTTTGCCTTTCTGAGATTATCGAAATACGCGGAGCAGTCAAGCCGTGTGCTCTGTTGCAGTCATCAATTTAAAGTGTGTTTCATTCTGCTCTTGCTTCAGTTGCTCTCTGTAGTCCTAGGTCTAAGAAGCAGCACTTATGTTCTCTGCTAGGTACCTTTTAAAGAGAAAAGCATAAGGATTAAAAATTTTGTGGTCCTGACATGAGAACCAGGGGCACCAGCACCAGGTTAAGAATAGGTCTTTTAATGTATAACCCTGAAGCCTTTGCATGATGGTTCTCACGTGGGATGTCTGCTAGTTCCAAGTAATGTGCTGAATCAAGATACCACTTGATGCCAGAAATCAGTGTTGGAGAGTGATGCGTAATTTTATCTATGCAAGTTCAACTAAAGAATTACTTGAAGCATCGTCATGTAGATTAAAGAATATGTGTGATACATCCTAGTGGTTTAGCCAATCCAATGAATGACAAGAGGGGATTATATGTAATGTGGTAAACAAGTCAAGAATATGCAAATTGAAGTACTTCTAGTGCCTGTATTCTAGTTAAGCATGCTCCTTATCGTTCCCATAGATGTTTTCCTCTTCCAGCAACGGCACTAGCTATGCATTCTGCTAAAGAAAGCACTAGTCTGGCTCGCTTTGCATGCTCTGCTCATTGTTGTAGTTCTTGTATGAGCATATGTTGTCAATAATGCGTTCATTTCAGCGTGATCACAAGGCAGCAAAGTTCGACGTCTTGTGCTTGTGTGCTTCATGGTTGTGATGCTGTACTTCTGTCAAGCGGAATTGTAATTAATAGCTCACATAAAACCAAATACATAAACAATTTTACTGAAATAATTCTTACGTGGTAATTCCATGTATAAGATCATTTACAGGTTGCCCGCGGAGGTGGTGGTGGAATCTCCATCCTTGGAGATACTCAAAAGCTGTCTGGATGTGGTCCTGGGTGAGGGGCTTTAGGTGGCCCTGCTTGAGCAGGGGACTGGACAAGATGACATCCAGAGGTGCCTTCCAGACTCAGCCATTCTGTGAGATGTACAGTGATTACATCTCTGAACGTATATCTCTACTGCGAAGTTAAACAAAAAAAAAATAAATGAATCAATCACTGTTGGTAGGTGAGTTTAAAAGATTCTATGGTTTTGCACAGCCTTCAGAAAACTGAACTTTCTGTAGCTTTCTGCCCCGCTGCCTGATTGTTAAGGCTATCTTAGGCTGCTTTCTTCAAAGAACTGTTTCTAGGAGTGGAACTGTGAATTTGTAAGCAATAGTCGCCTGCAGGAGCTTTGCAGGAAAGTGCCTCAAGTTAGGTGTCAGATTCCTTTGTTGAAATGCTGCTTATGGGAATCCTTGCGAGTGCTGCTCTTTATTGCATACACCCCTTTCAGTTGTCGTGTTTTCTTGTAATGTTTCCTTTATTCAAGGGTATTTAAAGGCAATAGATATCCCGCTTTTATTATACCTTAAATTTAACGTCCGATGGGTATCTAGGAGAAACTTCAGTCTTCCGCAGGTATGTGCTAGTCAAGAAGTTTGTGATATAAGCAGACCTTGAAATACCTCAGAAATGTCTCAGTAGAGTTGGATAAAATACCTGATATACTTACATTTTTAATATAGATAACAAAATTATTTTATCCAATAAAAATGAAAGGCAGAGTAGATTGGGAGTAGTCAGAACCCACAGCTTTTTCCTTAATCGGATGCTTCTGTAATGTTAAACTCTTCAGTCACTTCAAAATTCTGTAGTAATTAAGATTATATTACTTATCCTTTTGTTGTCCTCATCTTCACTTTGGGTTATGTTGTAACAAAAATATATCTTTGTTTCAGAGCTATGAATAAAGTTTTCCAGAGTGTGAAGATAACTTAAGGCTCTGCCTCTCACAGAAGTGGTGTAAGCACTTGGATTCACTAGAGGTCAGACTTATTTTACTTCTTTGTATCTACAAGGCGAAAGTGCTGTTAAATCCTGCGCTTGCAGGCTGTATTCACATCATAAATACCCAGCAATAATTACCCGTGTAATTTTGTACAGTGTATAACATAACAGCACTAAATGGTTTTCAATTAGTTTTAAAAAATACTTTTAAAGACTAAATATGTAGAGTAGGGAAATGATGGCAAATAAAGTGATATGTGCCTGTTTTCAGCCCCAAATCTGGGTGTGGGAGCAGCCCTCGGTGGCCCCAGCAGCGGGACGGGAGCAGCTTGGTGCAGGCACAGCACTGGGGTCAGGAGGCGGCAGTGCCTGGCCCAGAAGGCTCTGTGGAGTGCTCTGCTCGAGCCTTACCTAATTTTGTATTCATTAGTCTGCATAAAATTCAATCATATTAAGGCATATTATTGAATGAGTTGATTCAATTTAACTTCAGTTTATTTGCTGTCAGTTGTCACATTAGCTTTTAAAATTTGGCAAATTAAATCAGCTGGTCAAACTCTGAGGTGAAGGTTGGGAAGGAAAAAAACCCACCCATTATGGAAACCTGGATTCCTAAACAAACAAATGCCTTTTTCAGGCATGCTAATTTCAGAGAATGCTAATTAAAACTTAATGCATGCACCAGAAACTACACTGGAAGAATATTAATAGCACAGTACAAAGAGAAATGGAGATTGAGTGTTTTGGTGCTTCACTTCTATAGGTATATTCTTTCTGTTAAGATCAATTATTAGGAAAAGAGGATAACAGCACAGAAATGTGTGTATATTCAAGATGAAACACCTTTAAAGTTCAACAGGGCACTATCTCTTAGCACTGGTGCTGAGCATATCGAGCTAAGATTTTGAGTACTCAGTATAGAGGATGATTTTACTTCAAATTCTACTCTTTGTAGTCAAACACTTTACAAGTATTAACATCTAAATTATTTTAGCACGTTTCATGTAAGTTTTGTTCTTTCAACATTTCAGAGATGAGCTGCCTCTACTAAGAGTTGAGACTCGTGGCCATTTAAGTGAACATATAGACAAGCCTTTCACTGAGATGTTTATTTCCTGATTCAAATCTAAAGTGTAAGTTGGAGCAAAGGCCTGTTTGCTTCATGTCCCTGAACTAGAGGATTAGATTTATTTTTTCACTACTTTGTGTGCTTTCTACCCAACTCACTGAAATCAGAAGCTCATGGGCCAGCTAAATCAGAGGGTCAACTCTGCTCCTGAAGAGAGACTATTCTAATAGTGACAGAATTCATGTTATATATAAAAATATATAGCATTTCTACAGAATCTGCAGATCCATTGCCCATTGCATGTCTTGGTCTTGCAGGGAGCTTCAGTGTCCATGAGCCCAAGCTTCTTTGTGTTTGATATTCTCCCAGCACCACCTTTTGCTGATGATTGAAAGGAAGATGAGAAGATGAGTGCTCAGAGAGAATGAGACAGGAACAATAAAGATGGGGAGTGGATAAATAGCTGAGATGAGAAGTACCAATAGTGCTTGTGTGTGAACCAAGCAGTTACGAGGGGCTCTGATGGTGCTCATTCTCAGTTGTGATCTATTGAAGAAAGTTGCTCTTTTAGTGCTACTTTGATAGCACCAGGCAGTGTTGTTGTAGATAATGTCACGAGCTCTGCTGAGATATTGTAGAAGTTACTGTTGCATATGGGTCAGGCACACAGGGTAATATTAAGTAGTATCTGATAATACTGTTCAACCAAAAAGTTGGAATGACTGGACAATAGAAAAAGTTAATTCTCTGCCAGAATGTTTTATATGATAGATTAAAAAAAAACCCCTTGCTATTATAGTTATTTGCAGAAGCCTTTGGAAGATCTTATTTCCCTAAGTGATTGTGCTACTCAAATCACTTGTATTTGTTTTGTATTTCTTCTGTCACGTATTTATAGTGGAACCTTGCGTGGATTCTTAAAGCAGCCTATGAAGCATTGTGCTTAAGAGTTGATTTCATTAGGTTCTTGCCAACAAGCAGCATCTAAGTTCTTATTCAAAAGGATTCCTACTGCATAGACACATCCAAAAGTTAACATGGGTTCAAAACACAGATTCTTACACAAATTCCATCCCCCCCAGTGCTTTAGCTGAGAAATGACACGTCATGTTAAACGACATGTCGATAGCAGAATACTTTGTACTGTAGGATTAATAAAACAGACTACACTGACATTGTACAGACACACTGTGCTCCTCTGGTTCAAGTGAATTTATCCACAATATTCTTGTGTTGAGTCGTTTGGCTTATTTGGAAGGATGTCGCGTTCGCACCAGGGGATGAAGTTTCCTCTAGTGTAAACTGAGTTGTTTCAGAGGATTTACATCAGGAATGAATTTGTTTCAAGAATGTTAGCAGTATTTTCTGTTTGAAGATTTTTCTCTGTTTCAATGAAAATACTCTTTCCCTGAACTTCTGTGCTACCATATTACATTTGAAAGCTGTTTCTTTGAGTTTGCCCTTCACAGGTCTTGCTTGAAACTTTCTGGCCAGCTTTGCCTTTCGAACTCAAGCTACCTCTTCATCTCAAGGTGCTTCTTGCTCTGTAGGTTCTCTTGATCTAACTTTTGATAGCTCATTTGTTTCACACTGCCTCTCTTTTAAGCCTGCTCTTGGCTAATCCCATCCACACGAGATGTGTTCTTGCAGGCTGCCAGGTATCACAGTGACGTGCACGTGATAGGCACTTGTACTGGGATAGAAGTGTGCATTACAATTATTTCTAAGTTTGTGATGTACTGATGAACTCATTGAGCAAGGACTCAGCATTCCTCTTTGCTTCTTTCTGCCGTCTTTCTAGCTGCAAGGATTACTTACTGAATGACCTTCTGCAATTTGAGAAGTCGGGCTTCTTCAAAGGTACTCGGCACCATATGCCCTGTATCCAATCTTCCTTGCAGTAAGTACATCTGAAAGTCAGACTATTAGTTTGTCTGTGCTGTGGATTCCAAGTTGTGGAATGGGTACTAAAAATTCCTTACTTCGTGGAAATGGCATGTATTATAATGGCATAAAGGGAATTGGGGATTCTGAGTTTGTTCTGTGTGCAATTAAAAGCAAAATTCTGTTATGAGTTGAAAACAGACTTTTCTTTCCATTAGCTAGTTTTCCCGTGTCTTTTGTGTGTAGAGGGAGTTATTCAGCACTGCACACATAACCTTTTTCTTTTTTTTTCCCCTAAAAGAATGCTGCTTGAGTGCTGTAAATCCACCGCAAAGCCGTAATATCTGAAATAAACTTTACTTGCACCTGCCATCTTCTGTCCCAAATGCCATCTCTATTGAAACACTCTCTGCATTCTCTATATACCATCTTAACTGAGCTGAATTATTTCATCTGCCACAAAGGGATTAAACATGTCAACAGTAATTATCTTTGCCTTATTCTCTGGCAGTTGTTTTTCCTAAATATGCTCAGAGGTTCATTATAACTTTCTCACTAAATCTCTTGCTGCATAAATCTATCAAGGTACCATTTGCTGGCATAGCAAGTGCTGACACATGTGTCCACTCTTGCAAACAGAAGATGGTCAGGAGGCTTTTACTCATAAATCCTAGTCTGTGGTGTTCTAGTTAAAATCCCAGCTGAGCTTACGCTCTCTTTGGAAGCCTGTTAGGCTGCTGCTAGAAAGTGATTCTAACCTACGAGAGGACTGAGATTTTTGCCGAGTTTTGTGTTATTAGTAGAAAATACTCAGTGCTTTCAATTCTAATGACAGTCGAGCTGTACTTTTAACTAGAACTGGCAGAGGTGAGTCAAGAGAAGAGGGCAAGCAAGAAGAATGACTAAATTGATCCTTAAGCTTCATAGACTTTTCAAAGATATACCACCTCCCAGCAATGGGCTCCTGAGCCCTGTATGTTTCCATTTATAAAATAACCGAACAATATTTCATAGAGAAAATACTTTGAGTGCTATTTTTCTAAAGCTAATTGTAATTCTTATTGTTGAAATGGGTTTAATTTCATGTTGTGATTAATTAACAATTTTTGTTACTTAAAAGACTGTACAATGTCACTTACCAAAGCCTCACAATGAAGGTTTTGATGAAAATATGACAGAAGTCAAGAGACATGAAAAATTTCATTAATATCAAGTTTTTAAGGGTGTTCTCTCCCTAACAGATTAAAATCGTGTTTCACTCTTTGAAAATATTTTTATTGGGAAAAAGGATATAGTCAAATATACATTAAGCTGTAATTGTATTAGAAAATAATTACAGTCCTCTATTATTGAAGGAAACTTGAGTTTAGTACATTTTCACTGTGTTCCTGCTGAAAGCCTAGCAATTAAGGCTAATAACTAGGCAAATGCATTTAGGGTGCTCTCTGGGCATTATAATATTCCAGATGAGGTCTTTTGCCTAGAGAGTATAATGCAGTAATACTCATGCTCCAAGAAGGCACAGAAGATGATAAATACCCATTGCAATATGCCCGTCAAAATAAAATCCAGTTTGCTTTGCTTGGCAGCCTCACCAATTCTTCACAGAAATGATAATTCTCTGAGGATATTTTCTTGTGAAGATACAAAGGGAAAAAAGCAACTTAAAGGCATTTGAATATTCATTTCTTGGCTATCTTGTTGTGTTTCGTTTCCTCCCCTCGGAGAACGCAGGACAATGTGTGGTGCTCTAACAAAGAGCCTTTTTTCTTCTGAATAATCTGACATGGGAAAATTTTGCATCCCGTGAAGATTATGGTTAACTGGGGTTTTCGCTGTGAATTTCCTCCTGGCTGTACTCCGAAACGTTGCCTGTCAGTCAGGTATACACGATTTGCAGAGTTTGCTCCCTTTTTCCCTGAGGGACTGATACAGTGTTTAGCCACAATGGAGAGTTGTCCGTTAAAATGACAGGGGCCTGGAAAGACGCTCGGCACGCTGCACCCGCGAGATGAAGTGTAATAGGCTGTTAACAGTCACGTAGGCGCCTTTTTCAAGGGCCATATATCCTGAAGGAAGCTTGCTGTGCGTCCTCTCGAGAAAGGGACGCCTTTTCGTTGTTAGTTTAAAAAAGGGAATCCTCCTCTTTAGACAACTTTGTCACGTGAAATGATGTTCAGCGGCGTGTACGTGCTCTCGGCAGGTCCGGCTCCTCCGTCGTGGCGTGAGACGGTGGGTGAAGGTTTGGCGATAGGGTAGGACACCAACCAGTTGGTTTTACAATTATTTGCTATCGCTGTTTCGTGTCTGAATTACAGTAGCATCCAGGAGCTTCAGCTGAAATGTATAAAGACTCTATTTTGATATTCTCTTCACAGTCACACAATACACAAGAAAGGATTTTCCAGTAATTGAGGTGCTTATTTGAAAACTGGGCTTAGATTTTCTGAAATCCTTGCTCGACTCAGTTGATTGCAGACTTCAGATGCTGAGTCCATTTCCTCTGGCCAAGCCCATTCCAGCTTCCCCAGGCACCCAAGTACCTGCCTCTGGCTATGCCTGGAACTATTTTAAATTTTCTGCATGATGGATATTGTAGATAAGTAAATGTTTATTGGGCCAAAGAGTGAAAAAGAAACAGAATCTCTCAAAGCACGTTCATCTGCGAGAAGGTATTCCTCACGTCTCCAGTGAATATTTTGCACAAAGTATCTATATATTTTTTGGTGTAGGGCAAGAATGGCAGCTGGATGCTCTCAATTTCAATTGCAATGTCTTTCTTTCCCTGGCCTAATAAAAAGTCAATTATGCTCCAAGAGTTAAAGAGCTTCAAGAGAAGAATTGGGAGTATTCTCCTACTGGTTAAGGCCATGCCAAGGAGATTGGACAGAGAAGTTCAAATCCCTTTTGTAGAGAAGAACTTCAAGTGTCTTACTAGAGAGGATTTCTAGATGAATTTAGTGGGACAGAGCAGAGCCAGCTACTTAATTCTAGAAGATGGTGTAGACTGAGGAATCCTGAGGGGAAGAAAGTGCTACCTATCAAAATTAGTGGCCTGAGAGAGATGAGGGTGAAGCTTGTTGACTTTGTTAATAGCTCAGCTTTTCACTCTCTTTTGAGTTTGTAGGTGCAAGAATGTCCCCTTCATGCATTTAACCAGTGTGTCCATTGCTTTCTTAGTCTATTCCAATTACCGTCTTTATATTCAGTAAAGGTGAAATCCGGGTAGTTTTTTATCTAGGGATGAAAAAAAGGCAAGGTTCAGACACAGCTCTCCATTCGCCGTTCCCCCAGAATCAAGAAATCTCTGGAAAAAGTAGAAAAAGCCAGCACCACTGCTGTTTTTTATTTCACTTCTCGACAGCTGGATTTCATATAAAAATATGATTAAAGAGAGACACTGTCAGGTAAGTAAGGTTCGATATTTTTCCTTTTGAAATTACCGTATGCACAAACTAGCATGGACAGGCAAGTTTTAAGCAGTTAAATACATCAATGAAAACCAGGGTTGCGCTCTGATTTGAGTGGGAGATCTGGGCGGACTCGGAAGGCAGGGTCAGGTTCATTCAGTTATGAAAAGACAAAACCTCCCTGTCCTGGGAAAATTGGCATTGTCATTAACAGGAGAGAGATGTGGCTCACAAAGAAAATGGAGTCAGCCTCTGGATGGGGTGTTGGCATGGAAAGCTGCTTACTGTTTCTATCAGAAAAGACACGATGAAAGCTTATATGTACCAAAAAGTAGACCTCTCTGCGATGACCTTGGTGGCAGCGCGAGTGGTGCCTTAAGTGGCCTTTATATATGGCCCAGATTGCTCTTGAAAATTTTGTTTTCCTTCATGTTTTCCACATAATTGCTTGAATGAGGCTGAGGAGGTACAAAGCCAGTTCTCTACTGTCGACATGGGGACGGTTTGCTGAGATGATTGATGGTCTATTGGGTTGGAGATAAGCGTGTTTTTCCAGTTGTTTGCAGAAAGTCCTGCCTCATGTTAAATAATTTATCTCTGTAATCAGTGAATCACAGATCAAGATAAACACTTGTGCAGAGTCAATAAACCTAGTTTTTAATTTTATGATTAAATCTTAAGAGCCACCTGATTTTGCATTGAATGAAGACTATAATTTCAGCAGTAAACATCTGATATTTTATTGTAATGAAGAAGCCAAGACTGAATAGAGCCACGTTTTTGATTAATTAGAATTTTGGTGCCAAGGAATTAATCTGTTTTTCTTTCTCTGTGGAAAAAAAACAAAAAGCAACCCTCTCTAAAATGAGTTTCTCAGCAGGGATAATTATAGAAATGTTGAGTGAACTCCAGCAGCAGATATGTTTCAATGTTTCTTTGCTTTCTTGGATTAAGGGGGCAAAATGGGAGAAATAGATGATTGTTAAACACTGAATATGGCTATTATTTTTCCTGAGCATAAAGTAAGAGAAAAGCTAGCCCTAGACCTAAGACTTCCTGGTCACTAGCTGTTTCTGGGTAAGATGAAAGGGCGAGTTTAACTTGGACTGTAGTAACTCAGACCCATATTCACGTAGAAATGGCTCCAGGGTGGAAGTCTATACTAGTTAGCTGCTGCTATATCAACTGAGGCGTTGCTGTACTGATACCTTACATTAATACCTGAGGATGCTTCCTTAGACAATCTTTTGGACGGGTTCCCATCTTCTTCTGAGGCAATGGAGGTGATGCTAACACAACTGACAAGTAATAAAAAATGAGTTAACTGTACTGCAGTGAACTTTACTGAATTACTTGTGATTTCTAGATGTGAATCCATTCGTGCACGTGGCAAGCTAACATGTAATTTCCATGGGTATGAATAAATAGAGCAACGACTCAATATTTTAAAAGGTTGCTTTCTGTCATCTCTTATGGTAGCAGGGGACGCGTTTAATTTCTGCTAAATTTAAAGGACAAAATGCTTTTTCTTTGCTAAGAACAGCTACCACACTTAGGTGATTTGTAATAAGTAATGTGCCAGTTGCCATATTCTTGGTTTAATATGTCTCTTTAGAATGCAGAAAGCTACATGCAAAATAACGATAACCAGACAGTGTTAGAAAATTCAAAGGGATACTGCCTCTGTATCAGAAGCGAGGATCCAAATGCTGCGGTTCAGGCTCATCAGAATTGGTAAGTGTTTTAGATGTGAGTAATTGAAACTTGCTGCTACTGCATGCTTCTAGCAAAGTGTGAAATTGAGGAACCAGCAGACACTACACAAACGCATGGATGCATGACTGCAGTTTGAGTGCTTTCCTTGTGGGTGACCGAAGCATTGTATTGTCTCGTTACTTTGAAGTAGAGAGTACAGAAACACTTTGGGATGAGAACACTTTGGGTCCTAAACTTCAATTCTTCATTTTACTGTTAGCAAAAGAAAAAAAAAATCCAACCCCCAAAGCCCCATCTAACACTGATTAATGGTGTAATAAACAGTTGGGTTTTGCTATTAGCATAGTTGAAACCGTACTGATGGTATTTTTAAGTGACTTTCTCTGGAAGAGATATAGTGTAACTCTTCTTGTACGAGTGATGACGTATATGGATTAAAAGCTGGAATACAATGATCTGGACTACTCCTTAAGAAAAGGTTTGTGGTTAAATGAGGACTGGGTTGTTTTGTTCTCCAGCTCATGCTAAGCAGTGGCTGAAAAGCTCTTCTGACATAGAGGAACTTATTTTTGAAAATTATCTCCTTTATTAATCACCTCTTCAGTTATAGGGAGAGAAATGAGGAAAGAAGAGCCCCTTGTCCCTTTAAAAGCCATGTAAAATAGCACTAAATAAGTTTACTCAAAAAACAGATTTCCTGTCAATGAGAGACGAGTTCCTGTGCACTAGGTTCTTAAATACTGTTTGGAAAAATCTTATATCAGTGTTAAAAGGTAATAGACTGTTTTTGTGTTAGCAAGGTGCTTATATAATAGCTGGAAAAATGAAAATTGTTTCCTGAAAATGACTGGATGTGCAGAGCCTTTTCTAATTGGGAAAGTCAGTTCAGCAGTCCGTATGTCAACATGCCAAAAGAGGGAGAGAATGAAGAGAGAGCATGGCTGAGCTGGATTATATCTGATCTTCCAGTTACTGAAGGTAGAAGACCCTGAATACAGCAACTTGGTAAGAAGTTACTCCCAAAGACAATTTACAACGTGCTGATTTACACAAGCAGCCTATGGTGTATTTTGAGCCACAAATCTTTGTGTAAACCCAGCTTTGTATCCTTCTAGGATAGATATAGCTATTTGGTCCCTGTGTGGTAAGCTACATTTACGTCTCATGGAAGCAGGGAACAAACATTATTTAAAGTACCTCAGTGTATATATTTATCACTTACATGAATTACTGTCTAAAAGACAAAAAACGTTGCATGCATACTAGAAATTGCAGCCAGAGAGTCTTTTCACTTGAAGAGGAACTAATGAATACGGGGAATGCAAATTTCTTCATGCTCCTTCTCTGGAGCATGAGTCAGTTCAAAATCCAGGTATCCCAATCAAATCCATAATCTAACTTAGGTCTGAAACCTTGTAAATACCCAGTTATGAAGCACAACAAACAGCAGGTTGAGCTTGACTGCCAACTTACAGATACGTTCTGCTTTCTTACTTGCTTTGATTACTATTTTTTCTTTAAATGGTGCTGGAAACACCACTGTGACTATTCTTATATAAGCCATATTATGAAAGAATGACAGATTGTGGACAAGGAGGACTTTTTTAAGAAATCATTTCCCTTTACAAGGTAAAAAGTCTATAATTTTCCTGGTACTAGTAAGAAAATTTGTAAAGTAAAGGAGTTCTTTGACTCCAGACAGTTAAGTGTTATCTACCAGCCCTCAAAATACAAAACATGTATCAAAAGCTTGAACTGGTATCTCTTTCTGCTTGCTAACAAGTCTGCTTCTTTCCCATTTTCATCATAGATATGGGCTTTAACCTTTCCAGTGTTCATATTGAAACTGCTATTTTTGGTTTAAAAAAACCCAAAGATGATATTTTCAGTCTATTAGAGTGTTAAAGTATCATTTTATTTCACGGTCTATCTCCTTAAAAGGTTGTCACAACAGCAGTAAACCAAAGATGAGTTAAAAGCTATGACAAAATTGTAATTTTGTTCTTAACATTCCTATATATAAGAAAACAGGCAACAAAAGATTTCCACCCCACTGGAGATTCCCGCTCTCTTACATCTTAACTGATGCTTAATGCTTGGATAATAGTCAGAACATAGGAAAAAAAGATTATAGCTTTACGTTAGTGACACTAGAGTTATGGCTGAAGAGGTGCTTTCATTCTAAGCCTTCATTTTCAGGCACTTAGAGCTTTCTGAATATGTTACCCTTTGGGCTCCCATTACACATGCTTGCTTTCATCCCAAAGGTGGTTTGTGAGTTTTTTGTTTAGTCTTTTTCTTTATTCTTTCTTTACCTTTTTCTTGGCTATTTATTTGATATCTAAGTATGAGGAAAAACATTTGCGTGATTTCATCAATAGTTTTGATTTTTGTTTTCTGCACATTGGTGTTGGTGCTTCTGCAGAACATCTGCCTTTGCTGCAGTAGAGGAACTTTATTTTATAGGTAACTACGCAACGTTCTTACAAGTCACCTTTTACTTCTTGAAATAACCAGGGAATTCTTCCGTAAAAAAAGAATCCTAAAATGATATCATGGTTAAAAATGTAAATACGTACTAACTTGATAATGAAATTGTGCTGTGTGAATAGTGACTACACATACCTGAGTAACAAGAATAGATGATTTCTGATGGTTTGGAGCAGGATTCCACTTTCCTTTATGATGTGGTGGGGAAAAAAGTGTATATTTCATGACAAGTGCCATAAATAAAAGCCAGAGTTCATACACGGCTTTAGTTTTGACTTTCCTAACACTTACAGACAATAAACCCCCCTTTATTTGTGCACAGTTTAGATGAGCAGACTTGATATGGGAAAATGATGAGGAACCAGGAAAGCCAAATCCACTGCTATGGCTTCCTGATGGAGCCCCTAACTGTCAGTCCACAACAATAATAATTTCAGTCTCTTGGATTTCAGTGTAAATGGATTAACTGAAAAGATGAATTAGCATGGAAGGTTTTGTAGTTCAGTGAGAAACTACTCCGTGTGCCCGTGCATGTGCACAAAAAGAAGGAAAGATCAGCAAAAAAACCCCAAAGATCATTAAAAACAAACAAAACCCAAATCCTGAGTGGCAAGTTTTTTGAACATGACCATGTCTCATCTACAGCCATTCTTGTTATTTAAGATGGTCAACGTTGTTTATTTGAGAGAGTATATAGGTACTTTATTATGTTTTTAAGTACCACTAAGTGGTGCAGATTGAACAATACATCAATATTGTCCATTGCAATTCTGAAACAAAAGGGGGTTTGTAGAGAAAAAGCATCTGTAGAAAGCAAAGAGTTAATATGTGCACTACCTGTGTTCCTAGGGCCAACTTTGTTATAGTGCTTGACGCAGCTGGTACTGGTAGTAGCCTCTTGACAACACACATAAAATGTATCCTAGCAAGGTCCTCCTCACCCTCAGAGTCTCTATGAGGCCATAATTTCACAGTGACAGTGGTCCTGGCGATGCTAGCTGCTGCTGATCCATCAAGACTGGGAATATGTTTTTGGTTTTGACTTTTTCCCCTAGTTTTTTTAAAATAATCTTGTGAAGATTTCAGAATTCCTGTGTCTGAGACAGTAGCCTTTTACTGAAAAGACGGACATAAACTGATATTAAGTTTACAGAAATGCTGTCTTGTTTTTCAAAGCTACCTTAGGGCGTTATAAGGGATCAGGGAAAATCCAAGGGCATGTAGGACTGCATGCTGTGAGCACAAATCCTGCAGCCATAAGCCTAAGTATGCTGTCGGTCTTCCACTAAAAACAAGGGTCTTTTTTGGAATGAGGGTTAGTTACAGTGGAGATGGTATAAAAGAGATGACCTTGCAAAGATGTGATTTTCTTTTAAAGGAAATATGAAGTATGAGTCTAAGGCATAGCTCCATCCTTTCTCTTCCTCCTTTTCCATCTTTTTTTCCCCTCTCCCTTCCCTCAAATCTCTCACAATAGCTTGGTCAACAGCATTTTCTTGCTTCATTGGTTTTGAAAAGGACTTGCTGTTCCCTGCTGTTAGATTATTTCCAGGAGACTGTCTCAGGTCAATAGTGATAACATCTTTTGCTCAACTCTCTCTTTCTCCTACACAGGGGGGAAAAGAAAAAAAAAAAAAGCGGGGTTGGGGGGAAGTGGGAGGGAAGCATGTTTTTCTTTACATAATTGATCTAGAGCACTTCTGGTATGGAACCTTCTTTTTTCTTTACAAGTACCTGGTCTCTGCACACAATTCCCATAGAGAAATTTCTCCTATAAGGCATAAGCAGTGGTAGCTAGGTTTCAGGTCAAATTACCAAAAAAAATAGGGACCTTTTATTTTATTAGTTTATTCCATTTTTTTTTTTTAAAAAAGATTACTTGCTCCAAGAAGTCTAGGAGACATTGACTGTAAAGAAGAAATCAGCCAAAACAAATATCATGCAGTTGTGTTTAAATAGGACAGTATGTGATAACTAGCAATTGTTGATAGTTTTACAGTATGCACACTGGAAAGAGACCATAGCAGGTTGATTTGACAACAGCAGAAGCAAACAAGGAGACAGCTCAATATTGTGCAAACCTGCCTTGGGAACAAACATGTTTCCTTTATTCCTCATGAGATTTTGGCGAATCTGATTAAAACTCTCTTTGGTGTGCGTCTAACATTTCTGTTATTTGTATATGCCACTGTAGGGTCATGCAGTTAGCCAGCGGCCAGGCTGCACGTCTCGCTGAGGTGCTGAATGCTTCAGTTTGTACTAAGAACCACCTGAACTCTAATCTTAGCCTTATTCTTACTTTCTTGAGTTTGCTTGACCAGTTCGAGGCACCCAAGGCAGCAGAGGAACTTTTAGTGTCAGTCGTATTTTAGAACTAGTATTTGAATTAGTACTTGGTAGTGTCAATGTAATGAAAAGAATTAAATTATAATAGAACATCAGCTCTCTGCATGAAAAAACAGAAGCAAAGCCAATCCATGTTCATCACCTCCCTAAAAGTGTAGGCTAACAGTGAAGCCAATCTTAGCAATAGGATGAGGAGATTTTGTGGAGTGCCTGAGTCCGTATGATTGCCCAGCCGTTTATCTTCTGTGGAAGACTTGGGAGTATTCATTTACTCTCTTTTCTAATACAAAAACTAGAAGACATAGTGCCTGTCTCAGGCTATGAGCCACAAATTGCTGGAAGCTGGGAGTATACAGTACAGAAATACAACTCTGTGCTTGGTTTGTTCTTACCTCTTTTCACAGGCTTTGGTTACTGAGCACTGTTAGGGATAGGATATTGAACAAAACTAACTTTTGGCATGACTTGGTACATCTGCTTTTACTTTCTAAGACCTTAGAGTAGTTGTAGAGGGATAGATGCAGCTGGCTTTGCTACAATACTGCTGTTCCTGTTTAATCCGCACAGTGATGTTGATTTTGAGGTTGGACATTTTTTCAGCTTGCCATGCTCTCTGAAGAGGCGGAGATATGTAGCAGCACAAAGCAAAGGGGAGGATGGCCTTTAAATGATGCTCTTCTTTTGAACCAAATGGTTGCTGGCCAAAGCGACTCAGGAGTTATTATAGTGGAACACTTGGAATAGTGCCCTCGCACAGGAAGAAAAAATTTGCTCCTAGGTGTTTAGCTTGATGATGGATTGTCATAGTTGTAAATAAAATCTAACATGCATGTATTATAACTCGGTTCTTGTTGGCTTTTTACAGAGTGTGAAATGAGCTTCCATGTGTAATTGCAGGTTTTCTTGATTGATGCGGAGCTATTTTCTCTGTAAGAAGATGCTTCTCAGTTTCTAGCTCTGTTTAAAGTATGAATAATCAATTACAAAAAAAACTTGAAAAAAAAAAATGAATTGCAAAAAGGTTCATTTCCTAATGCCCCAGGACAGCAAGAACTTCTGAGCTAGGAAATTGCATGCCCTTAACATGACTGTTGACTCTTCCTTTGAATGAAAGCTGTACATGGAGAGAGATCTCTCATTACATGATTCCAGCACGTATTCTCCCTGGAATATGCAGGGCACCTTCTCTTTGGTTGTTGCTTATGAATTTTTACAGCTTGGAGAACTGCAAATATGCTTGAGAGGAAAGTGTGTCTGTGACCAACAGAAACATAAAAAGGGAAGAAAAGTCACAAGACTTCACAGAATACCTGCTCACCTCCTGAAATGCCGTGTCCCCATGCATCAAAGGCTTCCCTTGCTTTCTGAAAGATACTGGGTTTTGTCATTGCATATAATATTGCATCTTATGGAATGAATTCTGCTATCAATCGAGTTTTTTATATATGAAACTTGTCAGGTTAGCAAAGGCACAGGAATGTGGCTGGTCATTAAAGATGTAAGTGCATTTTAACATACTGTATACTGTGCATTTTTCTTCCCTCCATTCCAGTGAGCACCAAGACTCCTTCCTTCTGCTGTGGCCTCTGTATTCAGAGACTTTGGATTTGATTCTGAGCAGGAGACCATTTCACTAACTCTACTGTCTTGGTTAAGTTGTTTCATACAATCCTGAATGTTATAATTTGTAAAGCAAATCTATTTTGACACAAAAGTAGTCTGTAAAATTTGTTACCTCTATAGGCTGAAACTAAGTTTAACCTGTTCAAAACAACTCCTGTTGTTTGCAATCTGATCTATTCCCCGTTTATTTCTGCTACTACTGTTGTTGTGTCTAAACTGTCTGTATGTAAGCAGTTGTAAACACGGTTTTCCAGTACTGTGAATTGCCTTGAAGGTACATAGGATAGAAATGAACAGGAAAATGGTGGATTTTCCATATGGTCTAAGTACTATATGAAATTTTAGAAATGCTATTTCCCATTTATATCCATTTATCTCTTTGAATTTCAATCTTTAAATCATTATGTTTTCTCTCAGGACTGCTGTGAGGCTTAATTCATTAATGTCCATGCAGTGTTTTGAAATTCTTAGATGAAAGAGATTACAGAAGTGCAAAATATTAATATTAAAGCAAAAGTGTGAGCCTACAACCTCTCTTCTACTCTCCCTTAGCTCACCTGTTCATGAAGATCTTTGTAATCATATAAACTTACCTTAGAATGGAGGCAAATACTTTTTCCTTTGATGTACAGACAACATGAGGTTGTAAATGCTCATTTTTTTTTTAAAGAATCTTTTTCATATTAACAAAGTTAATGTAAAAACTTCCTAGCAATGTTTTTAATCTTCTATTCATGGTCTTTGTGTGTCCCCAATTAAAATGTGGTCCTGGTTAAATCCAGCTGAATCTTGTAGGACTGCATCAGTGCTGAAAGAGTCATACTGCTCTCTCCATAGGCTTATATCAAGAAAACAGAAGTTCCTCTATATCAGGTTTATGTAGCTTCATACTGTAAAATAACTGGCATAACACCATCTTTTCAAAATGCATCATTTGTTTTCTAGATGGAAACCATCTTCTCTGTCCTAACAACTGCATTGGTTTCTGTAAAGCATATTCTCTGTTTTCATAGGACGATAGCATAATGCCAGTTGGAACGATCTCAGGAGATCTCTAGTCCAACCTTCTGCTCAAAGGAAGGTCAGCTATGAGATCAGACCAAGTTTCTTAAGGCTTTATGAAATCAGAGAATATCTTGCCTACCAAGTTCCATCTAGAGCTACTAAATCCTCCATGAACTCAGCTGCTTCTTTTTCTATTAGAAGCTAAAAACTATGGGAGCCTTTAGCAATATTGAAATTAATACCCCAAAACCCAACACCCAGAATAACCTTCAAAAAACTGATGCGGGTGTTGCTATTGGGACACAAGGAATGTTTTGGTTTTTTTCATATTAATCAATTTATCTCTGTAGCCACAAGGTTACTTGTGATCCGCTGTCCATGGACCTTCCCAGTAACTTCTTTTTTCCTGCAAAGAAAATCAGAGCGAGGGTAAGAACTGTTAATGAGCCTGTGGGAAATAAGCCAACAGCCTTCCCAAGACATTGCAGTACTGCATATTTAAGGACAGGGTTAGAGTAAGGAAATAAGGGCTGCCTTCTCAACTTCTTGGTTTGGGTATTGAATGTCCCCCTCTCCTGGCCTGCTAAGAGAAGACATTCCCTCTCTGCTGTAATGTTGAATTAAAATCTGTAGAAAGTTTTCTCAGGCATTCACGATCACCCTCTTAACCATACTGGGCATCCTGTACCGTCTTTCACTGTCTCCAAGAGGAAGGGCTCAATTTCCTGTCTTCTGAGTCAGTGTGAAAGACTGACCTTCTGCAGAAGGTTTCAGTTTTCTCTCCAGAGCTGGTCTTACGGCTCCCAGCTGGGTAATGCTTTGTGTTATTGCAATCTTTACTGACAAGTAGGGTGGAGAGCTCTATCAGTGGGGAAAGCCTCCCACCAAACGCATTTTCAAAGCTCAGTTACAGCATTCATGATGTCCAGTTCATCCAAGACAGAGCAGCTAATCATGTTTTTAAAGAGATACTGTCATGGTGTCTCTCGTCATCCCACTGGTGGTCATATGAACCTTTCTGACAACAGCCTATTTATTTCAGAATTAGTCCTTCCTGCTGCTGCTGTGCCATTATCCTGCTTTTCCAGTTCAGCCATTTAAAGTCAGCAGAAAACTCTAGTGACCTCTTCATTTGCAGACAGAGCAGATATCTACAAGCCAATTGTGGAGAGTAGCTAGTTTGAGTCTGTATTTAAATACTCAAATAAGCATATGTTTATTCAGATTTCTCTTTAAAATTTAGGCTCTGAAAGTTTCTCCTATAGTACATATGCATGTGTTGATATAATCTGGAATTTTGAGTTGATTGTAATATTGATACTAGATATTAGACTAGAGTTGTTTTACCACCACTTCTTCCTCAAAGGATAATTAATCATTGACTTAACTAGAATGCTAATATGAATGATTGTGTTGTTATGCATAATTTGATTTAATTTTTTCAGCCTTCTAGGTCCCTTTTGAAAACAAGCTTAGCCAACCAAACTTAACAAGCTCTTACTTGAGTGTGTATAAACGTTAAGTAAACAAAATATTTTTGCTGCTTATGCTTGCAGTATTCAGCTTCATTAAATATGCTTATATAGCCTTTTACAGTATACATGACTAACTTGTAAGACAGATTCCGTTCAGACAAAAGAAGATATGGAAAATGTGTTTTGGAGAACTTGTTTGAATGTAGATCTCCCAAGACGCTCTCGAGGTGTCCTGTTTAAGCAAAACCACAACCTTAAATCTTGAAAATTGTGAAGTATGTAACAGGTCAGATTCGCTTCTCTTAGACGGAATTCCCACCGAATAACAATTACTAACTTTTTCGCACTGTGAAGTCATCCATGGTTAATGGTGTCCCTACTGCCACGTAGGACTCCTCCGGTTACACAGCAGTTGCAGGCTGAAGCGAGCATGGTGTGAGGGTTAGTACATTCCTCTTCCTTTGGCAGCCTGTGGAAGGATTTGTTTCCAATTAGACAGCCAGGCTTCGGAGGCCAAGGAGGCACTAACAGCAGAGAGAATTTTAAGAATGCCACCGCATCTGGCAGATGTTCAGGGAAGACCTTGGGAATGCAAACAACAGAGCTCTGCTCTTAGCTTCACCTGCCAAAGTAAAGATTAAACAAGTGTGATGGAATTGCTTCTTCCTACCTCTGTTTTATCTTAAAGCACATAAGCCAATACCGAGATTTTGCTGCCATTATGCAAAGTACTTGCTTGTTCTGAGGATAATGCCATGGAATCGTAGTGTAGCAAGATGCCACTTACTAAAGGATTCCAATATCCTGAGAGAACATATATACTGGTTAAAGGAGAGAGCAGGTTGCTTTGGTAGTATGGAGCACTGGTAAAATCTCGGGGTGATGGCTCACTGCAATCCTAACCAACCCTTGCCAAGATTTTTTATTGTAATAATAAGTGACCATGGAAGATGCTGTCTGCCCAGGGATATAAGCTATGGATGAAGTCAGCTACTTTGAGGAGATGTGTGTTCTAGCCACGGAAATAGAGTGACAACTCTGAGGACCAAGGAGATGCTAGCTAACAATAACAATAGTCGGTAAAGGGTTATCTTAGAATATGTACACTGTAAGTATAAGGGACCGCGAAACAAATTCTTAGTTCAAGTAAGCTGCTGTAGAGACATGGTTTTGTGATGTTGTACTCCATCTAAGCAGCTGTGATTGGTGACAGCCAATATGCCTTCACTAAGGGCAAATCCTGCCTGACTAATTTGGTGGCCTTCTATGATGGGGTTACAGCATTGGTGGATAGGGGAAGAGCAACTGACATCGTCTACCTGGACTTGTCCAAAGCATTTGATACTGTCCCACATGACATCCTTGTCTCATACTGGAAAGACATGGATTTGATGGATGGACCACTCGGTGGATAAGGAATTGGCTGGATGGTCGCACTCAAAGAGTTGTGGTCAACAGTTCAATGTCCAAGTGGAGGCCAGTGACGAGTGGCGTTCCTCAGGGGTCAGTACTGGGGCCAGTGCTATTTAACATCTTTGTTGGTGACATGGACAGTGGGATCGAGTGCACCCTCAGCAAGTTTGCTGATGACACCAAATCGTGTGGTGTTGTGGACACGCTGGAGGGAAGGGATGCCATCCAGAGGGACATTGACAGGCTGGAGAGGTGGCCCTGTGAGAACTTCATGAAGTTCAACAAGGCCAAGTGCAAGGTCCTGCACGTGGGTCGGGGCAATCCCAGGCACAGACACAGGCTGGGTGGAGAATGGATGGAGAGCAGCCCTGAGGAAAAAGACTTGGGAGTGCTGGTGGATGAGAAGCTCACCATGAGCGAGCAATGTGCGCTGGCAGCCCAGAAAGCCAACTGTACCCTGGGCTGCATCAAAAGGAGCGTGTCCATCAGGTCAAGGGAGGTGATTCTGCCCCTCTACTCTGCTCTCGTGAGACCCCACCTAGAATACTGTGTTCAGCGCTGGAGTCCCCAACACAAGAAGGACATGGAGCTGCTGGAGTGAGTCCAGAGGAGGGCCACGAAGATGACCCAAGGGCTGGCGCACCTCTGCTATGAAGACAGGCTGAGAGAGTTGGGGCTGTTCAGCCTGGAGAAGAGAAGGCTCTGGGGTGATCTTATAGCAGCCTTCCAGTACTTAAAGGCGGCCTATAGGAAAGCTGAAGAGGGACTTTTTACAATGGTATATAGTGATAAGACAAGGGGCAATGGCTTTAAACTGAAAGAGGGGAGATTTAGATTAGATATAAGGAAGAAATTTTTCCCTCTGAGGAGGGTGAGGCACTGGAACAGATTGCCCGGGGAAGTCACAGATGCTCCATCCCTGGAGGTGTTCAAGGCCAGGTTAGATGAGGCTTTGGGCAACCTGGTGTAGTGGAGGGTTTCCCTGCCCATGGCAGGGGGGTTGAAACTAGATGATCTTTGAAGTCCCTTCCAATCCTAACCGTTCTATGATTATGAGCCATGAGTGAGGGCATCTACATATTTTGTACCAAAGAGGTAGGGGTACCCACCATTTAACAAGTACAGGGTGGACATGGTTTTTAGAGAAAAGCTGTCCCTTTTCTTTCAAAACTGTCATTTCAATTTAGCATTTGCACTTTCTCTTTAATTGAATGGTTTTCAGATCGCAGGAGAGGTCAACAGATAAAGCAGCTTCTAAGATATTATGTACATGTCTTTTTCCATTGATCGAATGAGCAGTTGATGTCATCTTCCAAAACTAAATTCTATTTAAAGAAATCTTTACTATTTAAAAAACAAACCAATCCCCCCTTGCAAAAGAATACAACAAAGAATGACAGCATCTAGCTGTCCTAGAGGAAACCTATTAGCTATCTCAGGAGTTAATCTTTCAAAGATGACATTGGATTTCATAGAGGTAAATAGATTCTCAAGACGCATTCTATCCCCAAAAGCAACAACTTTTCTTAATGTGTGTGCATTGCACAATAACATCTGAAAAATGCAAAATAAGACATTTTTAAGAATTCATTGCCTTAAGTCAGAACTTATATGAACATTCAATTTGATTAGCTACGGCCAAAAGCTAAAAGGTACATAACAGAGCCTGAAAAATTAATGAAAGCTTTGCTATTTAGTTAAACATCCCTGTTTTTCTGCTCTCTAAACACCCCTACCATTGCAGCCAGCAGTTCCGTAACAATATTTTACCAGACCCTGCAGCAGACACACAGACAAAGGAACTCAAGGTTGTCCTGAGAAGTCTGTGAAAACACCTCAGGAAATGTTGACTCTTAGAGCCTAAGGATCAAAGCTGAATTATCTCAAGGTAAATGATTTAAATACTTTAGATGCTGAGTTGCATGTAGCTGTTTATGAATGTTTTGTTTTCTAATTAAGAAACATTTTTCACTTACTACAAAATCCAGTTCTTTAGGAACATGGATAATATTCAATATTTTTAAACATCTTTTACTGTTTCAGAACTGAACTTTCTGTGACATTTTGTAGTGTCAGAAAATAGGCGCTTGCAAAGGAAGCCTCATATTTTCAAATGCTTACGGCGAAGAGTGTGATTATGGCATCATGGCTTTCACAGCATTTGTGTTGCTGCGGTAAATAAAACACATCGGGCCAGATCCTGCTGTCCTTGCTGAAATCACAACTCCGAAGCGTGTTCAGCATTAGCGTGCACTTAATTATTGTGGACTTGGTACCTAGAACTTCTTGCTAAGATCAAGGGCTCGTTTTGTTAGAATTTCTATGGAATTTGTGGTAAAAGGCAATCTTTGACTGAAAGCATTTACAGTGTATGGCTGGCATTTGGATTTCATCCTGTGGGAACCCCGTGTGCTTCCACAGTACCTGGTGTGGGCTGAGACGACAGAAAGTTGACAGGTTCAAGAGTCCTGAGTCCCAGGGTGGTGCTCCTACTCCAGCATCATTTCATTTCTGTGAATGTACTAAATGGCTTTTTCATAGGAATTGTACTGGGATTTGAATGACGCTATCCCTAGATTAAAGATGTGCATTTGAAGTGGTTTCTTACTGATTTTTATAGGACAATGACTGTTATCTTTTGTTCTGTAATGACTCTTACATAAGGAAATTACTACTGCATTAATGTCCAATGAAGTCAACAAATTGCTCCCGGTGTCAGTTCTCATCACTGAGATGAGAACTTGGGCTTTGATCATTATCTTTTAAGAGTCCAAGCCTGTACCTTAACACACGATTACTTTTACCTATCTAACAGGCTGGAGCACTTCAAAAGAATGAGAACCAACAAGAAGGGGAATGGCTTGTGGTTAGGATGCTGACTATGCTAATGCACATAAAAAATAATGAGGTGATTGGTGACAACCAGCATGGCTTCACTAGGGGCAAATCCTGCCTGACTAATTTGGTGGCCTTTTATGATGGGGTTACAGCATTGGTGGATAGCAGAAGAGCAACTGACATTGTCTACCTGGACTTATCCAAAGCATTTGATACTGTCCCACATGACATCCTTATATCTAAACTGGAAAGACATGGATTTGATGGATGGACCACTCGGTGGATAAGGAATTGGCTGGATGGTCGCACTCAAAGAGTTGTGGTCAACAGTTCAATGTCCAAGTGGAGGCCAGTGACGAGTGGTGTTCCTCAGAGGTTGGTACTGGGACCAGTGCTATTTAACATCTTTGTTGGTGACATGGACAGTGGGATCGAGTGCACCCTCAGCAAGTTTGCAGATGACACCAAGTTGTGTGGTGTGGTGGACACGCTGGAGGGAAGGGATGCCATCCAGAGGGACCTTGACAGGCTGGAGATGTGGCCCTGTGACAACCTCATGAAGTTCAACAAGGCCAAGTGCAAGGTCCTGCACATGGGTCAGGGCAATCCCAGGCACAAGTACAGGCTGGGTGGAGAATGGATTGAGAGCAGCCCTGAGGAAAAAGACTTGGGAGTGCTGGTGGATGAGAAACTCAACATGATCTGGCAATGTGCGCTGGCTGCCCAGAAAGCCAACCGTATCCTGGGCTGCATCAAAAGGAGCGTGGCCAGCAGGTCGAGGGATGTGATTCTGCCCCTCTGCTCTGCTCTCATGAGACCCCACCTGGAATACTGCATTCAGCTCTGGAATACCCAACGCAAGAAGGACATGGAGCTGCTGGAGAGGGTCCAGAGGAAGGCCATGAAGATGATCAGAGGGCTGGAGCACCTCTGCTATGAAGACAGGCTGAGAGAGTTGGAGCTGTTCAGCCTGGAGAAAAGAAGGCTCCGGGGTGATCTTATAGCAGCTTTCCAGTACTTAAAGGCGGCCTACAGGAAAGCTGAAGAGGGACTTTTTACAAGGGCATGTAGTGATAAGACAAGGGGCAATGTCTTTAAACTGAAAGAGGGGAGATTTAGATTAGATATAAGGAAGAAATTCTTCCCTCTGAGGATGGTGAGGCACTGGAACAGGTTGCCCAGGGAAGTCGCAGATGCCCCATCCCTGGAGGTGTTCAAGGCCAGGTTGGATGAGGCTTTGGGCAAGCTGGTATAGTGGAGGGTGTCCCTGCCCATGGCAGGGGGGTTGGAACTAGATGATCTTTGGGGTCCCTTCCAACTCTAACCATTCTATGATTCTGTGATTCCGTGATGTTAGTTGGGAGACCTGGTTGTGGCAAATTCCTCTCATCAGGTCTGTGCCATAGCTTTCTGCTTCTAAAATAGAGCTTAAAATGCTGGTTTTTTTCTCTTGCCTTTTGTCTGTCTAGATTGTAAGCATTGGCAAGGGTACACATGTGCAACACCTTGTACATTAGTGCTTCTTGCTACAACCATAACATTTAATCGATACAAATATGCCTTATGCTTCTTTCAGTCATAAAATGCTTAAATGTCTCTCTAATCTGAGATAGAGAGGAACATGTATTTGCAGATGACCTTTATCCGGAAAGAGTAGAAGATCGCTATTCTTGCCTTTCAGTTGAGGAATATGAAACCAGTAATGCAAATTTTCAGGCACTCGGCATGCAAATTAACAAAAGAGGTGGCAGTACACCTGTCTTTTCAAAGCTCAAAGCATCACACATGCACAGGGGAAAAAAAAAAAAGGTTACACTTCTGTAGTTCTCTACAGTCAAGCATTCTTTCAAAGAGAAAATCCGTCACTTTGAAGAATTTACAGAAGAAAACCTCCACAGCGACCAAAGCTGCAGGCAAGCGAGTGAGAGGCGAAATGCAACTGCTGAGAAAAATAAATAAGGGCCTTTACCGCAGTCTCACTGAATTGAAATTTTCCTTTATCACAGACTAGGCTGTTATAATCTTTTCTACCTTTAGTCACATATTTTAGAAGAAGATTTTCTAAATATAAAAATGTTACAGTAGAAGCAGAGTTTCTTACTAACATATTATAAATGGTCTCTTTCTGTACTAAAACGTCACCTGAATTTGCCAAAGAATCAATTTGGCTTCTCGTTCACGTTGTCTGCATGTGAAACATTGATCAGATATGAAAAGTGGCAGTTGACTTACGGAGCGACAGAAGTGTCATTTTCCGCAGGAGCCGGCATTCAGCACGTGCACCGAATGCTTGCAAAGGCCTTCGAGCACAGGCGAGACTGATCGTCGCGGCAAAGCCTTCCGCAAGCTACTATGTCCTTCAAGGTCCCAAGAGCCACAGCAGCCCAGCTGTTTGTGGCATCTTGTCTTTCCAGGTAAGTTTAAACAAAACCCCAGGCAACCTAAGTTCACAGACTTCTTTTTACAGCGGCCACATACTTTAACATTTAAATTAAAGAAATGGTCTAAATGAGATGTAGATTTTATTTGCTGGTGTTCCATGTTAGCAGACATCCTGAATACTGGGCTGAAAGCTGTAGCTCTGCTGAATCAACGACCCTGAGGATAAAGCTAAAAGCAAGGTGAGACTGTGGCAATTTTATTTGGAGGAGGAACTGAATTCTCTTCCCCCAAGAATGAGGGTGCCACACAAAGAGCCACATACAGGACTTTAGGCTAATGTTCAGACAGAAATGAGGAAAAGGCCTTGAAATCCTGGGCTGGTGCCAGTATAGGAAGGGTGAAGTCTGATGCTGCTCGTGGATATATCCTTGTGAGGAACAGGGACCATTTTTCTTCATGCTGGCCTCTCTCGAAAGGTGGTAGGCAGTAGCCATCCTGGGTTTCTTGGACCATAAACAGAGCAGGCAGTGAGCCATGACCAGCTGATTGCCTTCAGATATCCACAATCCCTTGACACTACCTATTTCTGTGACTTCCAGCCAGACTTGACTTTGCCGGTAATGTTCTGCTCTAAACACAGTGTGTTACAGCACTGTCTCTCACTATAAAAAGTGTATGTCACTTTGAGGCTAAATCTTTCAATGCAAACCCTACGTGTTTTGCATTTGTGGTGATATTTGGTAGAGTTTTCTTTTTCTTCCTCACAGAAGTTGTATGGGTCAGGCAGGGCTAGCTCAGATACAGAGCGACCAAGGGAATACGTTGCTGCCTGAGGTCTGCTGAGGCCTGTGCACGTTTAGCACTGCTACCGGCACACGTCCGTAAGTCATGATGGACAAGAGCTGGCTTCTGCTGAGCCACACGGAGCGTATCCAGACTTTCATCTCCAGAACCAGTGTTGAGCTGCCGAAGTGGCTCTGTGAGGACCGAACTCACATCCATCCTGCCTCATTAGCGCTGGCTTGTTAAAGCTTGCAAGGCTCCAGAGCAGGCTGGCTCTGCTCCAAGTAATTCATGCATCTGCACTAATGAGAGGCTGGTACCATGTTTAAATTGTTTTTTTGGAATACATACATAATCGAGATGTGTTTGGTACCAACAACATATTGCATTAGTAGTGCTGTATGAGCAACACTGCCTTGTATCGTCTCTTCAGCTGCATCCCCCAGACCTGTGTGCCCGTTTCCCATTACTGGTCTTGCAGTGATGCTTCTTACATTCCAAGGCACGTTCTGATCCGATGGGCTGGGCAGGGGAGGGTACGTCAGATGGTCTGTCCAAAACCCTACCCGTATTGCTCTGCCGGTGATTTTGTGGCTTCGGAGGGTTTCTTGGGGTGGGTTATGCGAGACAGCCAAGGGTGCCGGTGGCTGCTTGTCTGGGGATCACCCCGCCTCGCCAGGCAGCAAAGCGGGTAGGGGCCTGCATGGCGCGGGCAGCCTGGGCCGGAGCCCAGCGCCCGGCCCGGCTCGGCCCGGCCCGGCCCGGCCCGCCGCACACAGGTGGCCGACATCCGCCCACCGCCATCTTCCGCCGCGGGGGTGTGGGGCGGGGCGCGGCGGGGTGCTGCTCAGCCACCGCCTCCCCGGTGAGGGGCCGCTTCCCGCCGGGGAGCGGCCGCGCCCTCCCGCCGCCCCTCGCACCCCGCTCCCGCCTGGAAAGTGGCTCTTCATTGACTCCGTCGGCTGCAGCCCCCGCCTCTCATTGGCCTCCCGGCCCCACGTGGGCACGGCGGGCGCCCTTGTGGTTGGCCGGCGAGGGCGGCCTTGTGAGAAGGGAGGGGGCACGGCGAGGGGGCGGGAGGTAGTTGCCCGGGCAACGGGAGAGTGAGTAGTGGCGGTGTGAGCGGCGGCGGGGAGCGGCGGAGCTGGAGCCGGAGCCGGGCGTGCAGGGCGGCCCCTCGCCCTGCCCCGGGCGCATGGGCCGCCGACCCGCGGGAGGAGCAGTGCGCTCAGCCGCCCGCCTCCGCCACAGCAGCACCAGGTACCGGCGGGGACCTGCCGCCGCATGGGGAGCGCGCCTGGCTCGCGGGAGGGATGCGAAAGTTTGTCCCGGTGGGCTGCTCGGGCGGCGGGAGAGCCGCGGCTCCCGGGCGGGGAGGGGCGGCGGGACCCCGCGCCCTGCCGGCGGTGAGCGGCCGGCAGCGAGCCGTGCCCCGCCGCGGGGAGCGGTTCCTGCCGCCGAGTGAGGCGGGCGGCGGGGAAGGTCCCGGCGGGGCCGTGCCCCATCCGCACCGCCCCGCCACTCGGCGGGGCCGGCGCCGCCCGCCCGCCGTGCCGCTGCCCGCCCGCCCCGCCGCGCTGCGCTGCGGCGGGAGCGGCTCCGCCGCGCGCTCGCGCACCGGTCGCGAGCGGCGGACAGCCGGTGGCGGGGCCGCAACTTCTGCGGGGGGCGGGCGGGGCGGCGGCGGCGGGAGGGGGGTGCGGGGAGGGGGCCGGGGCCGCGGGTCTCCAGCCCCTCGGCGGAGCGCCCGGCGGGTTTGGGCGGTCCCGCGGGGCTGAGCTCTCGGTGGCGGCGGGAGCCTCCCCGCGCTCCGAGCGTGCGGTTTGCCACCGGGTGGGTGTTGCTGCTCTTGGGCTTGTTTGTATCGTTATTGTTGTTTTATTTCATGTTTTTTTTTTATTGCCTGCTGGCGCGCACGGGTGCTCGCCCCTCCCGGGGAGCCCGCGCCCGCCGCGGGTGGAGGGGTCCCCGCGGGGTTCTGTCTTTCACCTCGGGCTGGATGAGAGACCGGGGAAACTTACTGCAGTGCCTTCGTTCTCCGCGTAAAAATAATAAAAAAAAACAACCTTGTGGCGAAAGACCTGCGAGTATATCTCTATTTGTTTGTTTGTTCTGAAACGCAATCAATTGGGTGAATGAAAAATTTCTGATGCTGTGAGGTTGCTTTTTTTTTTTTTTTTAGGGGGAAAAAAAAAAAAGTTGTGGTGTTGTGTTCATCTGCTTTGCTTTTAATGAAAGAAGAGCGGCCAGGAGGCGTTGTTGGGGATCTGGTTACCTTGCGAGATATTCCTGAGTGACGTTTTGTGCAGGTGTGGATCCGTTCGGGGCTCTGTGTGAGGACGGACCCTGGTGGGACACCTCCGGTTCCAGCCTTCAGCGCCTGAACCTAAGAATACTGATTCATCTGACGTTCATTGAGGTTGTTCATGTGCTCAGGCCAGTTTTGGACCTGTACATATCCCAACGGGATCCAGAGCCTGACTGTGGCCTCTGGATGTTGCGGTGGTTGGAAAAGGAGATAACACAGGTTTTTGGTCACTTGGCGTTTTGTTGGTGTTTAGTGTCTCTGGTGGTTACGTGGTGACTTCCCCAGCAAACGTGACTTTTTTTCTTTTTATAATTTCTATTTTGTTTTTAATGCCAATTTACTGTTAATGAATCCATCTCTGCAGTTAGGTGTGCACAGAGATACAAAGTGAAACTTTTTTTCATTGGAAGGAATAAGAATAAATTTTATCTAGATACTTCAAATGTTTTGTTTTGTGGTTGATTTGAATTAAATGGTTCTTCAAGCTTCAGGATAATTTTTCTTTTTCTTGTTAATGTAACTCTTTTACATGAAGCTTAATGTAGCTAACTCATGTGATGACACTAAATAGCCAATAATGCATGCTCTAAGGTTACAGGCATATGCTAAGCACTGCATACAGAAATTTACGCCTTTCCTCAGGGAGTGAGTCTGATTTGAGAATGATTAAAGCCGTAATGCTGAATGCACAGGAACTTCCAGAGATATTAAATTTTTTTTTTTTTTTTCTGGTTCAGGAGACCTTTCGTGCAGAGAGACGTTGTCCTTAGTTGCACTGGTTATGTCATGCTATTCCAGCATGGCATTACACGATGTGACTGATGCAGTCTCATGTGTCACATCACAGTGAAATCACTGGAGGGAAAAAGTTTTCGTTGGTAGGACTTGAGGATATTTATAAAAGTTGGGTTTGATTTTTTTTTTTTTTTTGCGTAATATTTGTTGCTAAGGTCAAAGGCCCTTTACTGCCTTCAAGCTACCTGTATGGCTTCCATGGATATCAGCAGGTGTGAAACCACAGATCAGAAAGAGATTGTGGTTCAAAATAAAATTTGAAGCCTCTTGTTTATTTATGAAATGAGTTAGAGGTGTTTTTTAGATTATTTTCAAACGGCAAAGCATAGCAGCGTCACAGCAATCAATCATATTCTTTCCTGTGCTCAGCAGAAGAAAAAGAACTGGATTAATGACCTGCTGCTTCATGGTGAGGAGCGATAAAAGAGCATTTGAAGTGATAGGCAAAAGTAGTATTTCTACCTGATGTCTTGTGATTTTTTTTTTTTTGCCTTGGCATAACGAGGGACCTCAATGTGTAGAATGAACCTTTTTGTGAGTTTCACCAAAAATCTGCCTTATGTCTAATGTGGATATTTGATTCAGGTGTTCAGTTGAGGTAGTGCTGAAGCTTTGTTGAAAGATGCGAGTAGGGTGCAGATATCCAGTTCCTACTCTGTTTACAGAAAATCTGTTCTTCGTGCTATTCGTCCTTTAGTGATGGGAGAAGGTCCGATTATTAGTGTGATTTGCATTATTTTGTTTGTTTACGTAGGGCACTTCGTTTTGGGTTTTTTTGGTGCTTGTCTCATGACCAGAGCTTGTATCAACAACATGCAGCTGAATGTGGTCTCATACCATGCTCAACTAAGGTCACTAAAATTGATTTGTTATTTAGTGTTTTTTAGATATGGAATCCAGCTTAATAAATGTGTTTTTTCTGCTACCTGCATATCGAAGCCTGCTGGTATTGATCCCACATTACAAATTAACTCGGGAAGCGATTTGTCTCTGTTTTAGTAAGCTTGTGCTTCTCAGTACAGAAAGAACAGTATTCTAAGGTGGATGAGTTGTTGACCCGTGAATTTAAGGTGCCGTGTTCTTTCACAAGTAATAGTGTAACCTGTTCGTTCCTGTATTCTTGTGCCTAGGATTTTCGGAGGTGGCACATGATAACCTTTATAAACTGTGGAGAAAGATCCCTGGGTAAGAGACCCCAGAAGAATAATGACTTTGGCCTTAGATCCAGAACTCGAATCCTGGAAGACTGAGTTTTGAGTTGATTCTTGCAGGCTTCAGTCAGCGTCACGGTATACTGCAATCTGGTGTACAATGCTGTCGTTCTGGGGTGTTTTTGTGTGAGAAACACCAAAGGCAAGGTAACATACTAAACAGGCATCAAAGCATTTTGAGAGGCTTGGATGAAGAGCCTAGTATGTACGAAATACACAATTATTTTATCGGTTCTGACTTGCGTCTCCTGATGGTGGGCAAAGAATATCAGTAGCTATGTTTTCCTTCAAGCTGGTGAAAACTGCTTTTTTTTTTTTTTCCCCTCCTTTTTAGGTATTTGTTTGAATACATAGAAGAAGATGACAAGCGTGCATGGATGATTTTACGTAATTAACACCTGCTAGATTTGCAAAAGGCAATTATCGCTGTGAAGTGTTTACATTGATTTATGGGAGGAAGGTTGCCCAAGAGAGGGATGCTGATAATATCAACACAGTGGATTAAATGCACATTTACACCTTTATTGACATATAAATTATCTGTGCCAGGAATGCACTGAAAAGGCTGCTGATGGAGCAATAATGTGGCACAAACTACTGGGTTTGGATTCAGCTCTGTCATCTTTCTGTAAGGCACGTAAATGGAAACCTTCGTCTGAGCTAAAATAGGATATAGAGGCTCACAGGATGGCTGCTTGTTAAGATAATGAGCAGTCATGGCAAACGACTTTAGAAGGATGATAAAAAACATGGACGAGATTTGAAGGAATTCTCTTGCCTTTTTAAATTATTTTTAGATTTTTGTTGTTCGTACTATGGATTTTTAGGGAAAGCTTAAAGAGGCCGGAAGAATCTTTGTAGTTGGGAAATGGAACCTGGCTCTGAATCCAGCCAACATCAGAAAAGAAAGCCTGTGACACATGGACTGGAAGATCAAAAAAGGGTAAGTGTCAAAAGGCAGAGGCACTTTCTGCTTAAATTGCTGGATGAGATACAAGTGGCAGAAGAGCAATCGCTGCTTGCTAGTGGTAGACCTCTTCTCCTGGTTATATATTAAAACCCAAATGTTTGTCTTTCTCCTCAGGCTTGTTGCAACGTATGGAGCAAAGAGCTGAGGGGATGGGAAAACTGTAACATGAGTGAAATAAGGGAAAAAAATCTCCAGAATTTTGGATAGTTGTTGATGAAGAGACTTACAGTGTAAATGAGGTGTACTGACTCTTACTAGGTCCAGTCAGATTATTGATTTATTGTGACTTTAACTTTTTTACTGATATCATTAGAGAGGTTAAAAAAAAAAATGCTCGCTTGGAATCTGGTGATTAAATTTGCTGAAAATGTTGTACACTTGTCAGTATCCTCATTGTCCTGATGGTAGTGTTCACGTTTTACTGTAGTTTCCAGATGTGACTTTGGCTTGAAACAAAACAAAACTCGCAGTGGAAGGTGCTTAATGTCAGCTGGTGGTCCTTATTTTGCACAAGTGCTTTGTGGAAGCTCTGTGTGTCAAGGTAGTATTGTATTATTTCGTACTAATGGATTGGCACATTAAGTTGACCTAAATGAAGTTGCCGTCTCAGGCAAACTGTAGCTTTTGAGCAATTGGGACTTTAAAGTTGTTTTCCTGGCACCAGTCAAGCAAACTGAAAAACTTGACATGTTTCTGCTGTATAAATCCTATCATTTTCCATGCAGATTTGATCAATGATAGAAAACAGTGTTCAGCTTTGTGTGGAAAGCTCCTTTTTCCTGTAGCTTTTACATATGATTTTTACTTCAGTTGAAGAGTGAGTTGGAGAAAAACCTGACCGTCAGCTGTTATTTTGCTGTTCAACAGCACTGTCTAATTTTGGAGAGAGAGAGAGGTTTGTGTCACAATTTCGTCAAGTCTGCTGAAGAATAAAAGTGGTTTTTCTGCCACCCCATTAGAAATCTAAGCAGCCTGGAAAACTTTCAGAAATTGGATAAAATGCAGCTGTTTGCTTAGAGAGGAATGACATTTAGGGAACATTTATTTAGGGAACCAAATAGAAGTCGTAAATGTATTTTAATTGCACCAAGCATGATCTATTAACTGATAAGCTGCCAGGGTCTTCCTTCTTTTTTCAAGGAAGTGTTTTGGGGCTGCAGTCAATCAATAAGGGTTGAAACAAAATCCTTTTATTGACTTAATTTCTTGAGGCGGCTAGTACACTTTTTTCTCCTTAAGTGTACAGCATTGTACTGCATATGGAGTAGGATGGGAAAAACATTTGGGACCTGTGACACCAAAGTACTCTAATGGTTCTGATGCACCAAAATTAATATGCAATTGTGTCTGTCTTTCCTTGATGATAGGTATAGAAGCCTACATCTCCCATCTGCTCCTGGCTCTGGGTATTTGATGCACATGCAGTATGAGGCCTCTGAAGGTATAATATAACCCCAAGTGAGGCTCAGTGGCAGCTGGGATAACATCAATTGGTCATGCTTTGCTGACATTCATTTTAACTTGAACTCTAGCCGTCATGGAGATTATTAAATTTATAATGATATATGTAAGATCCATTTTAATGACTCTGCATGCTTGGGTGATCTCTCTCATTTCTGTTTGCAAAACAAGTCTTAATAGAGTATTACATTTCATTTCCTATTGAGTTTTCCAGGGAAAGATTCCTGACGAGAGCTTTGCTAATACTTATGTTTACTGGGAAAAATCAGTTTGGAATAAAAATGTTGATGTGACTCAGTTATTGTGGAGTTGAATAGCAATATAAACTTTGACGTTCTTCAGCTTAAAATTCCCAGATTTCTGATTTGCAAAAGTGGGTATGTGATCAAGGGCTGTTAAAATTAATCATCAGGAGATGCTTCTGTTATTGAAAATGAGGCTTGTGCTGGAAGAAATAAGACCAAGCTAACTTTAAGTCAGGCAAGTGCATTCTCCTTTTTATAACAATATATTTTACGGACATAAAATCAACCGTTGTTTAGTGGTTTTGAAGCAATAAGAAATCAGTGTGTATATGTACACCAATCAATGATGCATCTGGCATGTCATACCCAAGTAAAATAATAGAAAGCTAGGTTTGCATTTGTGGTCTGGAAATAAAGCTTAATTTGCGTGTTGGTGGTGGTTGTTTCCGCCCCTCCCCTCCCTCCCCCCCCCCCCCCCCCCCCATATTCCCCTTTGGAAAGTGTATTTCTAGGTATCTATTTAGTAACTATATTGATTAAAGGAAGACAAGATTTAGTATTTGTGCTTATTTTTCAGTGGTATGAGGTTTTGCTTTTTGTATTTTGGCTGGTCTTCAAGAACCAGAAACTGGGCTGTGTCTGACATTGCTGAGATGAGTAGAAGCAGGTTCTTTTTGCTCATTGCTGTGTTAGTCTTCCAGGCTGAATTTAAGAGGACTCCAGTATTAATGTTTGGGATAGCTTTGCATCTATCTACGTGATTTACATTGGCTCTAGTGGGAATTACATATCCAAATTCCATGCAACTTGTAATATTGGAGTGAAATATTTGATGTGGTTTAAGAACCATGTAAGCGGACCAACGGAAGGTAGTAGGATTACTAACACGGATACTAATGAATAAAGTGAGCAGGCTTTGGGCCAATGTGTGACCTTGGCAACAAATTCTGTAAATGCAAGAGTGATATAGGTGATACTGTAGGCTTGTTGAGTTTGTGTATAGGTTATTGTTTTGATACCAAAAGTGGATGATCACTCATGAATAGTAAATGAACAGATTTTTCTTGAAGACTCGAGGAAATCACCATGAAGTGGGTAAAAACTGCTGCTAAAATAATCTTGTTGGGTATATCCCAATTGTTCTGTGTCATGACAAACTTTAGTACTGCCCTGTGTTCTGATTAAATGCATTTTCTGCTGATGAGTGAAACGGAGTATTTCTTCAGTTGATTTCCATCCTTTATTCCCACTCTTCCTAATTTCTCTTTCAGATTAGTAGCTTTAAGTTAGTGGGACATGGTAAAGAAACGTGTATGTGTAATAGTGAGAGAAGTGTCTTCTGCTCTGCCCCAATGAACCCTCTTTGATTGAACAACAAGTGAAATATAATTGTGAAATGAATGTAGACTTTGGAAGGATCTCTGTAAATGTGCATTTGATATGCTTATATGTGCTCTGTTGTCCAACTAAACTTTTGGCTCAAATAAAAACGAAAATCACAAGATAATCAGATTTATTTGTGCCTACCTGGCCTATTAGGCTAATAGGTTTTAGGAAGGACTGTCTTTGTCGTCAGCAGCACAGAAAGCAGCATGCTAACATTGCACCTCATAGGGCTTATAGGTGATTTTTCTTGTGTGGGTTTGTGGGGCTTTTGACGGCAGAAAAGTTGTCACCCTGGGCTTTGGGTAGCTTGAGCTGACACTTCAGACGTGCTGCCACAGACACATAGTGGATCTGATGCTGTGCCTTGTAATGCCGAGCTGATGGTCTTCCAGTAGTTTTTTTCCTCTTTCTACTCAGTAAAAAACTTCCTTATCTCTTTTTTTTTTGAATAATGAATATGCAAGTTGAAGTTCTATAGTGTTAAAAGCAGACTAACGCTTTTTCGTGGGGTGCATCTTCTCTCTTGACTTGTTTTTATTTAAACAGTCTTTGCGATACACATGACTGAAGCCATATGCTATAGCGTTCTCTTGCTTTGTGTTATGTTTTTCCTGGGTTGTTATTGATACACTTCAGCTTTGCTTTGAGGATACTTTGCTGCTACCTTTCTATCAAAGTCGATTTAAAGAGCATAAGTGGTCTCACATGTAGTTGCCTTCTCATGTTGAGAACTTGTGTTGTTTAAAGTGAAGTAATGTTGGCCGAGTATTGTATTTATTAGTAGATTTTTATGCTGAGACATTAATGCAGTTGATGGGTGCTGTTGAGCCAATGTGAGTATACTCAAGTATAACCACTTAAAAATTGCAGCAAGGCTTACCTTATGAAATTACAGCAAGCTGCTATGTGGTGTTTTGATAATGTAACTAACTGGGCTTTTATGGAAAAAGAAATGCAATAAAATTTCACTGAGTAAGAGAACCGAGAGAATGTCATAACCTCTCCTTCATTTTGCAAATGTTTAAAACCTTCTGAAAACATAACGATCTCTGTAAGATTTTAGTTCCCAGCTGTGAGGTTTATGTTTTTATTCTTATAATTAAGGTTGTTAATGAATCTACTTTAAACCCCATGTTCACAGAATCAGTTTTGGGAGGTTTAGTTGTATGGATGGGCCTTGGTGATCTGTCCAAGGCTCAGCTTCTGCTTTAAGGTCATAAATTTTCTGCTATTAAGATGCTCCTGAAACCCATTTTGTGGGTGTACCGTTTGTGACTATTTTAAACCACTCTTTGTTAAGAAATTGCCTCAAAGAAACAGGTAGTTCTGTTCATTATAGCAATGGAGGTTTGAACCTTGGTGATTGTTGCAAGGTATTTTGTTCTTATTTTACCTCTATTTTCTGTTAAAAATTCTTTCTGTAATGATTTTAATGAGAGAGTTGTACATGAAAGTGTGATTTCATTATTGCCAGTCCTCTCTCAATCACATTCTGATCTTAAAGAAATTTCCTGGATGGAAAAACAGGGCTAGCTAGCATCTTCAAAAAGATTTATATGAGGTAAACAGCGACTCTTGCATGTTGAGCTGATGTCTGTTGTAATATTGGTCTAGTTAAAGGAATTTTGCAAGCTTTTTTAAGATAGGGAGACGATCCCGCCCCCCCCCCCCCCCCCAACTTGTGTAAATCTACATTAGGATGTGATACAAAGGGTCTGTGGTGATGTAGACCAATCGAAGATTAGACTGTGAGCAGAGAACTTCATGTGCTTGAGGTTTCTGGGGTATAATCTCATCTAGAATTGACTTGGTGTAATGCTGTCAGTTTTTCATCTTTTTGCCCTGTTCTCTTTCTCCATGTTACTGTAAACCAAAAAGCTTGTGTGACTTCTTGAGGTCTTATACTTGCACAAATTGTTGGATTTTACCTCTGTTTTGTCACATAAAAGCAAGTAAACCATATGCAGGATGTGTACATATGCTATGGCTTGTTAAGCAGAGAGATGGGTGTGTGTGTGTGTATATATATATATGGCTTCTAAAACAAACAGATGGAATAGTTATGGATGGGATTTGTAAGGGAGGTGTGGTAGGTTATTTATTTCTGTTCTTGTTGGTGGTGGTCAGCTTAGCATTAAGACTTCTTTGAAGTTGAGTGCTTCTGTGGCTGTGCAGGTAGCTTTTTGTATCTGATGTTCAGTGATCCAAGTGAAAACTGAAAAGCCAACCTAATTTCAAGTTGAACTGAAGCAGATCTGTTCATCTGTGGGGATTAGGAGTTTTGGCATACAAAGCCTGAAAATAAGACTAAGTTTACAGCAGTACTGGAAAACTAGAGGGGATACCTGTGACCTCCACTTTTATCTTAGTGATGTAGGTGTTCACGTGGATATTTGAGGTATAACCTTGAATTTAAGAAAAGCTTTGGTCTGTGTTCTCCTAGCTCACAGAAGGGTATCAAAATTGTTTTACATGGACTCAGTCCTGTATATTTTGTCATAATCTTTAATTATGAACCTAGTTAAAGTTATTGTCTTTTTCTATCTGTGATTGGAATTAAGCTTCCTGGTAAATATTTGATATGAAATTGATCTTTCTCTCCCAGTAAGTGAGGCTACTTTTGTGACAATGTCAGAACCTGTTCAATCTTCTATATTGGATATGATTTTTTTTTTCAGTTGTTTTTGTTCTGGAGCCTCCTTCCAAACAATCATCCCTGAAGAAGTCCATCTCAAGAAATTCTAGATAATGTTAATTATGTGATATCATTGGAAGGGGAGACCTCAGTGTAGGTAACTGAGTTCAAATTCTGATTTTTTTTTTTTTTTTATGCCTGATCTGGAGTGACTAGCTCATATCTGTCAGTTGTTCATATTGCTAGGTTATGCAGTTTCTGTTAAGTGATGTGTATGTCAGAGTAATTCTAGCTTTAAAAAATTCCTCTTCCTCTACCTTGGTGTATTGGCGTGCTTCTATCCTCTCTTTGACCGAGAATGCTAAATTGAACTCTTGAAGTCGTTTTGGTTGATCCAGCACAACACTTCTTTCACTGAACAAGAATAAAATAATGAACAAAAAATTCTGTAGTCACCGAGACTGTATGCCTCTTCCTCATACCGAGTGAAGTTCATTACCTTGAAAATATCTTTGTCTTGACTAAAGAGTTCATCTGCAGTTCTAAGGATGTGGAAAAAATATCCATGTGTAAGCACAGCGGCATTACAAGACAATATAGCATACCTTTCAAAATCATTTGGGTGTGCTTTAAACATTCCGATCTTACGTGTGGGTTAAGTGATGAAAGACAGTATTGGCTTTCCTCATTAACAGCAACTTAAAGCCTCTGTTAGAGGGAGGGAGTAAAGTTGATCAGGAGATGCAACCAAGTAGGAGTTGAGGTCATAAACAACTGCTACTTATGTTGTGGCTATGTATTAATGGACTAATTGCAAATGAAACTTCCATTTGTAAAAGAGTCTTATCCTTTACAGTGTAAAGTCTCTGTTAAAAATGTTTATAGTACTTCTTACAAACTTACTGATGGCATTGTTTTAGCAGAATGCCCAGTTAGGGATCTTTGTCTTAACCAAAATAGAGCATGGGGGTGACTGACATTATGTTCAGAAGAGCCTGACAAACACTCCCCCACCCTGTCAAAAAAAAAACCAACCCAAAACTGCAGCACACACAAAAAAAGCAGAAAAGTTATTCTTAATGATTCTTCTGGGTTTATTCCAGAGTCCTGAAAAGCATGCCCCTGAAATGCATGTATGGAAGAGTATTTACACAGTAGTTAAGCACAGATGTCAATTAAAATGGAATTGTACGAAATCTGGTAGAAGTGATTGCTGTATGCTGAAACTGTGTTGGACGATATGGAAGAGTTGATTATTTCCAGTCCCAAAGGAGTGAGAGTTAATACTGATGAGTACTTTATATAGACACCCCTAACACTGCTCTTGCCTGCAGGAACTTTCCTTGCTTGCATTTGTGTGTATCTAGATAGTGTTTAGCTATAAACTGTCTTTTTTTCCCCCCCTCTCTTTGATGGTAGATTAAGAATACATTGGTGTGATCTGCTCGGCCAAATCCTACAACAGTCTGTCTGGTATGCTGTACTGCCTGTAGTGCTGATCGATATCTGATGTTTCAGAGCTGGAGAGAAACCCAACAATATGATGCATCAGCTGGATGCCTTGTGTGCGGGGAAGAAATCCAGCCCTTCCTCCAGCTGCTGCTGACAACGAGCTTTAAACCCTAAGGCATTAAATACAATTATCATTCTTATCTTCGATGACTAAAAGTATTCATGGTCATAAATTAGCTGGGATATTTCAAAATTCAGCCAAGCACCTTGATTTTTGTGGAAAATCTCCAGTCAGCAGTGGATTATATGGAGAGGTGGTATTCTACATTGATTGCTGTCTTCTCTAGTTGTCTTTGGGGTTCCTTGTCTGTGGCTGGTGAACATGAGTGTGAGCTGAAGAGTGAAAGCTCTGAGACTGGGCTCAGTGCTGCAGCTGTCTCTCAATGCATTAGTGAGCCCGTTACTCGTATTTTACACATCCTGTGGTATAAATAAGGATTTGACAGCTAGGATCCTGACAGCTTCATCAATCTGATATTAAAGATAATGAAACCAAAAGGCTTAGGCAGTAAAAACAGGTAAGTGCGTGCTACGTAGTATAGTATATATTCAAGAACACTTGTTTCAAAATAAAGTGAATTTCTGATGTCAAAAAGGAAAAGCCTGCTACGTTTGTATCAAACGAGCTATAGGATGCTATGGAGGGCTCCCTGCCTGATAAGAAATTTTCTTCTGTTACTGGTTAGATTGTAAAAGAATTTACTTCTGACTTGTCAGATTTCAAACTATTCTTGGAAATGCTTCTCCAGCTGTGAAATGCACCTTGTCTATCCTTCCCTTCTTTTACGGTGATTTGGCAGATATGGCTGTATTTCCCTCGTTCTTTTGGCGATTGAGATGTAGCAAAACTGTTTTCTGTGCCATAGGATGTGTTTCCCCTGATGCACAGCTTCAGGAGCCAGCCTGCTCCTTCAATCCGTATACACGTGAACAGTCCATTGTAAATAACTGAATTTCAAGTGACTTGGTAGTGCAAAAATTAGTCCTATATGTTTGTGTTCATTTAATAAGACCGGTGTCTCTCAGTCTGTTACATAAAAGGTACAAGTAGGTAAACATTAGAGGTTGTGTTTTTAATTACTTTTATAAAGCAAGTGTGACTTGCAGATAATATACACTAGAACTCATTAGCCTGTCGTTTCCTGCACACCTCTTTAGAAAAATGTTCATTATTATGCAAATGGATAGCCTCTGGCTTTGAAGTAATTGTCATATGGAATAATGTGTGGACCATGATATTAAATTCTTTGAAACCTAAATAGCTGGGAAATTCGTATTGGACAGTCAGATATTGCCTGTCATGATGTCTGCACTTGGAAGCAAACTTGATATCCCTGAGGTCTGCTATCTGTTTTGATATTCCTTGTGAAGGGAGTGGTAGGAAAGAGAATGGGAAGAAGGGGGAAAGAGCATAATGGAAACAGTCTCCGTGATAATGCTGACTTATTTACTGATTTTAGGGCATATTGCAAAGCTAAGCTTAACTCAAGGGCCTTTCAGAAGGGAAGGCATTATGGAGAGACAGACATGCATTTCTCAGTATCTATTTTTAGGCACTAAGCGTTAGGGGTTTTTGTGGTTGATTATAGTCTAGTTTGACAGATGTGGTATAGATTTACTTGTGTTTGCATACTACAGCGATTCATAACAACTTTAAGGAACAGATATTAGTGAGAACTTCCAGTAGCAGTAAACCTATAGTATGTTCTTTAACGAAGAAATTGGATTTCTGTGTTAAGGTGTAGATCCGGTACTACAGACGACTTAAAGCAGTTTGTGGCTCTGTAATAGGTTTCAATGCAGATGAAGGAGCTTTCAGTGAGTGTTTAAAATGTGTGTGTTTCCTAGTTATATATTTCTCTTTTAAAAGCATCATATGTCTGTGTATGCTTTCAAGTTCATGTATTATTTCCAAAGGATTGCGAAAAGGAATAGTTAGAATGTAATGGAACCTGGTAGATGTGTTACAGAGGGAAAGTAATACTTTGTTCTGAAATTGTTCAAGGTTACATTGGTCGAACTCTAAAATAACTGGTAGTAGACTGCTGGGCTAAGGTATCTTAACTTGTTCTCTCAGCCTGAAGTCCCCTTGTAGTGCAGTATTTTACTGATATTTGTTTTCTAGATCAAGTAATAATTTCCCTTTTCTTTGCAAAGAAAAACTGGAAGAGATAGTACATCTGTGAGTTTCTTGCACTGAGCTTTTTGCCCCTTGGTTTACTCTATTTCTGCTCTGTTTCTGGTGATGCAAAGTAACCCAGAGGTAGTGTGTGACGAAGAACCATAATCTGAGGTGGTAATGGCCATTGTAGATGCCTAGACCTTTCTCCCATTCCTCAGGAGCTTACTGCAGCTTCTGATGGGAACCAGACCCGTCTTTGTGAGTCTACTGAGAGGCTCTTGGAACATTCCCATGGCAGTAAAGTCAGTGAGAGGATGGTCTTTTTTTTTTTTCTCCTTTACAGAAGATCGTCATTCATCCTTTAGAAAGGAATGAGCTAGCTTACAAATTAGCCTGTCCTTGCATCATTAGGAAAAAATAGCACAGTATTGAAGACTGTGATTCCTTTTCTTGCTAACAGAATATGATGCGTGGATGTCTCTCGAGGCTATCGCACATTGATGGTAATAAATATGTACTCAGACTTGTGTAGCTATTTTTTCAGTGTTCTGCCCTAAAAAAAGGAGTTGTATTCAAGGGAGCTGAGGGGCAGGGGAGTAGCTTCTGAGATCTGATAATAGAGTAAGTTGAGAAATCGATAGAGACAAGGTAAGCTTGTTATGAAAAACCTCATTTATAGGTGGAAAACTGGAACTCTACGTGCTGCAAGCATTCAGCTTACAGTTTATTTTCTAAAGTCTTTCATTTCTTCATTGTGATGACAGCAGCGACTGTCAGATCTTCAGTGACTCGGAGGAGTTGTTTTGGATAAACAACATGCATCTGATACGACTACTCCAAAAATGTAACAAGGCAGATGGAATTGCCTGTGCTACTCGAGTGTCTCTCTTTGAGTTTTTCAATTTAAATGACTCATTTTCTTCATTAATTTTTTTCTGTATCGTGTCAAACAAGGTAATGAATTTAAGTGTCTTGAATTTAATAATGATATTCAACATTTCTAAGGAAATCCTGTGAACACATTAGAAATAAGAGAGTTTAGAAACTAGAGAGATCGCAGAATTGCTAGACTCTCGATAAGGAAAGCTGGATTGTAGTTAAATTTTCTGAGAGATGGGCAGGAACTAGGCTTCAGTTCTGTTATTGTTCCTTTGGTCCACAACATGAATGTTAAAACAAACAAAAACTAGATGGTGCTAGTTTAGTTACTGAAAGAAAAGTGTCCTTTCCCTATCAGCCTTGATCCAAATCATTATAAGATATTAGAAAGGAGTGAATGTTGAATCAACTGTTAGTTGCTTTACTGTTATTTAGGCTGATAGCTCACATCCTAGTGAATGGGAAGACCATCACTAAATGCTAGAAGATATCTTTCTTCCAAACATCTAATTTTTGCAGGGTTTAAGTACATACTGCCCTCCATTGTTGCGAAACTCATGTTAATCTTGTGTGCTGGTTTTCTTGGTTGTTTCTTGGTTTTGTTTTGTTTGTTGTTTTTTTTTTTTGCCTTCCAAACCTGCATCACTTCACTTAATATATTAACTTCTAGAACTCAAGCTCAGCAATAGGAGTAGCCTGTCTTCAAACTCCTTTTCCTTTAAGATGCTTGACTAAATAAAAGGAAGATTAGTTATAGTATGTATGTGTTAGGACTGGAATAAAATCTTTGTAAATATTTATCAGGTGGGGAAAATAAATACATGGGTGCATCCTTGTAAAACTCAAATGATATGACATAATAGACCAGCTGGCAGAGGATGAAAGTTGAGTATGGGGGAGATTTTTCACTTTGTATAAACTACATGTGGGCTTCAAGTGCAATACAGCACACTGAAGCACTAAAATAGGTGGAAGCATGTACAGGCAAAGGCCTTCCTAGATAGGCAGATGACTGCTTTTCGTAAGAGCCTGTGACTTTAAATCTTGATGGTGGGTGGTCTAATGTCATTCATTGTATTTACAGTAGCTGAATCTGAAGTGAAGGCATTTAATGTTTTGACAGAATCAAAATGAGCCAGGAGATACGTACTGCTTAATGATAGTGTCGTAACTGTTGCTCATGTAATTGGGAGGCAATGTTGTTGATAGGTAAGGTGTCAAATACAAATCTACATGGTTCTCCTCACCCACAACATGTTTTTGTGAGTGAAGTTCCTAAGATAATGTGAAAGACTTCTGTCTCTTGGTCTTCTCTATCTATAACCTGGGGTAATGTTCACTTTACAAAGCATTTTGGGATCTCCAGATGAGAGTTCAGTGATGTCAGCAGAAAATCCATTTTTTTTAACATGCGTTGTGATCAGTAATGGCACAAACACAATGTCTTGTTGATAGTCTTCTATACTTATCTATCTTTATCAGACTTGCAGGTAATGTATTTTTAGCTTGTAGATGTAGCTATTAGATTTTTCTGTGTGTATCAGCATGTCTCTCTGTAGAGTAGAATATTTGTTTCAGGTAATCAGAAATAATGGGAGGACAGATGTAACTCTGGTTCAGGAGCAGTATGTAAAGTGCTGAGGTGTAAAAGCAAAACGTAGCTTCCTTGCTCACTGCCTTGTTATCGCAGGATCTGAGTTTCAAGTGCTGCAGTTGCGTTGTAGTTATTGGCCCAACCTGTGTATGTTCCAACAGCAAGATACATCTCTGGAGCTTTACCAAAAAGTTAAAAAAAACCCACAGCAACTAAGAAAAACAACACCTTAAGAATCCAAGTGTGTATAACATGGGTTGGACTGCTCGGTCTGCTGCTGCCTGGCTGCTGCAGATTTGCATTTCAAGGGCTAACGTGTCCTTTGGATGACTCCTTCAGCGTTACCCTGCATGGATGAGAATATCTGACACAGAGCCCCCAGTATTGGATTCCGTTTGGATTAAGATAAGTTGGTTTTTTTGTTTGTTTGGGTTTTTTTGAGGGGGACATGATTTTCAAATTGATCAGGCTGGCAGCATGGCCCCTTGGGGCTTTTAGGCAATGTGGCTTCAAGGATCAGGGAGAATGGAAAGGTGATGGAGGATGGGAAGGTAGAAAGGTGAAGGAGAACTCTGTCTGGTTCTCGTCTTTCCCCTTGTTCTTGTAGTGCTGCTTGTTTTTTACTTGAATTTTTTGTTGCTCTAAGTAAAATTGAAGTTAAAGATGGATAATCATTATGAATGATGAGAAATACTTGTTCTAGTCTTGCTTACCTTGTGTTCGTCTGCAACATGAAAGCAAATATAATGCAAGCATTCACCTCATATGAGGAAATCTTCTTAAAAATGGAAGAATATACTTGTCCTTTTTTCTACAAAAAAAAACCCAAATACTCTCTCTATAGTCTGTAAATGACTGTCACTGTTCCATAGGTGGTTTTTCATTTGTGTGTTGAAGTACAGACAGTTCCCATCCGTACAAAGTTTTGATGCATTCTGAGAAGAGCGGCTGGGCGATGGATGCCTTGAGAGGAACGCCACGCAGAAGCAGAGATCCGTGCAGAAACGGAGGCGAGTCCGTGCTCGTGGGGAGCAAGGACAGCCGAATGGCTTTCTCTCATCTTCATCGGTTGTACGTGTTGCCAAAGATGATGAAACAGTAACCGCTCTCTCTCCCTGCTTCTCTTTTCCCTTTCATTTCTTCTGCCTTAAGGTGATATATCATGACTAATAACATTTGCTGTGCAATAAAAGCTAGTGACTATGAAGTGCAGAAGGACTTTATGATCAAGGCTTTGGTCCAAGGTGTTCTGAATGTCTCTGAAGAGGTGCACGTATAAACCAATTAAACAGACTAATTAGCTTATCCTACTAGGTGTCTTCAACATAAGCCTTTAATTTATTTCGTAGGTTTCATGATTTTGGATAGAGGAGGAGTAGTGTAAAGGCTTTTTGTGTCCTGCTTCTGTGAACTACAGTAATGGTTAAGATTGCAGCTTCTATAGGAAGACTTTTCAGTAGGTGTACTTTGAATATTCAGAGCAGAGAAAATATATTTTATTTTCTTTTTTTTTTTTTTGGACAGTGAATGTTGTCTGAGTGGGAGAGTGTAAACTAGGGGATGGTTAGAGGACAGTCTGTTGTGACAGAGTCTATTCTTTCTCAGGCCTGGCAAGTACAGTGTGTGCCATAGTTAAGGCTGGTAAATGTTTTACTTCATTCTCCTAGTAGTTCCTCAGGCTTGCATCTGCTTCTGGGATGTTGGGCAAACTAGTCTAGACTCAACAATTTCCCTAAACAGAGGACAAGGGAAATAGTCCCTTTGTCCTTGCCACAATGCTCGCCGAGTTCAGGAAGACAACTCCCCACCCCTGATGAACCTCCATGTGTACTATTAACAACCTCAAGCTGCGTGAAGTGCTCCAGAGTGTCTTGTAGCTGCTGACCTAGCTGACCGGTTGGGGATGTGCCTTTTGAAGAGAGGTAATACAGACTGTTAGTGTGGTCCTTGGAGGATACGACAGGATGTAATTATGTTTCCTTAAAGCTTGTGTGTGCTTTCAGCAAACTTAAAGGATGTCCAGATATCATGCCTGAATTCTTTTGTGAGTTTGGAAGGACAAATTTTCTTCTGAAAGAGAATAGTATGCTGAAATTTTTCTATTGCAAGTCAATTCCTGTAATGAGCTTTAATGATATCTTTTGTTGCCAATTAAGATTAGTAATCTAGAGTGCTTTTTGCATCATTGCAGTTAATATCTACTCTTGTATCCATTCTTGTATCCAGAATGTGGATTCCAACTTAGAATTTTTTGTGGCATCTAAATAATGAAAACCGTCAGTCTTGACTTCTATTTAATGGCTGGATAAAGACTGTTTGTTTTTATTTGTAATACAGGATCTTCTCCTTTGTAGATAATGTCAAAGATAAACAGTCACAATGTTGTTTTATGTTAATAGGTTAGTTTGATCCTTAATGCTCGAGAGGAAAACATGACTGTACACTTCAGCAAATTGTTCAAAATGAAGTTTTAGACTCCAGTATCTTAACTGTTGTGTGTCTACAATCCAAGCACGTTGTCAGTCATAATGCGTTGCCGCATAGACTATGTTAACAGAGAACATCGTGCGGTTAAACCTTTTTGAAATCAAGGCTTTCATGAGGCAATTCTAGGCAGTATGTCAGATGTTTGAGTGTTGAACTTGGGAAGCAGAAGACTATTCATAACCATTGATGATGACTTAATATCTGTGTGTTTTTTTCTTTTTGGCTACCTGCCCAGATTCTATAATGATGAGTAGTTGTCTTTGCAACCTTTCACATTGTTGACAGTGATTAATAACGTGTTGTGTACACTTCCATTGCATCAAATATCAATTTTTTGGGGTAATGGGAAAAGAATATCTAATTAGGGAACTAATATAATTCACTTCACACGTTATAATTTGAGTATTGGTTTTGGAAAAGCCAGGATATAAGTAGTAGTTTACAGGAAGGTTTTTGTGTAGTTATGGGAGTAGAGTATTTTTTTATGTAGTTATGGGAGTAGAGTATTAGATGGTTCAGTTCATTTCTGTCTGTTTCCCAGTGTGTAGCGACTGAAATATGACCATATGAACATAGAAGCACATTTTTAAAGGATTTTACTGTGAGGAAGAAAATCTTCTTTTAAATCACTAGATGCCTCATGTACCCTTTTTAATGTTAAATCATAAAGTGATAAAGATAACATATGCTTGTAAAAATGAGATGACTGCAGTTCAAAAATCCTGGTTTTGTCCGCAAAACTACTTGAAATTGCCAGTGTGTGTGCTGATAAGCACCTAGTACTAAGTACTTATCTCTCAGGCAATGTGTAAAACTGATGATTGGAAATGAAAAGATGGGCACTATTCTCATAGTTGGGTACCTTTCATGTAATTAAACTTCCTTCAGTTGCTATAATTTTTTTTTTTAATGGATGACATTTAACTCGAAGCTTAATTTTGTATTTCCTTTCTAATAGTACCAAAGTAGATTGCACCTCAGTGTATCTACTTGAGATCAACTGAACTGTAAACTAGTTCCCTATGCATTTTTCCACACCATTTTTTTTCCTGAAATTAAGTTAACAGCTTTTCTACTATTTGTGTAATTGTCTGTTCAACTTCTTCACCTTTCAGGATTCAAGGGGATTTTTGTGTTACAGCTGTGCTATTTACTAATGCAGAGCCTGTAGTTGTTTCATGATTTAGATAGTATGTATGCGTATATATTAATTTCTATTCATGTGGCTAAGACCTGACGTATTTAACTGGTATTCTTCCTGGTTTGTGTCATGGTTACTTCATTAACGATGTTGAATTGTGCTATAAATGTTTGCAGGGGCCTGGTCTTTGTAGTCATTCTCTGTGGGGAATTTGCATTGAAATTGATGGGGGATCTGAGTGTAGAAAAACTGCTTGAGTGGGCATCATCTGCTCTTTCAGGCAGGCAAGTCTAAGTGGTGGAAAATATATGTATATTTAACTGCTAATGTACTGTTAGGGCAATCAAGGGGATGATTCCTTCGGTGATGTAAGTGGTTAGGTGGGAGTGGGTATCTGTTCACTCAGACACAGTGGAGATTTTTATCCAGACAAGCTCTGGATAAAACCAGAGAGAATGCAGGAATATTTCAGTAAAACTAAATAATGTGGGATGATGATAAGAGGGATGCAAGTTCAATGAAATAGGATTGTGGCTGTGTAAAAGCCTTTCATTTGCTCCTTCCTCTTAAGTGCTTTGAGCTTAGTGTGAATATTATACTAGAGGTGATGTATTCAAAAAGCTTGCTGTAGAGTTGCTGTATTCTGGGATATATGCTCATGTAGAGTTACAGGAAAAGAGGAAATTATTTTTGAAAACTAATATAAACAAAATTCACACCACAGTGAAAATCTTTATACAAAAAAATACAAATGAGAAGGAAGAATGGTATAAATTTGCTCCCTTTTCTCATTGCAGCCTTGGAAAGGAAAGGTTGTTGAATAACAAATCTTGTGCCACATGTAGAGAGAAAACAGTTGGAAAAATTTAGTTTTGCAGATACACAGTAACAGCAGAGAAACAATATAATGGTCTCACTAAAAATGACACAAATTGTTATTTACTCTTTGGCACTGACCTGTGTTTCAAAAATATACACACAAGGAGAATAAAAACCTGTATTAAACTGCTGAACAGTCAACCTAACAGCTTGCATCTTTGCATTTTGTGACATCCCACAACCTTCATCCTTATGTTTATCCAAATTGGTGTTAAGATCTCTGGTAAAGGGACTCCATTATTTCTTTGTGGAAAGGTACACAGTGAACTTAAACCATAGACAAAAGGTGGTGGTTTTGCCTGGATCTTTCTATCAATAAAGATGCACTAACATTTTTTTATAGAAGTGTTTGTCTCAGTTCCTGCCTTCTCTGTTGAGGCTATGAAAATGGAGAAGCAATAAGAACATAGACATTCTTGACATAGAACAGGTTTGTGAGGGGTTGCTCTATTTCTGAGTGTACTCTTTCCAATCTTTGGATGAATCATAGAATGGTCTGGGTTGGAAGGGACTTCAAATATCATCTAGTTCCAACCCCCCTGCCATGGGCAGGGACACCTTCCACTACACCAGGTTGCTCAAAGCTTCATCCAACCTGGTCTTGAACACTTCCAGGGATGGGGCATCTACAGCTTCTCTGGGCAACCTGTTCCAGTGCTTCACTGCCCTCAGAGTGAAGAATTTCTTCCTTATATCTAATCTAAATCTCCCCTCTTTCAGTTTAAAGCCATTGCCCCTTGTCCTGTCACTACACACCCTTGTCAAAAGTTCCTCTCCAGCTTTCTTGTAGGCCCTTTAGGCGCTGGAATGACGTAGATTAGCTCTGTTTATACTGCACTACCTCAGTTGTCCATCCAAGACTGAGCAATGAAGCAAGTAACTAGTGAAAGAAATGGAAAAAGCTGAGGAACTGTTGTTTTAGTTGTTGGGTTTCAGTGGAGGGAAGGGATTTGTAGTCTTTTTCACAATCTAATTTACATTTTACTGGAGACTGCCAGTGGTGGTGTTAAGGCTTGTGTTATTTTCTGGGGTACTTGGAATTCATATATCCCAGTTAGACTCTTCCTATTCTGCTGAGAGTTTCCCTATGTGATTAGTAGAAGAATTTTCTGTTTAACAGAAGTAAGGTCTTGTGATTATGCTAACACACTCCAAAGAAAAATGGCTTTTCTCAATTGAGGTGTTCAATCATTTTCGTGAGCAAGTGTAACAGACAAATTATTAAGAAAAACAGTTTACATATTAACATGAAATCTTCTATTATGAGTCTTTTGAACCATTTCTTGTCAGTAACCAGTATGTATCTGTGGGAAGAAGCCACATTCTAGTTTGCTTCGGGTATATATGGTTTTACCCACTTCGCCGGAACCCACAGTGGTCCGTTTCCTGTAAGTAAACTCATATATCCTCTGCCTGTTACTTTTCATTCTACTGGTCCTTCCCACTTCCCTATTTTTAAATCTTTATAGAATAGTCATCAGATGAAGGCACACAGGCACGGAAAGGCACTAGTTGAGCAATTTTACTGCCCGTTGGATTAAAAACAGGTGGAGTTAACGTATATACCATGACCTTAATAATCCCTGTGTAGTCTGCGTCAATAACTCCTGGTAATACAAAAATACCTTGACGTGATGTAGATGAGCGACCAATTAATAAGGCTGATAACCCTTCACCTAATGGTCCTTTTACATTTGTATCTATTACTACTACTTTGTCAGATACGAGCGTTGAATCTACTGTGGTTTCCACATCCACTCCGGCACTTCCTGTGGCGGCGGCACGGAGGGAACAAATTCCTGACTTGATACTGGTGTTGCTCCCCGATTTACTATCATCGTGCGCGGGGCTGGCGCGCTTGGTTTCCAGTTTCCCTGCTTCCGGCACTCATTGGTATTATGATTATCCCTTTTGCAATTTTTGCGACTTTCATGCTATGTAATGCTTCTTTAATTGACTTCCACAGGGTAGCATATTTATTTGCCTCCTTCGCGCTCGCTCCCCCCGAACTGATATCATCCCATAGCTCTCTACCTATGGCTTCCCACGTAGCGAGTTCAAAAACGACTCCTACTGAGGGGATTAATTCTTTGTTCCATGCCCACATTAACAGCCCTTTAAGAGCCAAGGATTCATATTTAAGTCCTCTCACAGAGAGCATGTGTTGGAGCAGATTTAGGACAGCCTCTTGTTGCTTATCCAGCCCCATCTGTCTCCCCGACCGCTCACCTCTTCTAGGCGAGATTCCAGCGTCGATCCAGCGACTAAACAGGTGCACCTTTTTCCACTTAGTGACTGGGCAGGTCACTGCTCATTCCGCCGGGGCAGCGGATCATTCGGTCGGCCTTCCACCCTCTTCCTCGCCAAGTCTTGCAACTTTGCTGTGAGGATTCTGAGGGTCCCTGTTCGGGCGCCAATTGCGGGAGATGAGTGAGGACACCTGACACGATCAATGTGATCAAACAAGTGAACCTTTATTTGCATACACTCAGCGTGCTTTATAGCTTTCTAAACAAGACTTGGCAATCTATGATTGGTTACAATACAAACAATAGCCCACCCCTGAGTATGATTGGTTGCATCCCAGAAGCAACGTCATCATGGTGTCGAATTCCCTTTCTGCATCCAGGCACGTGCTCCCAGGAAAGGCTGGATTGTTCACATGTCTCAGGTATCCTTCCACAGCCTTGCATATAAGGGGCTTTATTTTGTTCTTTGTTCCTTTTAAACTTGTACTTGAAGTATCCTTGCCATTTTAAACCCAGGCGAAGATCCTAAAATATGTATAGAGAATACTGAGGAAGGCAATGGACAGTAGTCTGTGCACATGCTTATCGAAGACCAGCTAGTATGCAAACAGGAAGAATACTTTCCATAAAACACTAGAGTTTTCCAGTCTTGAATTTCTAAAGATGCATTTTCCCCAGCAGTACAGTCATTTGCAATTAAGAGCTTGGAGGCACGGAATGAAATGGAGAATAACATGAGAAGATCCTATAAATATCAGCCACAAAACAGTGCACATCTTTTCCATCAGGAATATTCAAATTTTCATTAAATTGCTTAGAGATGAGTACTGTTGTGCACAGGAACAAGTCTGAAAGTCATTTGAAAACCAGAATTGGCCTATTGCACTGTGTTAGCAAATTGCACAATGGTCCCGTTGCTTTGAACATGAAACTAGGAGGCTTGCTATTCTTAGCCTTTTCAAGTTGATAGCTTAGTCTGAAATACTCATACTCAGTTGAAAATATTCTCTATCAGATAGGGAATTGCTGATTTGTGATATTGATTCTGGCAGGTTTTTAAAAACCTAATGTTTCTTGGTTTTCTCAGTGAATTCAAGGAGTGGATGTGATGCCACTGGAAAATGAGCACTGTGTCTATTGCCAGTTTGAGTATTCAAATGGTTGCATTAGAGTCAGCTTTCCTCATAGAGAAACTTATGTGCATTATTGTTCATATTATTGCACCACCTAAAGGAATCCCTTTTAGTACTATGAGTGCATGTAAAGTAGATACTGGTGAGAGACTGATGGAAGAACCAGTGGATAGAGAGAAATAAGTGTTTTCTACTTGCTTAACCTGTATAGTTGGTAGCTCAAATACCTGTCTTAGGTAAGAACAACCTGTATGACTTGTCCTTGAGCATGCATTTTGAAAGTTAACCTAAAAGTTTAATCAATTAGTGCATATTTTAATCACGTACTGTTATCAGGTTCACCATCAGATTCTTGTGGCTGTTCTCTCCTGCTTTAACATGCCATCCTTGCACCTCTGTTGTTTAGTGATGAGGTCTAGTGTAGACATAGGGCTAGGGTTTGTGGGCTGCTAGGAGAAAGCCAGAGAAAGTGGTTTCTGGGCTATCTGTTATACTGCTTTATGCAAACATTGGATTTTTTGAGATTAGATTAAAACTTTTACACCCTCAAATTCTTTCTTACATGTATTTTGGCTTTATTGGGTCCTCACTCTAGACCTTTGAATGGTGATAATGAATATTGGACTAAATAACATTGAAAATACTAGGGGATGATATATATAAACATATAGGACTATATATAAAATCATCTGTGATTGTTGCTACTCAGGTTCAGAGTCTAACCATTACTACAAGCTTTGAGCCTACAAATAGTCTGAGATAAGGCTTTTTGAGGTACCTCTGAATTCCATGAGTCAGTTGATTCTTGTAATTCCATGGATCAGTAATGGCAAGGAGGAACCACATCAGACCTTAATTAGCACTTCTGTTTCTTTATCCTTTTATTGAAGCTGGTAGATGCTTTGTATGTTTCAGGGTCTTGTGTTCAAGAGGAGAGGCTTATAAGTGTGTTTAGCCTGTTTGCATAATGACAGTAAAATTTGTGCATTTGTGGACTGATAGCATTTTCTTAATCTTGGCATCAAGTAATTTCGACAGAATTTGAAAGTGTTCACAGGTAAGGTGTCTTCTAGATAGAAAGAAAGACTGAAGTGCCTTCCCTACGCAAAAGGCTTCAGTCAGAGGTGTACCTTTTAAACACTAGAAAGGTCAACCACAAAATATACATGAGTGGGAAACTGAATGATTGTAGTGCCTCTGCTCATGAATGTTAATAAAGTCTCAGTATGTTGTGAAAACGTTGAGGTTCAAGGCTCAGCTTCTGTGAACAGGGGTTGGTGGTTTGGAAGCAGCTCTTCTGACCAGCATTTTGTGCCAATGAATTCTTCCTTGACCTGCAGTCTACCGTGATCTGAACCCATCTTTGCATAATTTAATGCCACCTGAAGGAAAGTTCTGGCCTCCTCAAGAAACATCTGTAAAGCTATCTGGAGTGCTATAATGGGACTTATACTTGTCAGAGACGACTTAGTGCTTCTAGCTGAAGTAAAAATGGCTGGCTTATTTGGTCAAGTGAATGTTAGGTCAAGTTCAAAGTTTTGAAGATTAATTTGCTTAAAATGGGTCACAACCTACTTAACAGTTTTGTCTTTTAAATGCTTCTTTTTCAAGTTGAATGCACTCAGGGAATTATTTATTTCCCATCTAATGCTCAAAGTGAGAATTAGTTGGGCTTTGGGGAAAGAGAGACCTTTTATCATTAAGGTTTTTCATCTCCATTTTCTCCACTTCTACCATTTACAGAAAGGGTGAGGAAAAAGGTGTGAGATTTGGCCCCTTGTCCATCCTGGTTGAAAGTGATTGAAAAGGTTGTTCGGAGATGACTTTGCCAATAACTTTAGGCTTCCTAGGCTCCTTGCAGTGGATTTGATGCCAGGTATGGTCCAGAAGCTGAAATGGTGGCTGTCATGGCAATGGCCTAAGGCAAAATGGAGCGATGCTGAAGTGACTAAACTCAGTCTTCTCCTTTGAATGCTCAGAGGGTCTTGCTAAGCAGCTGTGATCTGTCCTTGATGCCCTTCTGACGCTGGGTCCTGCAAGGGTCTCTGTCAATAACTCTAATGGTACTTAGCTCCAAGTACCCCATTTTGTCCATGCTAGAGCAGCTGAATGAAGAGCCCTTCTAGGGGTTGCAGTAATTCCTCCTGTGTGTGGTTTCAACTCTGTCTTCCAAAGTGGTTAATGACTCCTGGTGAAACTTCTGTCACCTTTTCCACCTTATTACAAAGCAGCGTTCTCGCTGTGCACCATGAATTGTTTGGCCTGTGTAAACTGATTTCCCACATGACACAAAAATGGTGACTTTCTAGAAGGAAAAAAAAAAAGCTGAATTTTCAGTTGATATACATGACTTTATAGAGTGTTTTAAACAATGAAAATAAGTCTTGAAGACTGTCCGTATCTCCATGGACTTATGAGGATATCAATCAAATTGGGTGGTACATGTGTCCTGTACATCAGGGCTTTCTCATACAAATGTAGAAGACCACTATGTTACTTACGGAGATCTGGGTCATAACGTGTGGTTTGCTGACACAGAAAATAACAAGCAGCTAATATGGATATTATACCGAATTGTGTTGTGTGTCCTTAGCGTTTCAGCTCATATCGAGGCATACCAGCACCTGTGCAAGAGGGTTGGTGCTGTTCTGGTTGGGAATTAGGAGCTGAGGGACCGCAGAAGGGTACGGGGAGGGCAGGTGCCCACAGACCTGCTGGCAGGCTGTTCGCTGAAAGGCAACTCTGCCTGGGCACAGCAGCAGAAACGTGCACGGTTCACAAAGATGGATCTCGGGAAAGAGTTGAGTAGTGGAGTACAAAATGAAAGTTATATGTTTATAACACACTGAACTGGTGTGTCTGCTGCATGTGTATATATACAAATACGTATTTCTTGCACAATCTGGAAGAATAAACCCCCCTATTCTTTTATAAATATTTGTATGTTTCAGCCTTTCACTTTGGTTTAAAGTATGTAATCTACCACAGCAAATAGACTTATTTATTTTTTTTAGCCCTGGACAGACCTTGCCAAATGATTACTTTTACCAGCTGTTCCAAGAACTGGAAGAAATAATGAGTTGGTTTTTTTTTTAAATAAAATGAGATAAAAAAAATTGTTGCTTGTTGCTTCCTCATTCAAGTATCACCAGAAGATTTGGACAGTTGCTCTGTAATTAAGTGCATAGTTATTATAAAGGTTATAGTTGCAGTGAAAATAACACATCTGGCATTTAAATTTGTACTTCAAAATCTTTCTTGTCTCTCTTTTGAGGGAAGACAGTCATCTCGAATCATGTAAACCACATATACAGTTAAGAGACAAATACTATGTCTTAAAAATAAGGAAAATCCTCAAGTTACTCCCACTCCCCTCTAAAATTTAAGAAATCCCAGTATCCTTAATAATAGTTTTCATAGGTTTCTGCTGTGTAGTCAGTTTCTGGAGGCTTTATGTTTCCATTAATTTTATGTAAGATTTAAGGTTTGATCCTAAAAAGTGTGTATGCAATAGAGCTCACCTTGAAGAAATTAATTTTAGATATTTAAAAAATATATTAAAATAACTTTAAATATTAACATCAGCTGTGTTAATTTTCATTGCGAACATGACTGAGTGTAATTGGAAGCTTAGGGTTAATATTTGCTTTTCTAAGTTTCCAAGTAAGCTCAGTGACGAAGAGTAAACTCAAAGTTTAAAAGGCTAAAATAAGTCTTACTATAGTGGTTGTACATATCTAATCAAATTGTCAAGTTTATTTGTATAAATGCACTTAGTTCAAATGAGTAAGTTGGAGAAGTGTCTCTAGAATAGGTCGGTCTTGCTATAAGCAGTTCAAGATAAAGACTATTATTTTGGTAATTTCTTATTTTCAAGCAGCTACATCTCTATTTCTGCTGATACTGGTTTTGGTGGTGTGTTTGGTTTTGTGTTGGGTGTTTTGTTTTTTTTTTTCTCTGAGGTTGTTCAGGGTTTCCTGGGTGATTCTTTTCCCTAATATTTTCCTTGTATCGGCAGAAGCATAAAGGCTGGCTGGGTTACTTGCTCTTCCACTTTCAGTGTTAGCCTGTGGTTTGTTGCACACAAATTGTTAGCAGTGGAAACAAACTAATAGTGGTGTTGATAGTTTTGCTAACAGGATATGTACATGCTCTTCATGTTAATAGAAGAAGTATGTAGATGCCCATTTGAAGAGGTGGAGAACCTAGAAGATAACGTCAACAATCCCTGTGTGGGTGACTTGTTTTGGCACATGTGTTCCTACGGGGATTCTTGTGCTGCAGTATTGATTTACTGCTTATATAAGGGTCTGTCTGATACTTAAGGGAGGCCCAGAGGCTGTTTGGATTTTTGGTGTACATAAGTTATTTATTTGGCTACCACCATGCTTGTTTTCTGGTTGCAGTTACATGCATGTGTCTGCAGTGTCTTTGTTTGCAGTTTCTTTTTTATAGGTTGATGTCATAAATATCTGTAGTAGCTTACACTTATTTCTGCCCCCAGCAAGGCGTAGGACTTTGTCTTGGCCTTTCTGTGAAGACTTTCCTGTTCCTAGGGAACAGGAATATTCCTTCCTAAATGTCTCTTAGATGAAACTGCTACTCTTCAGATAACTAACCCTATAAATGTGATTGTGGAACGGGGACTGGCCTTGAAGACAATTAAAGGATCCAAGTTTTATCTAAAATGTTTCTTTTGTGAGAGAGGCTCCTAGTCTGAACTAGACTGGTGCATTTGTTGTGTGTTGTTTTATTCTCTTTCCAATATGGGTTGAATTATGCATTTGGAACACCTTCAGTATTCCTCTTTGTGCACCAGTGATTTACAGTAGGGTAAGTGCTCTACTTTTATCTTTTTATGCTTATTTAAGATAAATTGTGCTTCTGTCTGGCATAGCTGTGGACTTCAGGATCAAACGCACAGATTCAAGAAACCTCTGCAGCTGCTCTTAAACTTGGTAACTGTAGTCACTCCAACTGTCAAGTTAAAATAATTATTCTCCTCACAGGAGTTAAAATAGCTTTGCTGGTGGAAAAACTACAAGCAAAAGCAATATAATTGATTTGGCACCCCGAGGTCTTTTATTTAGCGAGCTTTCCCAGTTATGCCTCAGCAGTAAGGCTTATCTGTATGTTAGATCCTGAATGTGAAATGAATAGCGCTTTGTGTAAACACAAACAGATAAAATTTTATCGCGGAGTACAGCTATTTTCGTGTAGCGAATTGCGTCTGAAATCCGGAACGACTGATTAAGAAGATAAGTTTGAAGACGTTAGCAATAGCTTATGAGTAAAAATGTTAAAAAAACACTGTAGTAGTCAAGGAAGGACTGTAAATAATTAGGGTATACGGAACTAAAGATTAAGGTAAAAAGAAACTGGAAACACGGGACCTTGCAATAATATTGGAAACACATAGTCCTGCTGCATTGTGTTGGATATGGCACAACCTCTCCCTCTCTGACTCTTTGCTTGTGTGTGTGATAAGACCCTGGGAGTCCTGGTTTTCCCATCCAATGTATACCTTTTGTGAAGTGGCTGGTTTTGACTGTCTTTTCATGGAGTTTGAACCTATCACACTTGAAATATTAAGATGTACTCTCCGTGTTTGACTTGTTATTCTGTTGTGAAGTGGTAATGTACTTTGAGGGGAGTGGTGTAACGACCATTGTTAGAAGATCCTGCCTGTTGATATGAAGGATAGTACTATCAATCACAGTATAGCCCTGGATCACTATGATTCTACTGGCAGCCAGTGGAAGATGTATTTCCTGGTGGAAAAGGGGCTATTGATGTTCTTTGCATATCTAAAATCTAAGTATCTTGTGCATGTTTACTCTAGGACAGAGATGCACAGACATATAGCTGCCGATACTGATGCTAGAGGGTAGATAGTCACTTCTGTGAGGTCATGTTCAAAGGGCTGTGTTGGCACAGTTCTCAAATCTGGATGAAGGGACCCCTTTCTCACTATGGAACAGCTTCTCCTAGTCTTTTTTTCTAACCTTCCCCCTCATCACCCCCAAATAATAATAATAAACGCCCACATGTGTTTTAGTCAAAGTGTAAATAAGCATTAGCTTGAGAAACACATTTCTTAAAGCTATTTCATGCTTTTTTGGTTCTCTCTTGACCGTGATGAAGCAGGTGAATGGATGGGTGCAAGTCCGCCAAATGCTGATACTTTTTCTTGACCTTTACCATGGTCCCTCCTAACTTGACGCCTGTTTGTGACTGACAGCTGACAAAGGAAGACTCCTAGAACATCTCAGCATTTTAAAAAAACCCTAGTGTTTCGAGGCATTTTGAAGCTAGTGCCAAGTTGTTGATGAGGATGTGTGACTAGAACCTGGACTTGGCCTTGGAGATACTCTATATGAATCAAGTTAGTGCTAGAGCCTGGTAGTAACTGCTACCTAATTGTGCAGAATAGGTGCTTAATGGACGCCTGAGCTAGCATTTGAGACAGAGGCACTTCTGGGTAACACAGATAGCTTTTTCTCCTGTTTACTGCTGTGTTAGCTTCTGTATTTCAAATGTGTACACAGGTATTCCCCACTGAACTGGATATTTACAGTCCTGCAGAAAAGTTTATAGAGCACTTGAATTCCCTGCTTTCTTAGGGAAGCACTGCTGCTTGAAGCAGTAGGCTGCCTCCTTTCTTGGTTTTAGTGGTTCACTGAAGGTCTCAAATTTATGTCCATTATATTAATAGAAATGGAAATAGCAATACTACCTGGCTTCAAAATTTTTCTTTTTTTTTCTTCACTCGTTGGCCTCATAAATAGCCCTCCCCGCTTCCTGTGAGTTAAGCAAAAGAGCAATCCTGGCGCTTTACAAGAAATTATTCCAAATTTCCTTTCTCTTGTTGCTGTCTAGATGCTTACTGATTTGCTGGAGAGTCTGTGGGTCTTCCTAATCTTTTAGACAATTTTGTTTTGTTTGTTTTTTACTCCTTTAGCTGTTTTGGTTTTTTTTTTTTTAAATAATGCTTTTCAATTTCAAAGCACTTGAAGATGTCACCTTCAGACTTTTACCTGATATTTCAGATGTCTCAAGCTTCCTTATTATACACTAGTGTAAAAAAAGCACCTTGCTCTTCTGAGGGAAGATATTAATAAAGAGCTGGGTAAGTCCAATGGTACTAATTATATCTGAGGTGACATGGAGATGGAGGCTAGACCAGTGATGAATTTTTTTGGTTTGTGAGCCCTGATTGCTTAATTTAATTGTGTGTGTATAGAGTGGAGTGTGTGTGTGTGTGTGTGTGTGTGTATAAAAAATCCTCCATTATAATTAACAAGGATATACATGCTTTTAAAAGCTAAACCCCCTTTCTTCCCAGAGGTACTTCTAGGTGACTTCTCCCTCTGCAAAGGAAGAGAGCCTCAAGCCTGTTTATCTCTCAGAACTTTCTGTATATCTGACCTTTCGTTCCCTGTTGCGTGCCATCTCTCCTCTTCACGCTGCCCTTGCTCGGAAGGAAGAGCCCTATCTGAGTAGCTCTGCTGCTGTATTAGAGCAACTGACTTGACTCTTCTCTTGTGTTTTGCTGCCAGCTTGGATAATTGAATACACTCCTCAGGAGGACACAGAAACCAATTGTTTTGAATTGCAAAGGTTGCAACAACAGAACTGTTGTTTTTAACCCCTGACACTGCTTATGCTGAAATTCAGTCCTACTCTGTGATTCTGCTGTAGGTGGAAGTGTACTTTTATGGTTGGATTTCTGCCTTCTTTAATGAGAAGGGGACATAATCTCTGAGGAGAAATGTTGGAGTCTTAGTAGGAAAAACATCTTGTAAGAAACAGCTTTGAAGTGATGGATATGTGTTATGCTAAATTATTTGAAAGCAGAACTTGGTAAGAGTGTCATAATAGAAATGTTTTAGCCTAAACACAAGACGAGGAGGCAGGAATGTGTTCAACTTCTGGGCAACAAAGTAATACTGTGTGTATATATGTTATGCATTAGAAGTCTCTACAGTGTGGCTCTACTTCAGATTTGAAGTACAAAGTCTTTAGAATGATTTAGTGAGATGTTATGAGGTCTGTGTAGTGCTTATGGGTCACCAGTTCAGTAGTTGTGCTCTGGCAGGTAAACTGATAGTCAGCACTACTCCAAGCTGCTCAGACCTGGAAGATTGAGAATGTTATCAATATAGTTGTTAACAGGTTTTTTTAGAGGTTTTGTTTTCTTTATTTTCTAAAATTCTCTTTTCCCTCAGTTTATCTTGGTATACTTGGGTGAGGACAGAATCCTCTTGCCTTTTACCTTGTATTGCCATGGATACCCTGATATTTGAGTAGTTGTATGTCAGTCACATTCCTGGTAGCTGGTTATAGTATTGCAAATAATAGTTAGAGAGAAACAAAACCAGATTAAAAGATGCCCCCTAGTAATCTGGAAATCTCCAATACAGAATACAAGACAATGTACAGATTTTTGGTGCCTGATATACCTTTTTCTTTAGCTTCGAAAATTCTTATAAGCTTTTGTGATCCCAATGTGGTGGATGGCTTCTGCTTCGAAACAGACTTCCTTCAGCAGCATTTGATAATATAATAGTGTAGGAAGTGTCATAGATGAAGGAATGAAACGGTGAAGGGAGGCTTTTACACCTCTGGTCTTCGATGTCACCCTTGGAGCAGTGCAGAGGGGAAGTCTTTCTCTGTAGGTGAAGAGTAGGAGTTACACTGCAAATCATCTTTAAGTTATAATCCTTGTTTGGCTTGCGTAGAGAGGGTGAAAAGAAGCTTCATTCTTGTAGGAACCATACTGCTTAGCTGTGCATTATATGTTCATTATGTGCTTCCCATAGGAGGGTCTAATGGGAGCAAGTAATAGTGAGTCAAAGAATTCAGCTTTATATGAGCTTGGAAATCTTATCTCCATCAGGGTGCCTAAAAAGTGCAGTAAACCCAAAATGCAATAAAAAACAAGCTTATACACCTGGATACAGATGTTTTTCATTGTAACTCAACATAAATGCAGTTCAAATATCTAAGAAGTTTGAAAGTAAATGTTTAGAGCTGTTGGTATAATTGTCTGAATCATTGGTGTCAGTGCTTTGTACAGTAGTTTATGGTCTGTCAGAGATGAAAGAACTCTGACTATGCAGGAAATGTGTATTTTAAAACAGTAAACTGGGTGGACTGTGGATCTCAGTAGTGTGATTGCATGACATTTCATATTTCTAAGTCATGACTAAATGCAGATGTGCTGTTAAAGCACGTTACAGTAGTCACCAATGACAGCGTAAAGAAAATCTCTGGATTACTTGTTAATTACTTGCAGTGTTGAATGAAAATCACATTTCTTGTGTAGTTCACTTTAAGCAGATGATTATAGTTCATTAGAGTTAAGTGTGACCTTAACTACCTAAGCAGATCTATTTCTCTGTCTGGAGATCTCAAAAGAGGACCTTTTGAGGCATACAAAGCTTTTGTGTAATGATGGGCTTTATCCTCTGTGCTTGTTGTAAGCGGAGTAGTTTCTTGATTAATATTTCTGTCCTTTCCATAAAAATTGGGAATTAATGTTGGCAGTCAAATAACAGTGTAAACAATGTGAAAACCTACGCAAAAATCTCATTAGCAGTTACTATACTCTTTTTCATCTTTCTGAGTACTACGCGTGACTCTTGTCTTTATGTTCAGGATGGATTAAATGCAGTTGGGATTGCTCTGTCACCATTTCAAAGTGATTTTTCAAGATGGCTTTTTTTTTTTCTGAAGTTTTTATATGGACTAGTAGCTCAGTTTGTTCTTTTTTTTTTTTTTTTTGTTTATTTCCTTGTCAAATACTCCTGATTTGGAGCAGACAGGCTTATGTTTGTGATTTCTTCTGAGCCAGCTGGTCCTGTTAAAATGTTGAGGGGGGAAATCCATGGCAGTGCAGCCCTGGGACTCCAGCACCGCCATTTATCTAGGATGGAGTGAAGGTTTTGTTAGGCAGGACTCCAAAAAAGATGAGCACTAGGAGCTGGAGTCAAACGCCTTTTCGGGACTTAAAGAAATTATTGTATATCATAGGAGAATGTTAAATATGAACCTTCTGTGTCGAGCAGCTGCAGTTAAGATGCAATGGATAATGTTTTCAACAGATTCTGTGCTTAAAACTGTATTAAACCTACTTGATGTCAACTCAAGATTTTTAATTAACCTTAAGACTTGCAAATAAACCCCTGTTCAAGTCCTTGTTTTCAGTCTTATAAACTATATTTTTCCTGGGGTTTGGTGGATACTTTGTTTTGCATTAGATAGCTTGGTTTTTAATGATAAGTCCTAAGCAAAAGGAGAGTCTTGAGTCATCATCAACCTCACAGTACAGTGCGATCCTTGAGGTTAATGAGCTGTGAGCAGGGCACAAGCAAAGTTGTTCTGAAACGTAATTTTGAAACAAAAGTTGAGAGTCTTATGTGTACAAATGCAACAGCTGTAAGTAGTCTTTTATTAATGTTTTCCCAGTAGAATCTGAGACAGCTCAAAGGAGAGTGAGGAAAAAGAAAAATGCAATTACTCCTTGTTATGGACACAACTGCTTGACTTCTAGAGTTTTTAGGCTAGTAAACATATTATTTGCTTTTTGCATTAAATGTTCTGAAGTTCATATCATCAATCACTTTCCACGTGTTTGGAATATATATTGTGCTGTGATTAAACCAATCCTCAACTCTGGAGGGACAGATCAGGGCATTTTTGTAACCTGGATTGGAAGTAAGTGATGTTATACGTATTTTGCTGAAGTAATACACTGCTTTTTATTGCTTTCCTGTGATAAAGAGTGACTGTGAATTTAAAATGACTTGTTTCAGTACCTTTTGGGTATTAATCTTACCCAGATATATATTGCTTACTATCAGTATTGCATAAAATAAAACAAATTCAGTTGTATCAAATTGTCCTCTCAGTAATTTCAAGCAAGCAATTTTGACTGTGGTGGTGTGTGGTATGGGGTTTGTTTTGTTTGTGTTTAAATGGTAGTGTAAGGTTAGCATCCTCTCGCACTTCATTGCAAAGTGTTCTTCTCTACCTTTCGGTGAGACAATCTGAGCAACTGCAAAGGAGATCCTTTGGAGCAAAGTATTTATAACGTGTTTTTTTCTGTGTTTTGTTTTTTTTTTTTTTCCAATCCTAGGCTGATCTCATTATTAATGATTTTTTTTCAGGCTGTCCCTTTTGTAAGGAAATCATTTATTCCTGTTTCCCATGTTGGTAGAAGTGTGAGATTGCAGGTTCTAATTAGTAGGAACCAGTACTCAATTAGCTGTAGATTAGATACGTAGCAATAAGGGCACACAGACTCAAAATAATGTGATTTTTGATCTTTTTCCTATGTACTTTGTAGTCGTCCTTTACCTTCAGAATAATCCTTGTCTTTGGAAGAAAGGTGTGGAGTTTTTGTTTGTACGGGTTCTGTTCTTGTTGGTTTTTTACTTAAAATCAATATATGTTTTCTCAGATTTTCTTTTTGCATTTGAAAGATTATTTTGGGAAGTACATCTTCTTGATTTAATTCCATGTACAATATACAGTCTGCTATGGATTAAAAAAAAAGGCTGTATTATGGAAAAAATAAACACTTTAGATACCTATGCTTATCTTTATGTCTTATAAAGAGAAATAAGAGAAGAATTTTGAAAGAATTACTGTTACTGAGATGCTTAACTTCACTGAAGGATTAAAGGAACTGAACACTGGTGACTTCATGTGGCTCCCAGTAAGGCAGGTGGCAAAATTTCTGTTCTTCTAATGAGATTTGTTTTGCACCCTGGGTTGTTGGGTTTTTTTGGCCATGTTTTTTTAAAAAGCAAACCACACAACCCCAAACAAACAAACCAAAACCCCAAAACACCAAATCTGTGTGAATCTCTCTTCCCTCTTCAAGCACTTCATTTTTGCCACATGAAAAGAGGCACTTTCCGTATATTATCTGTAGGAATAAATACTTACCAGGTCAAAGGACTAATAACAATTGCTGCCTTCATTTTCTCCACAGCATAGAAAAAAAGAAATTATTTTTCATTCAGGGTATTTCAAAGAACAGCTTTCATTCGTAGACCATTTTCTTCCTGAATAGAACGTGGGAGTGAATATGAAAGAGAATGTCCGTTACAGATAGTCAGTGTATTCTTTGAATTAATGCTATTTTAATTTTTTTGAAAGATGTTTGGTGCTTATGGATCTTAGTTCACTAAGTGGAAATGCAGCCATTGTTTCCTCCTATTAAAAGTAAATATTGGAGAACTGGTAGACACAATATAGTTGTGAGCTACTGCTTCTTTTCTGATCACAGTTATGCTATGATCTGGTTTTGCTGCTGAAAGCAAACTTAGTCTTATCTTCAGCAATTTCTGAAAGAAAGTAAGCGGAAATGACACAGTAGGAAAACTCAAGCCATAAAATTTATGGTTGTGTTTTGGACTGTGCTCCTGGTAAGAACTCAAACATGTTTAAATCAGGCAAAAAAAGGAGACACAAGATGAAACACAATCTTTTGATCAAAACTGTCTTGGTAGCTATTGTTTACTGATTAGTGGCTTCTAAAATACAAACTTCATTATCAGTAACGATAACTGCTGAAAATTGCTTATTCTCAAAATAACTATTACACTTGGTTTGAATCTCTTTGCAGATATCTCTAGCTTTTTAAGATCAAAATAGCACTTAATAGGTTTAAGTAATCAATAGTCCCAAAGACTTCAGAAGATCTTGGCACATAAAATATTAATAGTTTATATTTGTCTTTTAAGAATCTACTCAGCATTGTTAACACATTACAAAGTGCTAAGGTTGCAAAGTGCTTCTATTAAATGATGTTAAAATGCTTGCAACAAGCACAAGATGCTTGTTTTATGTATTGATGTAAATAAATGCTATTTCCATCCCGTTGAAGTACACAGTCACTTTGAAGTTCAATGTCGAGTTTGATTTGCTGACAGGCTCATTTTACTACAGGATAGAAAGGTATGTCTTCAAAAATGTTTTTCTGCAGTCCTTATATTTGAAACTACATAAAGTTTGTCACCTAAAATAATTTTTTTAGCACATTTATTGGACAAGTTTACAGAAATATATCTGCTCAACTCATTTTTATTTAATCTGGGGGCATAAGTAAGGCACATGGTTAATACCTATAGCTGGTTAAGGCACTATGAGCCAATTAGGAAGAGAAGTGTTAGCTGAAGGGCAGGTCGATGGATATCAGAGTACACTTCTGAAATCCCACAGCAACTCAGAATTAATAACCTGTTGCAGCTATCAAACATTTAAATAGAAATTGGAATTTCAAGTGGAAATTAAAAAAGGAGACTGTGGTAGATATTCAGTGGGTGCTGTTCCTGCCCCTTCTAATGCTAGGAAAGTGGTACCTGCATTGTGGGACTGTGGTACCCTACAGCTGATTTGAAGTTTGACTTTGCAGAGACAACTTCTCAGAGTTTTCTCAGAGTTATTTGGAATGGTAGCAGTCTGCTGTCCCTGCTTCTTTTGTTGTATTCTGTTGTTACTTAACCTAAGGTGAATAGTATGTGCCTGGCATGTAAGTTAACAAAAGTAGGAAGTAAATTTTTGTTCTAAAACTGCCTGTGTGTGTATGAAAAGAAAACTGATGAAATGTATAGAATTACTGCAGAAGAAAGAATGGGCAAAAGTTAACTGCAGAAAGGAGATTTTTTTTAAGAAACAAATGTAGCTTGCCATGGGTTATAGTTCAGGTGTATTGGGTTTTGTTTGGAAAGGTAGATCCCATAACGTATTTAAGGAGAGAAAAAAGAAACAAAAGACTTAAGTTTACAAGGAATACATGTGAGTCTTCACCTAATTGTGATATGGAATCAAGGTGGCTGGAATTCTCAGATCTATATACAATGAACTCAAACACTTTACAATTCCCTTTTAGCAACCCATGTCTAGTAACTGAGATTGCTTGCACCCTACTAAACCATAATAGTCTTTGCTCTACTGCAGACTGAGCATCTCCAAGAAGGTTGCTTTTTTTTTTCTTTAAAAACATACATGCATAACCATTCAAGGGGAAATTGCTATTGATCAAAAGAGCAAGATGTTTCTATCTGGTCGGATTTCTACATTACTGTAACAGCTATTTTACTCACATTGGCAATTTTTATTTAATGGCCTCAATCTTCATGCTGTGTACAGTAAATGAAAGCGATTATGATATTTTTGTTTCATTGATATTCTGCTGCTTTCAAGGTAGAACTGGGGATGGGGGGAAAAAAAAAAAAGAAAAGTCACAACTCCTGACAGACATGGCTTGACTGCAGGAGTATTTTGAAGACCTTTACTTGGAGCATATGGTATGAAATTGCTGCTGATCTGGATGTCTTGGGTTTAAGGATAGAAACAGTCAGATACCATCAGTGAGTACCTGCCAAAAATGGAAATTTAATGAAGCGTACTTTAGCTTGCATACCTAGTGAGTACCTGTCTCTCAAATGTCACCTGCATACAAGATGAAAGATTCTTTTTCTAGTGGCAGATTTGTACTGAGATCTAACAGACCCTTTAAACTTTACCTTTTTTCCCTCTTAAGCAATTGCATAATAATATTTATTTTGAATTGCACATGAATGGGAAGAATAGGAGAGGAGAGCTGAGAGGCTGTCCCAACCGTCTGTCGAGGGTAGTCTATTTTGAAAGGCAATCTGATGTTTTAAAACATCATCATTTGGCTCCGTAGCAGTCATGATGCCAAGCTGCTTCTGAACAGCTGTTTCTAGGGAACTTTAAGAGCACCAGTCAATTTTTGTTTAATGTGTCCTCTCTCCCTACCCCTTAATAAGGCAAAAAAAAAAAGGCACTTATTGTGCCAGCTGAATTTCTCTCTGCCATAATGCTTCCCTCCCTGCTCTGGATTGTAAACACTGAGTTTCTTGTTATCTCCCTCCTGCTGGCAGTGCCGTTAGAGAGGTTTTTAAATAGTACCAGTGTGATGCTGGCTGCTGTCGAGATTCAGAATCCTGTTATGACTGTAAACTGTGAACCGTGAAATATTGGAGGACAGAGGTTGAGAAGAGAGTATTCTGCTTACCTACCTTGGATCTGGCTTTCCTTCTGCTTTGGAGGAAAAAGGCTGGCTCTCCTAGTTTAAAAAGAAAAAAAAAATATAAAAGGTAGAGGAAAAACCCTGAATGTGTGTGATACAGAAGTGGGTTAAATAAAGCCTCTAATAAATTTCCTTTCTTGTGTTATAGGTCATTTCTGACTGATGTGCAGAGAAAACATAATTTTTGGAGTGTAGTAGCAAGCACTGCGATCTATTCTGTTGGTGTCCCAAGAGCAGTACTTGCATAAACCAGTTAGAAAATATAATCCTCCCTATCTTCCTATTTTGTTATCAGCTGAGGTCCTTTCCTTCCTAGCTGTTCTTGCTGCTATGTTGTAGTTTGCCTATCTGTACCTGTAAGGACATACTAAATAATGCTTGGTGGAGGCCTCTGCTCTTATTTCTGCAGAGAAAATCCTCTGTTCTCTTTTAGGAAAGTCTTTGCAAAAGGCTTAGGTTTGTCTTACTAACTTTTGATTTTTTTAACTCTATGGTTTAGCTGGATAACTGTACATCCCCAATTGTGTAATTTTTTTTTAACCACTTGAGCTTTTCTTGATAGTGCTGTGTATTTCACTTCTGCTGCTTTTCTTGTTTTCTAATGCAGAGATACAAGCAGTTGCTTGAGCCTCTGCTCTGCTGTCAAGTCTTTCTGCCAACCTGTCTGGCTGATGAGACTCCCCTTCAGACCAGTTTAGTGTTTGTAAATAAGCTTGATGTAAGTCATGTCACAGCAAAAATAATGAAGAACCTTGTATTAAGTGCTATGCTAGTCCAATGATCCTGATAAGATCAGTTCATCCCTACATCAATGTAATTTAGAGAAATAGCTGTGTTGTGAATGGAATTTAAACAAGACGTCCCCACGGAAAAAGGGTAGTTAAATTAAAATGATGTTTAAAATGGAACAGCACAGAGAAGACACTGAATATAAATCAACTACATTAAGGGAAAACAAAGCTAATTTTAGGAAGCATGGTGTAAGGGAGAAGGTTCTGCCTTGGTTTTGTTTGTACCTATGCATTTATAATACGTCAATACTTCAAGTTTTTCCCCTGTGTGGACTTGATGTGATGATAAATAACACCACATCTTTTGAAATGTCAAAGGTCAGCTTAACCACAAAAGTTGAACTTAAGAATTACTATAGTGCAAACAGGAGAGGGGAAAAAGATATTTATACAAAGAATTAGGCATTAATAAACTATAGAATATTTAATTCTGTAATAATTTTATTCCTTGTTTTTCTTATTTTTAATCAACTGTTCTTACCTGAGCAGAGATGTATCATGAATTGTTTGGATTGTGAAATAAACCTGTACAGGATCTTGAACTTAATATGAACGCCCTCACCCCCCACCTCAAGATAAGTAGGGGACAGGGATTCGTCTTAATTGTTCTGAAGCGAAGTGAGACAGGAGGACCAAGAAAGATAGGTAATAAATATCTGTAGCAAGAGGGACACCGTGCAGCTGGGGGTTGTATACACGAGCTACCTGCACATCCCTAGTGAAGGAGGAGGTGACTAAAGGCTGCTTTGATGCTGCGTATCACCCAGACAGCTTCTGCTTGTCCCTCTGAAGTCCTGGTCATAGCTGCTAATCTTATCTGAGATGATCACTGCCACTGCCCCTCGATTCCTGCCTCTGCTAGGTTTGTGGAAAGCTGCTTCTCCACTCGCTGATTGAAATGACTTGAGCTAAACAACATATATTCACCAGCAAAACTTGACATGTAAATTTTTGGCCCGGTTGTTCTAAACACAATGTTCAAGCCAAGCAGTTGGAGCTCCAGCTCATTCCTGACGAAGTCTTGTCTTGGAAGAGTCTAGACATGCTGGAGGAAGGAGACCGCTTGTGCACAGCTGGGGAGTCTCTGGGGTGCCACGGTGGGTTCTCAGCTTGCTTTATGAACCCTTGATATGCTGAGATTTTTGAGCCTTGGTCAAGTATACTTTTCCTCTGACAGTCAGCATAAGAACTTTCCTTATTTTGCTTTGTTCTACTTTTAAGGGAGATTTTAAATTTCTCTTGTAGTCACAAGAACTTAGAGACAGTGATTTTAAGAGAAGTCAAATACATCCTTAAACAGAACTGAGATTTGGGGAGAAGCTAGGTGGACTAGACTTACAATCGTTCTCAGGTTACTACAGTACAGGTGCAATTAGATACTTTCTGACACTAATTAACCTTTTATTGTGGATTTTTATGGTTTGTTTTTTTTTTTTTGCAAAATTCCTGGTTTAGGAGCAAGGTGGGGCTGGTATGGCAGTAGTGAGAGCTTAGGCTGGCTGACAGAGCAGTGCAGGGGAGGATGCAGGCAGCTAACATAACTTATGCCAAGTGAGATTCCCAGGGGATGAATCCTCAGCTGGCAGGAATTATCATAGCTTCATTAGTGCAAGTGAGCAATGTCAGGCGGTACCCAGCTGATGATCCAGCCCTCTGGCTATAGAACCTTCAGTAAGGCTCAGGGTTTGTGTGCGTGTCGATGCGTGTGCATGTAAAACGTATTAAACACCGGAGTTTCAGACTTTGTGTGCTTGTGTCGTCGCGGAAGGGTAGTCCAAGGATTTTTGCAAGCAGGGTGTTAAGGACAAGCAGAAAGGATGCTGCATCCTTATGGGTCCCTTCCAACTTGAGATATTCTATGATTCTGTGTGCTTTTTTTGAAGCTCTAGCCTGGCTAGTGCACTTCGGCTTTTCCCTGTTACTGCACTGGAGCTTTTGAAGAAGAGCCTAATGTTACAGTGCTTCCTGAAGCCTCCGTTTCAGGCTGAACGCTATAGGAATTGCTATATATGCCCACCCTCTCACAGCACGCTGTGCATACTTTTTTGCTTGATATTGCATTAACTGCTAATGGCTTTGACACGCACCTCAAAAATTCTGACTCGGGCTGTGGGGTGGCTTCAGCTGTCCCAAATGGGACATCCCTTCTGTGGTCTTGCTACATGCCGGTAGATACAGCTGAAGGAGAAGCAGGCTGAGATCTAATCTGACTGGAGCTGAAATGCTTTGATGAACCATTTCCCTAGAGATGACAAGCTAATGGTTTGCCCATAAAGCCATCCAGCTTTTCCTGTTTCTCTGGGAAATGAATAGAGCTGGAACAGAATCATATGGTGCATTGTGATAGCCTAATGCTCTTACAGAGCTGGGTGGTATTACCCAAGCTGCTTTAGTGGACAAATTAGACATGCAGAATTTCCAGATTTTACCTTATTCAGATTTTAATTAACTCAGTGTAATAAGTTGTAAGCACATTAATATCAACAAAATACTTTAACAGATACAGTACAGTATTCAGATGATAAAGCCAGAGGTATTGTTTTCATGCAAAGACTGGTGAAGCTAGAAATAGTGGGGATCTCTTTTTGGAACTTGGAACACGCTTTTGAAATAATCCTGTGTTTTCAATGGTAGATTGTGCATAATAGCTGTGAAGTGGAAGGTGCTTGTATGGGATTTTTAATATCTCATGCATGTTTTTTTAAGCTTGTATTTTAAAAATTGATAGATTCATTTGCATTCACAAGCTTGGACAGATGGCGTGATCCGTAACAAAATACTCAACAGCATACTAAAAAGGATCATTTCAGCACCTCTTCCCTGCAAGCAGCTTTCCTCCAAATAATGAGGGAAAACTTTGGAAATACGATATCCTCACATAGGCCTTTCTAAGGTAACAGACGTTACCTGCGTGCTCACAGGTGGACGTTTGCAGCAGCTCTGTGTAAGCTGGAGCTCAGGCTGCAGCCACCTGCTCGGGTCCCTGCCCTCCGCCCTCAGCAGGCGCAGGTTTGTGTCTGCGTGGTGTATCTATACTGGGAAAGGTTAGAAAATACCAGCAGAAAAAGAACCTGCTCCTGCGTTTCTTTAAAAATCTTTCCTTGGGAATAAGGAGTTCCTCCCCTGCCACTGCCATCGCTTCCAGATGCGGTTAACGCTGTGGCTGGGGAATGCTCAGTGTACTGCTGTTTGCAGAAAGAAGTAATCAGAAAGAAGGGATCAGGGCTTCCTAAACTACTTCAAGGCACTGGGCACAAACGTGGGTAGCTATACTCTGTCTTGTATCCCAACAGCAGTGTGGCCATCCTTTGATTAGCTACTTTGGCTGCGTGTTCAAAACTAATTTTAGGGAAATATAAAAGTCCAGCTTAATCTTTATTTAAAAGAAAACCTCCACCTTTATCTTCTGATAAAAAGATAAGCAAAAAATAGTAATTATATTTGCCACTATCTATTTACTCTAGCATGACTTAGTGGGTTTTACCATCTGGAGACCTTGGAATAACTATAAATTTGGAACTGGTCTCAGTAACCTCTGTTCGGTGTCATTTGTATTGTGTCTTTATTCTACATGGGGACCTGATCATCAGAGAATTTTTGGAGAAAATTCTCTGGAGAGGACAATTATTTTAGTAATAATTGGAACTTATTTTAATAAAAATTCCACTGGAATCCTACTAAAGAGGGAATCTGTGGTTGCAAATTAGGAAAAAAAAATGTTTCACATACTGCCAGTTGAGCAAAGCTGCAATATGTTCTGAAAGTCAAGCTGTGTTCTCTCATTTTTGCACATCATAACCAGTAATAAAAGTCTTGGGGGCTAAATTAGGTTCTATTTCACTTCTGAAACCTCAATTGCTTTTCTATTGTCAGCAGCAGCACCAGTGCAAAGCAACTTACAGAAAATCAGATTTCAGCAAGGTTCAGTGCAGGGATAATTACAGAATCACTTGGAAAAGTCACAACTGGTACAGCAGCACTTCCTAAGGGTAATTTTACTCCCCCAAAAATGCTTCTCAGTACACTGCAAGCAGGATAGACAAGGTGGTTAAAGTATCAAAGTGTTGTCTTAAAGAAATGGGTTGTCATTTTTAAATTATAAATCAGGCCTAGAAAATTGTACGCTCTCACAAATGTATATTTTTGCATCAGTCTTCTGGTTTAGTTTTATTTTGTGTTTTTTTTGTTTGTTTGTTTGTTGTTTTTTTTTTTTTTGTGAGGAGCAGCAGGTTAATCTAAAAATATTTATTTTTGTCCCACTGCTTGAGGAGAATTGTCAGTGTTGCTCATCTTCCAGTTCAGCCTGGCATTTAGGCTGCTAAACAAGCCATGCTATAACATACATTCTGAAGTTCTGTATGGTGTTAGGTCCATATGCAGTGATGGTTATATAGGTGAGCTGCCCAATTCTGCTGGAGCAGCCTATAGCACGTGCATTTGAAAGGAGAGATGATGGCCAGGTTGCCACTGCTGGGGCTTGGACGGTTATTTTGGACTATAGGATTCTAAAAATAGTGTCGAGTTCTGTGTTTGCCAGATAAGCAGCACTAACCAAAGATGAAGTCTGCTGTTGCACAGGTCCTGGGAGCCTTTCAGGCTGTAAAATTATAAGATCATGAAATGGGGTTGTTTAAGTTCTGTAGTTACCAGAACAAGGCTTTCTTAGTGGCAGGTTGAGATTAGAAATGTTTTACGTCTTTAGAAAGGAATTGCCTTGGTGCAGGAATAAATACTGGATAGCTAATAACAGTAGTTATTAACCTATCAATTTAGCTTGCCTGAATAACTGCTAATGGAAATGTAACTGCCTGCAGTTTTGAGCAGAAATATTGCATGTTGGGAAACAATTGTTCTACAGATGTACTGTTCTGTAATAAAACCAAGCATTTAGGTTTAGGAGGGAAATCTGGAGAAAGAGATTTTTATATGCAGGAACGTGGATGTGAACACTGAGGAAGAAACTGTTTGTAAAAACTAAGCAGTGATCTGGGCTTGTATTGGACAAGTAGTTCTGTTTACATGGAGGCAGGACATCTAATGATCTTTTTTTTTTTTTTTTTATGATATTAGTTTGAAGTCTTAATTCTGGTCCTGAAATTGGTTCTGTTTGTAGCATGGACATTTCAGAAGTTTGAGGACTTCATGGGATTGTATCTTAACAAGGAAACGCCATCTGTAGGCTAGTGCTCTATATCTGTCTTGCGTTTTCTAAGTGTAAGTTGGAGATTCAGCCACTCGGTTGATTGACAGATTCCTGCTTGTATGCTTTAATTTTACTGAAGTGCTTTGGCGACCGAAACACTTAAGTCAGTGCTAGGTACTAATTTGTTATACAGATGCCATCAGCAATGATGCGCAAATCTAAAAATTTAATCTTGCCCTTGCTATGCAACGACCAAAATCTCAAGAATTGTCCCACGATAGTCAGTGCTGTGTGGCTGTTATGGCACTTGTCGATGCTTCCCAAATGTAGAGGACCAAAAGCCCGTCTGGATCACCGTAGTCTAGATGCAGGTTAACAAAACCAAAACATTGTGGTAAGTGTTCTAAATCTTTATCCAGAGAAGTCAGATTTTCTCAATATCTGTGAAAGACTCATTTTGAGAGAGGCATTGCCTCATAGTTCTTGTTGTGAGATACCAGCGTTGACAGTGAAGGACTGATGAGAACGTGACGGTACCACCATATAGCAGGTCACCTAATGCTTATCACCTGGTTATTCTCGAGCCTGTTAAATGTAGTTTGAATTTTTCCATTTGTGACAGGGTGTTCCTGACCTGTTACAATGCTAATAGGGATTGTCCTTTCGCTAATATATATTTTTTTTTTTTTTTTAACAAGAGAGGATGTTTTTGTAAATGACAATGATAAAAACTGTCTCAAGTCTCCACTGGCTGGCCTTGGTGCATAGGGACCACTGTGAAGTCGCAGGCACATATGGATTTTTTTATAGGGTTCCTATACTTTCATTTCTAACTTCTGTCACAGGCTGCTTGTGTGACTGAATGAAGCCCTTCATCCTTCGGCATTTTAGTTCCCAGTGAGCAAACTACAGACCATGACACCAGCTTTCCCATGCTTGTATGTATTGTGACATATCGCGAGATGTTTGGCCGGAGTGTGTTTTGTCACTGTTTGATTATCAGTTCCTGATCCCCTCTGGCCCCAGTCTGAGACCCTCTTTGCCCCTGGCCTTCAGTGTAGCCAGTAGTAGGAAACAAATACGAACAACAGAAATCTGCAGTCTTTGCTTGCATTCAGTACTGTCTGGAGTGCTTGGACATTGGCTATTCCTGGTGCTCACATACCCTGTCCTTAAGGAAGTATGTTGCTTTTCTTTTTCTTGTTGTTTTTTTTCTTTCTTTTTTTCTGAAAAGATGTTTTTTCACTGTTGCTTTGACTTGTTTGATGTTGCCTATATACTCTCTCTTTATGTTCTGACACAATTCTGACTCGCAATGGAAACCAGCCTATCAAATATTGCTTTTTCATATTATCTTATTGGTAATAAAGATTTGGTAAGCATTTGGTGGTAAATTTCCAAATGAATGTATTGAACAACCCTCAATTTGAAAGCCCATCCATGTCATCTGTCACCTACTGCTGACACCCACGTCAATTTTGGTTTTTGTTTGATCCTTTCAATAGCTGCAACTGAGAAGCACAGTGAACTAAAGGTTTTAGTGCTTCCTCATGCCACCCGAGAGAAGTAATTTCAGATTGGTACAGCAAGCCGTAGGAGAGCCTCCCTGCTAGGGAAGCAGAGGCTTAAAATTGAATTTAGTCTAATATAAAGGCAGGACAACTTTTCAGCTTTTGAAACAATACCTCTACAGATGGAAGGATAAAGTTACCGAACATAGCTTTGCTCTTGAGTAGTTGAGCAGGGTTTATGTTGAAGTGGTAGATACTCTGCCTGTTCTTGAGTGGTTTGGTGTCAGATGTGGTGAGCTGCTGGTTGCCATCGTAGCTCCTGTCCTGGAGAGGCAAGCAGCTCAGCCCTGCCTGCTCCCAAGACGGTGACAAGGCTACTGCTGAGCCATAATTTTATTTACTGTGCCTGATTGTTACTAAGACGACACCGGTTTATTACTATAGCATGTTATTATAACAATAATAACCTGGCGATTTTGCCATTGAATATTGGGATTAGTACTTAATGTGAAGAGGGGCTATCATGTTGACATAGAATTATAAAGTCTTGGTTAGGCTTACTTTCTCTCCTGAAGGAAAGGAGGCAACTGTCCTGTGGCCTGGAAGCATGCGAAAACCTCTGTCTCCCACCAAAGTACATATAGATTAATGATGCTGTCCTATTATGATTTGAAAATAAGCATCCTGTGTGCATTGACTAAACTTGTCAAAGATGGGACTGGCTTCTTGCCTTTTCACGCTGTAAATCACTGAGATAACTCTGCTTTTATTCCCGGGTTTCTGTGTTAAATTTCTCCTCTGCAAGCACTTGGCAAGGTAGGTTTGTCACGTATGTCGATTTTATTCCTGGCTTCTCTACAAAATGCCTTGTGAGATGTAAGAGATGCTCAGTGCCCTGTAAAGCGTGCTGGGGTCAAAAATTGATGTTAATGAATTATCAATTGATTTAATGGATTTACCAGTCAGGCAAATTAAGATCTTTAACTTCTAGTTAGAGAGCTTGATCTAAAAGAGGACGTTTAGATTAAAATAAAACAAAACATTTGTGTCTAGACCAGATGGAAGCTGTGCTTTTCCTTTCTTAAGGTAGCTTGTTTTTACTCTTGTTCAGTGATAAGAAAATGTACATGTTGGGCTAAAATGCTTCAAAGGAGCCGAGATGAATGCAATATTACACTTGCTAGTAGCAGCGGAGCATAAAGACTAATTAGAGCAGTTATTCAAAACGGATTCAGATTGTTAAGTAATATATGGAACAAACATCAACAACAACAACAAAGTATATTTATAGGAATATCCTGACAGTGGTTTATTAGACCTTCAAGTGTAGCAGACTGCTAATAATATCCCAGGGGGTGGTGAACTGATCCCGCTTTCGAACATTTACAGGTGGGTCAGTGATAGCATCAGCAAATGCGCTGGTGACCTCACGTCCCTTGTGTCTGCTTGCCACCATTCCTTAGCTCTAAGTTCATCTTGATGCTAAACAGACTAATAATATTTTAACTATTTTTTGTAAATGTTGTCATCAGCTGGAAAGTAGCCCTGCAGATGGCACAGGTGATATAACCACAGTGCATAGTTTGTTTCTGGAAGCGATCTAAAGGATGCTGTTGTAGGTTAGGTTGAACCCCCCCCCCACAGCCGGTCACTCCCCCTCCCCCACCCCCAGGAATGAGGGAGAGAATTAAAGGATAAACGGGAAACCCGTGGGTTGAGATAAGAACAATTCAATACAGATGATTTAATACACAGTGTAGATGCTCACCACCCCCTCGTATGTGAAGCCCGTCTCGTCCCGAAGCTGCAATCCCGGATGAACGCGAGGCCCCGAAATAGAGAGGGGCAGAGAGAGAGAGAGAGTGTACCCCAAATCACAAGGGGAATCGTGTCCCCCTTGTCCCAGCTATGCTTCCCCCTTATCCCGCCGTGCTTCTGCACTCCGGCACACTGAAAAGTCCTTGGAGTTTCATGTCCAACCACAAACATCAACTTGTTATCAGCATTCTTAGAGCGAGCCTCTGAGTAAAACCAAAACACGGAGCTCTTCTAGCTGCTAAAAAGAAGAGCTAACCTGGTCCCAGTTAAAACCAGGACAGATGCTTAAAACATGTTCTCTGAACCTTGCAGTAAAAATGAAGCATAATTTGAAAAACTAATGTCTAAACAGTACATTCACTTTAATTTTCACTGATGTTCTATTTAAGACTTTAAAAATTATAGTTGAAAACAATTATTTATATTGGAGTCTTCAAAGAGAGCAAGACCTCTTGATTTGGATTGTAATTATGTTTCTGAATTGTAACCACAGCAGGGATTCTGGTTTTGTTTTTAAAAAATTACTTACTTTTTTCTTTGTTTGTTTAATAAAAGACCTAAAACGTGCAAGATGTTTTCACTGTGGTCCATATCATAAGTATCACGGTCTGTGCAAGCTAAGAATATCTTGTGTTATTTTTTCAATGGTAGTTAATTCTTTGTGGACTACACTTTAAAGATCTTGGTGTTTGTGGAACGCAGCATTTGGGTTGTCAGAACAAAAGTAAGAAATAGATCCTATTCTTGAAGAGACAAAAGCCTATTATCCAAATTCTAAGCTTTTCTTGATATCAGTAAGACCCTTCTGTAGTTTGAAGCCCTAGTAATTAGTATTGGTGTTCCTTACATAGAGAATGGCTTGGGAATCTAAAAGCACCAGTTTAAAAAGAACAAACTCTCTTCTAAACCTGCCTTGCTTTTGCACATATTAGCAAGGAATAAAGGGGAGATGGGCTAATACATAGATGTTCAAAGTTGGACACAAGCCTTACTTGTCAATTCAAGTAATTGTTGTGATACTGTAGAAGGTGTTTTTAGCAAGCCTCGGGCTATCCATGGATTTAGAAAAGCTGGAGCATCTGTATACTGGAGTGTTGGGTGCATGAGCTAGTCTGTGTGTGGGTAGCACAGCCCGCTCTTGGGAGGTTTTGTAAATATTAGGGTATGACAGACCTCTGATGTGACTGACTCTGAGGAGAAGGTCTCAAGAGAGGCTTCGTGTTCAGCTCTGTTTCAGAAGGCATGGTTGACTTCATCTTGTCAGCACTTGCAGTAAGCTCTGTTCATCTAACCCAGATGCAGCCATGGGTGCCGCAGCTACAAAGCTTTGGGGTTGTTTTTTTTTTTTCCCCAGAGAAGATTTGTCATTTCAGGCTTGAGGTTTGGGTTGTTGCAAAACAGAATTAGTAAAATCAAGCTTTAACAAATGCTGAATCTTGGAATATAATACAGTTTTTCTTGTGCTGCTGCTTCTCTGTCAAGGACCTTCTAGTAGTGAGTACAAAGTTTGATTCCATTCTAGTAGATGTTTCTTTTGTTTAAGTGCAGTAACTGCTTTTTCTATTATCTATTCTAGTTGGTTTGTTTATTTGTTTTTTTTTCCCTTGCAATGTGTGTGTCAGAATTAAGGAGAATTTTCCTATCTAGCCCTTATTTTCCTGAGTGCCCCCTTTGAACCTGCTTTCATTGGACTGGAGTGTAGTCTTGAGGCATCGAAGTCCTCTATAGCTTCTAATGAGGGAGATAATGTTTTCAGTAACATGGTGTTTTATATGTAGTTTTGCTGACTCCTCACAATTTCTGTAAACTAGATTATAGCTAGTTATTATATTTGATGTACATCTGAGTTTTCAGTAATTCAAAAACCAAACAAATCCAAAACCTAAACCAAATGCAAAAACAAAAGACTTCATCTTTTTTTCCTTCATGAAACGTTGTGGCTTAATTCAGAGGCAGATATTTGCCGCGTTGCATGCTGTATTTATTGCTAATTCAACCCATCCAGGAAACCAACATTAGCTGCAGGGTCTGATTCCGGCTATCTTAATTTTTACATCACCGTTGGGTATGCGGTTACTTCTATGGCTAAATATAACCCATCAGAAAACAAAATGTCCACGTTGTTTTCTGATGGCCTTATGCTGGCGAATGGCAAAAGCTGTGCTTTTGTGTCGCTGTAATTAGTTGGGGGTGAGCGAGATGCTGAAGTAAATAATTTTTCAGAGGGAGAAAAGCAAAATAAGTCATCTGTCTTGTACAGAAGAGTATGGCTCATCTACCCATGGGCTCGCCAAGAGCTGGGGAGGAACCTGGACCTGCAGAAGTTCTCTATTACCTCTAGAAGAGTGACAGCCTCTAACCTTTCATTCCTCCTGTCTCCTGTAATGCGCTTTTACTCTCTTCCTGCTGGCAATGTAGATTTCTTTATTTTTTAGCTAAATCTGTCTTGCAAAACATGATGGTTGGGTAAGATGCAATTTTGCTTTAATTATGATTAAATTACTTTATGAATTAAGCGGAGGATCTCATGGGACTGGAATCTTTTGACACATGAGAAAATTGCCTTTCTTTAACAAGCTGCTTCAAGCATGCAAGGTAATATTAGCATTTTTCAGTTATAGCTTCAGGGGATTAAATAATAAGGGGAAGTATTGTACCTACAATTATATGGTGTGCATGTGTGTGTAGAAGTTTTAACACCAAGTAGACACCGAAGAAATCAGTCGAACTGCTGAACCTGTGACATTTTGCAGTGCGAGTGTAAGTAGGGTTTTTTCTTTATGAAATGGATTTTTAAGATGGATTTTTAAGAAAACCTGCAGTTATCTGAAGAATTTTATTTCATAGACTTGCAGAATATATTCAGCAAAAAAGCATCCTAAACTCGACTCTGGTTTCACCTTGAGGATAAAAGCCTGAATGCAACTTTAAAGGGAGCGAATGGTAATTTTCATACGTGTTTTACTTTGTAGCGGTAGAAGTTGTGCTAAAGTCAGTAATTTGATGTTAAAAGATGTATTGCATGATTAAGCTTCTTGTGAAGTAGGTATAATAGTAAAAGCTATCTATACAGGTCTATAAATAACATCTATGATGCACGTGATGCAGTCTCTAAACTGTTATCCTTCTGTTTTAATGCCTCTAAATGGGTGCTTAAAGTCAAGCATTTTTTTAGATATCCTATGCCTGATGAGATGAAACTGTTCAAGACTCTGTGGAAATTGAAGGTGTCAAATTTTTAAAAAATGGGGGCAAGAAATAGTACGACAGCTTGAGCCAAATTGAGAAGGAATGAGACAAGTTAAGTTGCATGACCTCTGCATATGTTGTATTCAGTATGGGCTTGCACCTGCACGACCCTGTTTGGTTTCAGAGGGTTGCCACTGGCTTGTGGGATCAAATCCAATGAAGTGGAAAATTGACAATAAGGGGTTTAAGCTATTGTTATCATTGCCCCAGCTGTTTGGTGGTTGTTTTGATGATAGCATTCATTCATGTTCTACACAAATCCATAAGGTAACAGTAATTAGTGGGACCCAGAGAAGTTGGGGGATTATACAGTGATGAAACCGTGTAACAAACAGAAATTGCTTCAGTGTTGCAGCAGTCCTGTTCTAAAAGGAAGGTCTGTGCATAATACTTAGTTTATAGAGTAAATAAATGTGCTTGTGTGCAAATGTTCTTAGTAGTGCAGAGGTTTCTTTCACATACACTTTTAATGTCTGTCTTTAACCTAAGATCTAATACACACTAGTCATTACAGCTATTGTACTGTAATATAACTAGCCTCTACTTTCACAGTGCAAAGACTAAATGAGGTTTGTAATTTTAAACCTAAACATATCCTGTGCTGACAGAATAGTACAGTAGGCAATGGTCATGAGATAAACGGCATGAACTTAAGCAGGCAAGATCAATTCAGTATTGATAGTCTGTTGATCACATGTGGCTGAAATTTACCGGGAAATTGGAGAAGTTGTTTAGAAGGCAGGCGTGTTGTCTGATTATTAATTATTACTGTAGTCATAGGGATTGCTGAGAGAACTTGGATGAAGGAGGAACAAAGTCCTGTACTATAGTTATGATGTAAAACAATAGTTTAACTTTCCTAGTCAGTTCTTTTCTTTATACTTTTGAATTTCCTGCCGTTTGTTGGTTGCCGCCAAAGATTTGCTTGATGCGGAGGGGAGCTTTGTGCAATGTACAGATTCAACCCAGGGCTCCAGAAGTTTGCAATCAACAAAGTAAATCACTTGTTATCTTGGATAAATATTAACTCTGACAAATTAAAAATGAATTTTTCTGATGTGCATTACACTCCATCTCACAGAATGGTAATTATTGTTACTGTTATTGCTCTTGCTTGTAGTGAGGCATCTGTTTCTCATCTAATTTCTAGCATTCCAACCCTAGACGGTTTAAAATAACTTTTCAGGACTTTAAGATAGTGTATCCAAAACATCACAGGCGTTCTCAATTCATACCTTTGGGGTTTTCTTTTTTGATGCAATTGGATGAGGGGAAAAAATACCACACAAAAAAAAACCAACAAAAAGCAGTGGTTGAGTTGAGCTTGTTTGTGTCTTCTGCTGTAATCAAAGGCACTACTCCATAGAAACAAGAAATACACCAAGGTTCAGCTGGCTTTCACCATCAGCGATTATTCAACCTCTGAGCCCAGCTATAGATTATGGACCCTGGAATCCACCACTGCCTCTTCTATAGTCACTTGAAGCTGGAAATCTGTTAGATGACTTTGTACGCTCTGACATGTCCTTGTGTGCGTTACAAGTGACAAACTGTTTTTACTTTTTCCTCTTTGGCAGTTAATCTTCGTTAATTCTTCAAACTGCAATAATCCTCTTCCGTTGTACTTGTTCCCTGCAGATGGTCCTGCTGCTTTGCTTCTCCGTGTCCCTTGACTGTTGTTTTAGAAAACCTCTTTAGGATTTCAAGACTCTGTACAACCAGCTGGGAGCTGTATTTTTTCTCAGCTCTACTTGAAGAGCCAATTCTCTCACACACAGAGGGTATAACAATGATACAAACACAAAGATGCCAATTCCTGAATTCTCTGGAATCAACATGGGGATCTTTAAACTTCCATTATTGCTGTCTTCTTTTCCTCTCATCTCCCATCAATAAAACAAGAAAATGCAAATCATAAATAATAAAAAATCCCCATTAAAAGAGATGAAAAACCCAGATGAAAAATGCTGGGGGGAGGGGGGGTGGGCGGGGCTGTCCAGCTGAAGTGTTGGGTTGTGTCTTTATTTAGCAATTTTCCAGTGATACTGTACTGATTGTAGTGAAACTGCTCGTCAGCCTTCTCTCTAGGGGATGGAGGATCATGTTTAGAGTTCCTATATAGGTTCTGGACAACGTCCGAGTTCTCTGCTGTTCTGGCTTGAATCTGCAACTTGGCAAGGGGCAATGGCTTTAAACTGAAAAAGGGTAGATTTGGATTAGATATAAGGAGGAAATTCTTTACAAGGAGGGTGGTGAAGCACTGGAACAGGTTGCCCAGAGAAGTTGTAGATGCCCCATCCCTGGAAATGTTCAAGGTCAGGTTGGATGAGGCTTTGAGCAACCTGATCTAGTGGCAGGTGTCCCTGCCCATGGCAGGGGAATTGGAACTAGATGGTCATAAAGGTCTCTTCCAACCCAAACCATTCTATGATTCTGTGACTGCAGGGCAGTCACCATGCCCTGAACACTTCAGCAGCAGTCCTGATGCTCTGACTTGATGCTCATGCCTGCCATGTGCTCTTGTTTACATTTCCATTATACTGCCTTATACTCGTGTGTTTATTCATTAAGTACTCTAAATTACTTGTGGTCTAGCTCTGGCAATTTCCTTGCAAGGGGCAGGCATGGCTGCATAGTCTTGCTTAGAAGAAAAACGCTTTTGAAATGCTGCGTTAAGCACAGGTTCTCTTAATGTGGATTCCTCCGAGTAACGTGTGCTCCTGTGCAGCAGAACAGTCTTTTGGTTGGCAGGTCGTTGCAATGATTCCTTGAGCAGTCTTCTGTAGTAATTGCTTGAGATATGTGTTCTTATGGCTTTAGGATGAGTTTGTTCTTAGAGATACACTAACAACTCTTACGTGACCTTATGTGACAACTTTTAGATGTGTTAAAATTTTTGCTGGAAACATGACTGTCTTGGAGCCTGCGTGTTTGCAGGAAGGCAAGCATACGCATGTGTTTGTTTTTGTGAGTGATGTGTTGCGAGAGAGGAAAGAATAGCAGTGGGTTGCCAGGTTTTGAGAGCAGGATTGCTGTGGTAGCTGGCTTTGCAGTGCTGGTGAAAGCCTGTTAATGTAAGCGTAACAGTTGACATATATCGTGACTCGGTGAGAGTTTTCTTTTACAGGTGGAAAGTAATATGTGCTCTGTAAACATGTGCTTCTTGTCCACAGCAGTAAGGCTGCCCACCAGGATGCTGAAAAAAAATAAAGATTGTAACTGTTTGGTAATGACCACTCTGGAAGTGCTCGCCCACATCACTCGTTATTTCGTTTACCCCATAATAATACTGTGATTCAGGCTAGAACAGAACTTTTACCTATTGCAAAACCTCCTTGAACTGTCCTTTGTTAGTGTTTTTGTGCTACTATTGACTTAATTGGAACTACTAACACAAAACATTTCATTAAGTTTTCCGTAGAAATTTTACAGTTGAGGGGAAAAAACAAAGGAATTAAGGGATAAGACTTCGCTTATGCTTTGTGCTGGGAACTTCTGAACCTCCCTTGTTTGGAGTTTTGTAGGAAATCTGAAACAGCTCTTCACATCTTCATATGCAACATCTAACAGCACATGCGTATACCTAATGGGGGTCTCTGCGACTGTCACGACCTCTGGTAATGGCCAACATAATCCTTCAATAGATATTGTTCCTCCGTTCCTTCAATATCACTTAGAGCAGTAGCAATTATGCACTTCAGCAAGAAGTCTTAAGGATTTGGTAAGCACATTCCTGAATGAATAGTTGATACAAATTTAAGCAGTGATTTATTTCATAACAGAAGTAGTAATTGGTTTTGGTCTGAATAAAATGGGGACCATTCTCTCCTTAGCTGTATGATAGTAGATTATTGAAGAGTTTTAATGTTTACATCTCCTCTAGTGGAAGCTAAGAAATAAAAATGAATTGTACTGTATATTAGCCTTCTGAATATGAAACAGAAGAGGACTTTTCCATCGGCAATAAGACATTAGCCAGTGATAGCTCTAAATACTCTTATTCAAAGTTCACTGGATGCTGCGGCTGAGCTCCGTTGGCTTTAGATTAGGTCAAAGGGAATAAATCACTAGTTCTGCGGCAATTATTTTCATGGCTGTTAAGCATACAGGCAGGCTGCTGAATCTATGTTATGGAGTGACACATTGCCAGGAAGCACTAGGAACCTTTCCATAGCTAGTGTGCATTTCCAGTGCCACAGCAATTGGCTTACTGGGTAATCAGCTGCTTGAAATCGGGGCTGGACAACTCTCGGATGTCAGATGTGACATGACTTAGTTTTTTCTTTCATCAGTTGTGCTTCTGGAAGGACTCGTGAAATTTCCTATATGCTCTGAACTCACATAAACTTAAAACTAACCTTCCTTACCCTCAAAATGTTTTTACTGTGCGTCAGTTCACCCATCTATTTTCTTGTTCGGCCACGTAATGCAGAAAAGGAAAAGGCGTGAGGATAGAAACAAGAACACCACAGTATTTGCAAGGGCAGGCTGCTTCCTGTGGTGGCTATGCTAGCTTTTGCTGCCTTAGATTTACAGGAATGTATGGCAATACTTTAACAGCTCATTGTTTGTGTTGTGCTGAAATTCGACTGTATTCTGAGATGCAGCTTTGAAGTTATGTGAGAGATTTCTGAAGATTCTGTATGAAGAAATCGGAAGCACTGCTTAGGAGACATTGGATACTTTTCAAATGGGTCCTGACACTGTGAAAGCTGTATCTTTTGTATGGAGATTAATGAGAGCATTTTTATGGTAATTCCACGGGGAGGATCAATGATAAAAAAGGCTCAAAGTGTAGCGTGATGCATAAACTGTCTCCCTTGCCATTCATACTTGCAACAGAACTGGCCCATGTCAGACCCTTGCCATTCATACTTACAACAGAACTGGCCCATGTCAGAGCAGTGTTCGGTGTACAGTTGTATCTTGGATGTTGTGTCCCAAGACTCTTTCTAGTGTTTGACAAATTAACAGATGTTTTTAGGGAACGTAGTGTCTTGGTTTCTGGTGATCAGAGAAAAACTACCTGGAGTTTCTATTCTAGCACCTAATAATTTGTGTTTCCTTTTTAGACTGCGTCCAAACCTTCCAACAAACCACAACTTGCACTTTCAAACTGATCACCGTCACTGCCGAGTAATGACTCATGTGCTATTTTACCTGTGCCTAAAGGAGCTCTTCCCTCCTCGGGTTCATCATCGAATTAGATTAATTATGCTGATTAGACACCAACCCTGACTCATGTAACTCATCACTTCCATCATAGCTGTCGGGAACGGGATGATTAAACCCTTTCCAAACTCAGCTGGAATGAGCTGTGGTAGTGACTGGTGCTGCAAGATCTCGCTTTAGAACTTCCTGGAACTGTAAACTTTTGGTGTAGAAAAATAATATGCGTAAGCCCTGTGTATTTCTTCTCCAAATTATGTTTCTCCTATCACCACTTTTCTCTATTAAACCGATTTAATCAAATAGCTTTCATTGTATGTATTGGTGGTTAGGGTGGATGGTTCTGGTTAGGCTTTGATGTTTCTGGCCCTGTGTGGGGCACCTGCAAGACGACTTGTACAAGCAGGATGTTTTATTTTTTTCCCCACCCTATGCATGGAAGTATTTTTCAATGTAAGTTTGTATAAATGAAAACGAGTCTTTGAATTTCTGAGTAGAAGTCCCCAAGATACTGTAAAACGCGTGCCGCTGTTGCGGCTGGTGCTGGTGGAGGTGCTTTTGCTCCATCCTGCTGCTGGGATTGTCATGACTGATGCTGGGCTGACTGCCACCTCCCTTATGTGGGCACAAGCTACCCATTGGGGACATATGGAGAACTGGTCTTTGTTCTCAGCTTGTGTGCATGAACATTGGTGTCCAAAGGATGGGAGGAACAGGAATGAGCAGCTGAGGGCTTCTGTAGCTCCCTGTGGCTATTGGACCCTCGGTGGACTTTGTGCCAAAAAAGGTATTGCTGATGCCAGGTTTTGGAGTATGGCTGTTCATAGCATGTGATAGATGTCTCTATATTCAAGACTACCACATGGTACTGTAATATTATTTTAAAAAACCCTAAACCAACACCAACAGCAAAACCAACCAACACTGAAGCATCCAGAGGTCTTTCTGTTTGCCTTCTGAATTGTGAATCATGGGAGTCTGTGTGTGCCTTCAGGGTCTGAGCTGGTGCCAAGATGCCTGTGAGCCTGTCTCCTAACTCTGCCCCTGGGTGAAATCTGGTGTGTTCTCAGGATTTGTTCAAAAAAGAAAAAAAGGGTGGGAGTGATTTTGTGAAACCTCTAAATATGGCAGGACTTGCAGTTCAAATCAGGAGACTCACTGCTAAAGTAATCAGAGCAAATCAGGCATATTCCCTAGATTTTATTTATTTTCTGTGGATTTTCTTCCCTTCCATGGACACATTTCTTCTACAACTAAAAATCCTTGGCTAAAAAGGAAAACCAATTTGTGTTTCAAAAATCAAGTCTTTACATTTATCAAGATTTACATACGTAATATCGAAACTGAACTCAGGTTATATTATAGAGCTTTCGTGTCTAAATCCCTTTAGGAAGAAAGCAGGGAGAAACTGAAATAGCCATAATTTCACAGATGATCGGATTTCTAAAGTGCAGTTTGGTATCTGTTTTGTTTACTTTTTTCTTTAGCTTGTGTGGAGACTTTATTTATTCCAGTCCCTACCTGATGGTCTGTTTCAGCCCTTTGCTGACTTAAGTTGTGATAGTCTTTTACCTTGTCGTCTTACTCTCATTTTAAAAGTCTAGAGGAATGGAGCCCTAATAAAAGCTACCTTGAAATAACAGAGTTCTGTGTGTTTGTCCTAATTATTCACAGTAAAACATATGCCAGATTTCTCTTAGTAAATGTGCCAGACAGGCACAGACTGTTGTTATTTGTGCACAGGATAGCATCGGGGTGTAGCAGGCTGCACGACTGCTGATCTGTTGCTTGTCCAAAATTGGTTACTTTTCTCTTTGTGTCTGTGCCTGGCTGCCCTGGGAAGCATAATTAATCCAACTTGAATGATCTGCTTTGGCACAAGTTAATATTCCTTAAAGTCAAGTTAACAAACAGTAGTCGTTCATCTGGTGGATGAAGTAGATCTGGGGCAGTGGTTTAAGCTTGGAGTGTGGGTGTAAATACGGGATAGGGGGAAAAAGTGGGAGATGGTTTTGCTCTGAAAATGCCACCTGCTTATGGGGACGACCTTAGGAACTGCTGAAAAGACAGATGTCACAGCTTCTCTCAGATTTTGGATAGTAATTCCCAGCTCTGAAAAGAGATGCTAAAACTGGAAGCCCCTCACTCTCTTCCACAAACATGAGGCATAAGTAATGTTATATTCTTTAAGATGATACAGCGTTGTGTGTCTCTTCATTTGCCTCAAGTGTGTGTGTATTGAGGGTAAATTACATTTACTTATCTAGATTAGTTTTCTATTTTGATTTCTTGTTAGATTATTCTCTTTTTCCGCTCATGTTTCTCTTTCTTAAAATGTCTAATTTCTGACCTGTGGTGGTTTTACTGCTGTGCAGCAGACCAGTGTTTATTTCTTCAGTAGATAACAGTATTGTGTTTTTTACAGTCCATAGCCTCTTGCTATTCAAGTCCACGAAGCAGAGAAACAGCAGAAAGCATTCCCTCTGGCCCGATGCCAAAGGCTGGTGTCCAAAGATTTGGCATCCTCGCTTAGGAACACATGGACCGGGAGCACGTTTGCTCCACAGCCTTGGAAAACACTGCCAAGAGAGCCGTGGTAATGTGGCTGGCAAAAGCTGCTTTACCAGTTGAGGGTAGCTGCGAGGGCTGGAGCAGTGGTATTGTTGGGAGCCGAGTATCAATATCTACGTGTACCATATGCTGTAGTTCAGCTGCAAGGGGAAGGAGCGTAGGAAAGGTATCACTCGCAAGGGAGCAGAACAGTCGAAGCAGATAAACCTTGGTTCCTTTGGTGATGCTTATGTGCCTGACTACGTAAGAATGTGTCACTGAAGTTGTGGGAGGGCTTTTGTGCTCTGATGCCAAGTTTGGTACAAAACGAATCGTCATGTAAACTTGAGTTCTCATCCTGCCTCTTGTTCCTTTACTCCATGTTGCTGGGTGTCTTTGAGTGCGATTTTTGGTTTTGCTCTGGTTTAGGAGGCCTTACCTAGAGTAAGGATATCCTTGGATGCTGTAGACACTGTTGTTCTCTAGCACCTGATGAGTAATGGATGCAAAATATTTTCTTTTTCTTTAAATAACTGAACAAAAATTATTATTTTTGCCTTCTTAGTGTTTCTTTCAGTATGAGCATGGCTTCAAGCCTATAAGTTTCCCTTAGTATCTTTGAGGAAATTATTACCTGACAACTAGATATCACACTGGTCAAATATAATTTATTATTACTTGCAGATGGTTTGTCTAGTAAGGGGAGAAGAGTGAGGGGAAATAGTTGGCTGTGGTCCTTCAAAAACCAAACCAACCACCAACTCTGTAGCACTAATAACAAATGTTCTGTAACACCTCCATTCAGTAATCCATAGCATCCTATTTAAACGCTCATTGTTGGCACTTAGAGTATCTATTTTGAGCCCTTGTCTTGGAGGAGGTAGTTACTGCTGTGTATGAATGGCATAGACCTTGGAGCTGCAGTGGTCCAAAGCAGGTTGTTTTTTTTTTTTTCCTCCTCTATTTGGAAGCAGTTACAGTATTCAGTATTGAATTGTTTTGTTTTGTGATCAAGATGTTTCTAGTGAAGTCCAAAAGGTAGAGACAGATGATTAATCGCTGAACAAATATTTACAAGAATCATCAATCAAGACTGAGCAGTGTGGAACAGCACAAAGAATAAGCATTAATATTATATTGAAATATTGTAACAAAAGGAAGGGCAAATAAGATGGTTACTCTCAACTGTACATGCAGTTTCTGCATATTCATTACATCCTTTTTGCATTCTGTAGTGCTTTGGAAATGATGCAGCTGTGCACATGGATCATACCTAATTCTGTGATAGCTAATGCTAGTAGCTTGACATTAACCCAAGAATGGAGCATGTTTGTTTATAAAACACTAAAACATTTTTTTCTTTATGGAAAATAGTTTTTTTAGATTCCTAAGATAATAAATTATCTTTTAGAGTCAATGCTCGTAGGCCTGAAAGATAGTCCTGCAGCTCAAAGACTGAGGGTGTCTGATATTTCCCCCCATCGTTGTTTTGCTTTTTTTCCTCCTCCCATTTACTTTGGTATAAATCAAGAGCTAGTCTTTTGAAATTGGCAGACTGAGGCTGGTGTAAGACTTGTGTAGGAAACGTATTAATCAGGGTAGGATATGTTGCCTCTAATGGGAGCCCTGATAGCAGTAGGGGAGGAGCAGCTGGGACCTCCGGGTATCTGGTGGCCTGCTCTCCTGCCAGATGAGCAATTAATCTCAGCTCAAAAATCTGCCTACTGGAAATGTCTGTGAAAGAGAGTAAAGGAGGGTGATGAGCGGGCCAGATATGTTTCCAAAGGTCTGCAATGAATTTTTCATGTAAAATTGTTCCTTTCTCCTTCAACACCTAAAATATTTGGATTTTGCATAGGAGTAGTACTGGAGCCATACTTAAGTAATTGATGATGATGATTTGGAATAAGGACCGGTAGCAGGGGCTGAGGCTTCTAGCGTCCTTGTAGCTGGAGATTGAGTAACTCTGCTGTGGCTGGTCAGTAAGAGAGGTGCTGCCCTGACTGAAGCCCCTTGTTAGACATGAAGGGGACCAGCTCCTCTTCCTGCACAAGAGCCAGAGGAGAAGTGTTCTGTAGGGTTCAGCTGAACTCCCTGAAACTCATGGCTGTGCTTTTTCCTCTATCATCTCTCTAACTCAAGCTCTAAATCCCACCTGTGCACATATTCCTGCTGCTTCAGCACCTGATTTCATACATGGATAATTCTGTGATTTCTCTCTGCTCTTCCAGTCCATTTCTGCACTAGCTGGTTGTCTGTCCTAGAGCACATCTTGCCCTTACTCCTTTGCTTTTATGTTAGTTTAACTTTTTGGCTTTTCCAGTCTGCAGGATGAAGCCCCATGGAGAACTCTTCTGCTGGGGTAGTGGCTCAGTCAAGGTGTGGAAGAGCACTGGTCCTCAAGCAAGAAAGGGAGTGGGAGTGTTCAGGTGGAAAGTGGGGATCACATCACCCTTTTGATGGCAGCAAGATACTGCATCTAAGACCCCTCTTAACACTAAAGAGCAGTTAAGCCTTCTCCTCTTCGACCACGTGATCCCATAGTCTTCCTTGTGCTGCAGCTAGAATGTGTGTGCTGTTAAAATCCACATGAAATCTTTGTGTGCTTAAGAATCAACCCTTAGCTGGATTTTTAAAGCACAGTTGAAGTGGCCTAGTGGCAGGCTGCTGCCAAAAAAGCTGGTTTTGATCTTTTCCCCCTCGCTAGAGACTCCTCATGAGATTTGGTGTGTTTTTTTTTCTCCTGAGTAAAAACCTGAAGCCTTGGGCTGATTTAGTTTCTTTAGCTTGGCTCCCGTAAGGGTCAGTTGATTGCTTGTGCTGGCATAGGGGAGGATGGGAAGCTGTGGCCAGTTTTACGGGAATGGGACCATGTCTTCTGGCAGCACCCACCTGCTGGTTGATAGAAGCATTTGATTTTCTATCCTATCAACCAGCTGCTTTAACCTGACTTTGCAGGGCACTCTGATAAAAAGTGGTTGGCTTGTTTCTTTTTTCCTTTCAGATCTGGCTCCTTCCATGGAGTTGTCTTGCTGAAGCATTAAGGTCAGGGGCTTTTGTCCCATAGCCTTCCTTGCAGACAGGGTGAGAGATAGATGGGGAGGTCTTTCATTCTGTGATTGCCTTGCTGCTCTTCAAAGCGTTTGTGATAGAGCATGTGCATGAAATTGGGAAGAATTCAGAAACTGTACATATGCAAATTCCCTCAATCGGTTATCTGTGATTTCATTGTTTTAGTGTTGTGATCTCATGGCTAAAAATCCATTTTCTCCCGTCAGTATCATTTATTTCCTCCGTGTCAAATGCCACTTATGTATGGCAGAAGGCCACTAATGCAAGTTAGATGGACTGAACCTGTGAACAGATAGTATTTCAGGCAAAGCTGCTTACAGTTTATTGGCTTTGTTCTTCTTAGAAACCTTATGATTGTTTTTCTCTAGAGCTGTCGAAGGGAAGGTGAAAGATTCTGCGCTGCTTCCACGAGTGCGGTCATGCTGAGAGCAGATGGTCCGTTCCTGGAAACAGTCCCAAGCGATGGATTACTCATCTGATGCAGAATGATGCACCAGAAAATTGCAGATTCATTGGGACCACTCTTTAAAGCTTTGATTCTTTTAACTTTTTGGTATTACTGGGCTGCCTGTTTTGATGCTCAAAAACCCTTCGATAAAACAAGCTCAGCCAGAGCTGTAAAGACATTTATAATTTAAAAGGGTAACTAATACAATGCATCTGAATTGAGAGGAGCGAGAACTTCGGAAGTATGGTTTCTTATATAGTATGGTTTAAAACAAACAAAAAAATCAATTTTCATTAGGGTTGCCAGTGGAGAAGAAACAGCGCGCAAGTATGATAGACTTCTTTTACACTTGTCAGTAGTATCACTTGCTAATATTTCATTCCCTCAAACCTACCATCAGGATCATTTCTTATGTATGAGTTATTTCACGTTTGCATGCGATCCTCATTTTTAAGCCATGTTAACTGAAAAACACATTTGATGAATTCTGATACAGGATGAAGGAATAACAATAAAAAAAGTCACAAGAAGCTGAGAAGTTGATTATTATTTGTTGTAAATGTATTTGGTGAACCAATCGTTTTGGAAACTGGTGGCTCAGGGCATTGCAGAAACTAATCTGGCAGGAGTATTTCTAGCTAAGTCCCTGACTGATGCTGAAGGATATATATTAATTTTTGCCTTCCTGTCTATTGCTCTGATTCGTCACATCATTTCTCAGTATTTCCTTCTCTGCAGACAGCCCCATCCCTAGCGCTGACTGTGCAGCTGCCAGTAAAACATCCCCTAATCCATCTTGGAGAGCAAAGAGCTCCCTTTGTCAGCCGCTCTGGTGTAACTAAGCGATGTAAATGGGTGTTTTCAGCCAGACAGAATTATTCCTCCAGAATATATTGAGTTTCCACTGGCCTAGAAGGACAGGAATCGGGAGCGGTTTTTTATCTCTGGTATTTAATAAGTTGATGAAATCCCATAGGCAGTGGGAGAAGCAGCCGTGTAACTTCATATTCTCTAAAGCCCAGCCTTCGCTGTCCTGTAGTTAGATTGCACTACTGATAGTGCAGCGGAGTTGTTAAACAAGGGTGATGTTCTCCTTAATGTGCTTAGCAGTAGATGGAATAGGGTCCTGCACCTTGCTTAAACGCCTGCCGTGCAAGAGGGGTCTCGGCTGTCGCAGCCTTCTGTTTCGCAGGGGACCATGACGTGAGCAGAACAAGAGTCAGTAAGGTTTTGGTCTCACCTTCTTCATACTTGTTTGCTGAAAACATTTTCATTTTACAAATCAAAGGTGTGAAAAGAGTAATGGCAATCTGGAATTGTCCGGTGTTGGTTTTCTTTTCTTGTTTCACCATTCATTTAATGGCTCTCACCTTCTTCATCTTTGGAGACTGATTTGCAAAAGAGATTTCACTGGCTTTCCTGAAAACATCTAATTTTCCCAGGAGAAAGGCAGGTGAATAGTTTCTGTTAGTGTTGAGGTGACACAGGCTTTGTTGTGCCTGCAGAAACACAACCAAATAGGCTTCATTTTACTTTCATTTACCCCAATTTAACTCCATTAGCAACAAGAGAATTGACTCTTTCTTCCCTCTTGTTTGTCAGAAACAGGTTTAACTGTACTATTTTTAATCCAATGAGGATTTAACTCTTTGGGGCAATGCATTAATACCACTGTTCTTAAAGGTAAGACTTAAGAGCAGAACTGGTTGAAATGAGTTAATAATCTTCAGCTGTAAATTTTCACAAACACTTTTTAAAATGAGCTATAATGTTATTTGAAGCTGTAGCTTCATGTTCATCTGTACCATTCTTTTTAATCTTCTACAGGAGACATTGAGGCATGTGTGTTCATATGTCACATGCATATACTTATGCATATACTGGAAATATACTTACTGCATATACTTATGCATATACTGGAAAGAAATTTTTCCAGTCTTTTATGGTTCTTGCTGTTAATATCTTGGTTTGCTGTGGCATAGAAAGGGTTTATTCTCATCAGTTGAGTTCCCAAGTGTTTATGTAGTTCTAATTTTATAAAAGGGTTTGAAGTCTTAGAGTTGGTTTCTTGAAAGAGCACAGTTTCTAGCTAACAGACCAGTAATAGGACGAGAGCCATAATGACTCAGTATCCTGCAAACCGTGAGCTTTCTGTAGCTGTACCTCCACCCGTTTAACCTAAAATAGTTTTAACTCTTGTTCATTCACAGGAGGTAGGGTGCTGGGGAAGTAATCTGGGATGTATCTTAACAGGCATGCTACTTAGAATCATCAGCTTAACTGTCACAAACAGAAGTGGGCATATATTTGAAGAAGCATTATAATAATTTATTTTTTTTTTTTTAATTGGATCATTATGATATTTTTTTCCTTTATTTGCACTTTCGTTATATGCTTTCTTAATTACACATCCAGAAATCATCCTATTATAATCAATCACCTGCCTACGCTCTTGGCAAGAATGAAGGATGGCGAGGGCAAGAGTATTTTCCAGGAGTAGGGTTTGAACAAATTTCATCATTAATGTTTGAATCTGTACTGTATGAGATGATGCATATTGCATGAGGTTATATTACACTGTGTTCATACCGTGCTAGATGCAGAGTAAAAAACCCGCAGGACTATCAGAGGAAAGTAAAGCTGTGCCGATACCTAGCCGTGCAGGTTATTCATCGGTGTGAGTTACTCAAACCACGGCTTGCTGTCTGTCAGAGCAGTCCTGCCCCTTTTACAAGCCTGATCAAATATTTTTACCTTTCTCTCTTAAGTAACTTTAAGGTAATTCAAATTCATTATATAGGCATTTTTCTTCAGTTAATTTCCAGTTTCTTAATTAGTTGGATGAGGAAGCTGATCTGACTTGGGCACATGTGATGAGTACAGAGGAAATGTAACAGTGTAGGCGACTTGGAGGAAAGGCACAACTATTTTTTGTTTTGTTTTGGTGGCAGCACAGTATTATATTGTCTGAAAATAAAAAAATATTATGCATTTTAAAAGTTGAAGTCATCCAATGTAGGGGGCAGAAAAAACATACAATGTTCCAGTTGAATTAACAAATTTGGTTGAATTTTTGTTACTCATAATCAATACTTTTAATTTAAGAAATGCTGATATTTCAGATAGGATCTGTGGTGGAGTTATCCACAAACTGTGGATAAGCTAAAATCCATTCTTGGTAACTTAGAAATTTATCCTATAAATTATTCATCCAGCTTCTGTGAACAAAAAGTCATCCCAATACTTAATTCCTTTTGCTCAGATGGGTTTACTCATCACCATATTTTAATGAAATCAGAAATGTTGTTTTTCCATGTTTTTAATTTATTCTTGCCAATATAAGTGCAAATCAAATGAGTAGCATTTCATGTTTCCTCTTATGGACTTGTAATTGTTTAGTTGAGACGTAGCGGGATGCTCCTGTACTCTACAGCTCAGAGCTGCTGGACTCTTTTATTTAAAAAAAAAGGAAAGTGAATAACCAAGATCAGGAGAGCAGAAAGAGCTGAGTTTATGAAATGTGTGTTTTAAGCTGCTTTTGAATAAATTGAAACGTGGGGCCGCATGGTTATATGAGCGCGTTACCCAAATTTCAGCCTTGCATTTATAGAATTTTTCCTTATTTAAAATAAAAGATAAAATCTCTTTATGTTACCACCTAGTTTTCTGAGGGATAGTTTAGTGAAGGTTTATTTCTCTGAAGGAACCATCGAAAGCCAATTGGTAAAGCACAATCTTTTTTGTTCAAAACTCTTATGCCTGGACTTTTCGATCCATAAACTGGGCTCAGTGCCCTGCTACTGACATTGGCTTGTTCTTGGGGTTTTTTGCCATCTCATTGTTAAACCCAGATGATTTGTTTTCTTTCAGGCCAGAGCAAGAGAGATTGTGACAGCTGATCTGCTGTAAAGAAATGAGATGGCAAAACATGATAGGACATATATAAATGTATAATTTCACTTCAGGGACTGAATGTCACTTAAATCTCTGCTCACGTTGGTTAAAAAAACTAATATATATTAATGTAAGTCTACTGCCTGTTGAAGGAAATGTTATTATAGGTCAGGTTTGGACATGTCTGTGTCTGGGATCTGTAATATATGCACAGCAGGTAGTAAACTGAAGTGTTTTCCAGGGCAGATTTTGGAGGATGTGTGAGGGCAGGGTGGTACCTACCTGTCTGCCCGATGAATGTAAGGCGAGAGATGGACCCTGCTCCTCTGCGAACACAACTGAGAGCACCCCGTCTTCTCCAGCTTCCTTCCAGCACCCCTTAGGATGGCCTTAAAAGCAGGAGCATCAACAGTCTGCCTTTCTTGGCACACTGTTGTGGCAGACCGCTGTCTTTTTGAGTCCAAGGACATCGGCGTGTAGACCAGTGGAAGTGTTTAGTATTCAGGGAGGCACTAGGTGAAGCTTCTGGCTCTCTTCTGCCTGTTGCGAAGAAATCTACAGTGTTGAAAGTGGGACTGGGGAGGGTTCTCTTTTAGCTGGTAGCAAAGTCAGAAGATTTGGCATTGACAAGATTCACATGTGCTTACTATCTTTTTCTAGAGCTGTGCAGAATAGATTCAGTGACATAAGATACCTTGGCTGAGTTTTTCTGCAGTCTTTGTCTTGAATATCTATGATGACATGCACTGTAGTTAAAAAAAAAAAAAAAACACAAAAAAACTATTTCTTTTTTTTTACTTGAAAATGATTATTGTAGCAAATTCTTTTGTTCAAAGTAACATGGACTTTTCAGCATCCTAACTCTGTGGGTGTTTTTCTTTACAATCACCTTTTGCTTAGACGCTGGCAGCAACATCAGTGGTAGGTATTTTCTTTTTTCATGTGCTGGATGTGCTTCCCTTGTCAGACCAGCAATTCTTATTCAGCTGTAATGTCATCTTTAAAAATGAGATGATTAAATGAGATAATGGCACTGTTGACCAAGGAAGGGAAGGAGGATTTTGTTTGAATTAAAAAGAATTGTTTTTAATTATAGACAAATGTGCGTTCTCAGAAAATGTTCATATTAAACCCGGTAGTGATTGTCAGGGTTATTAAATTCAACAGCAAGTCAACATTGACAGTCAAATCTCTAAATAAATGAGAAGGAAGTCAGAGATATCATGTTTGCTGATTATTTTAAACTGAGCCATAAATAAAATGTAATACTTTCTTCCAGCTATACTATTTACTTCTCTCCTGATGGGTATAAATTAAAGTCGCTGAATTCCTGCCTGAGCCCAAGTGAGCGCGCTTCTTTGTAATGTGCTAAAATGGCCAGCTCGAACATTTTCTAGGGCTCTTATTCCTAATGGATGTGGACTTTACATTATTTTCTTCCACGACAAAGTATGTTTCCATTTGTGTAAGACAACTGCATCTTTATATGGCTCAGTTGTTTCCATGTCCTAAGTGGAAGAGGAATAATAATAATAAAAAAAGGTGTCAGTTTTAATCAATATCATCAGACATTATGGGAATTGAATTCTACCTTGCTGCTAATATATTAGGTATATTCTGCTTTATCGTATCTTGCAGAATTGATTTGCCACTATTCAGCTCGCATGGCCGTTGTCATGCAAATTGTGGCATTTCTCTCCCATTGACTGCACAAACTGAGATTAGATTTGAAAATCGAGTCTCACTGACCAGCTGCTGTGTTATTTTTCATTTGATTTCTCTTCCCTTACCAGTCTCCTTCCCTTGTTTTCACCTTCTCAGCTGGCGAGGCGCTGATAATGTGGTCTCTGGGGAGTGGGGTGGGAATCGGCTGCGTGCAGCTGGGGCTGAGGCCCGAGAGGAAGCTCGGGATGCACTGCTCTTTTTACATAGTTCTTGCTCATGGCCTTCTAAACTTGGGGGAAAGGGCAAGCAGAAAGTATGAATTGTTCTTCGTACCGCAGTGGGCTGTAGAGGATATTCGGGGTGGTAGGCTAGGCAATGAGCAGTGAGTTTTATTTTGTCTCTGTCCTTGAAGGTAGAGTGAGGACTTGGGGAAGAGCTTGATCTTTACCCTACATGACCTGGCATGTTAAGCAGATCATTTTAAATCATGTATAAATTGAAGTTGTGGATGTCCTTTCCCTGGACGTGTTTGAGGCCAGGTTGGATGGGGCTTTGAGCAACCTGATTTAGTGGCAAGTGTCCCTGCCCGTGGCAGGGGGGCTGGAACTAGATGATCTTTAAGGTCTCTTCCAACCCAAAGCACTCTACATCTAAATTAAGACAGGGATAGCTGAATGCAAAATAAGTATCAGAACAGGGTCCATGTTTATAAGCTTTATTGTATTTTAACTGCTTTGTCAGAGCGCTGATGGCAGTGTTTAATATTGGAGTGTTCTTCTCACCTAGTGGTTATTGGTCTTCAGGGTAGATGGTAGATAAAATATTTGGCCTAGGAGCAACAGTTGCCATAGACCGAGTTTGCCGTGATCTAAGCTTTCATCAGCTCTAAAAAGCAGAGGTCAGTGGTTTAATGGCACGTGATGGTAGATCTTGTTTCCAATGCTTGAGGCCAGGGAAGGGAGGGAAACCAGGTACATGTTTCTTTAGTTATGTGCATGTTATTGAGCCTGCTGTATCAAGAAAAGTGTTAGAATAAATAAAGTAACTTGAGGAAAGGAGCAGGGAGGAAGAGACATTTAAAAAGAAAGAGAAAAAGAGGAGAAGAACAAGCAGGACAGAACTTCTCGTTGTGCTGATGAATTCTTCCTTTTCATTTCAGCTGTGTTTGGTCACTTATTGTAACATCTGAACAGTGCAGAACCCTTCGTATATTTACCCTTAGTGTTTCTGCAAGATAGCGAAGGAAGTACTTGTTTGATGGTGGTTGTTTTTTTTAAACAGAGGGACACTAAAATCTGTGCAAACTAGGGCCAAATCATTTTCTTTTCCCCAAAATAAATACAAATATTGTATGTCTGTAGTGGTTCTAGATTTAAATATACTTATTTTAATATCAAGTCCTAGTGGAGGCAAAGCGCAAACAGTTTGTACATGAATTGTAGCTGGTATAGTCGTAGTTGCTTGTAGTGTTATCGTTAGCCAACTTAGTAGAAGTATAATGTAGTTTGTATCCTGTTGAGTTTTAATGCAAAGTAGCAAAGTCAAATCCATTGTTTCTGGCATTGAAGGTACGGACTCTAACTTGACAGAGACCTGAATGCAAGAATAGCGGTCAGAAGAGTGTATGGATCTCACGGTTCTCTCCATCGCTGGAATAGCCTTCAGGCAAGGCTGGCTGGGGACACATGCTTCATGTAGAAGAGCAGGATGCAGCGATACCTGCAGCAGCCCTTTGTAGCTCCCGTTCTGAACTGGGACTCCTGTGGCAATAGATTGACTGCACACTGATAGACGGGTACCCTGAGACCTGGTACTTACCCTGGTGACTGCCTGACCCCACCAATTTCAGCTGTAGCTACTTTGAGGAGTTAAGGTCTTGGCCTGGACACTCTTCATCAGCCTTGGTACTTCACTGTCTTGTACAACTTGTTTTTAACCTTTAATATTTGTAGTATCAAAATTCAGCTAATATTCCAAATGCTGATTTTTCCTTTTTCTTTTTCTTTATGGCATAGCTATCAGCATGACCAATATGTAAGAAATGATTAACTTTACAGGAATATCTTGGAGATTTTGCTTTCACTAGTGAAAACATTTCACATGGAAACAGATTTGAGATCTAATACTAACTTTCATAGAAGACTTTTCCTAAAATGTTGTTCATCATGAATTTCTTTGAAAATGAAAAGAAAACATACTTGTACATACATGGTAAATGCTGCAATTTAGATGAGAGGAGAGTATATATATTTTTTCTTATATAAAAAATAAATCGGGTCTCTGCGTAAAGTACATTTAATTCATTCTTACTGAGGGCAGAGCAACCCATGCGTTTTGTAAGATAAACAATGCTGTATGTAATGTGTTATTACTGTGTATCCACTTTCAGATAAGCAATGCATCCCTTGGCTCATTCTTGGATTCCCTTCCAGCAAATAGGTACCTGCAGTACTGCACGTGAATTAAATGAAAGAAAAATTCTTTGTGGGCACGGGCTGCGCAGACCCCTGTGACCCAGTAGGAAGGAGTCTTCTTGACCTGGAGAGGCTGATGCCCTTCTGGCAGCATCTGCAAATACTTGATTTAAAAAAAATCTGGACTCTGTTTACTCTTCATTCTCCCCAGGGAAGGATCACCCTGTCCATGTGGAAGGCAAAGTGACTGGCACCATCCTCTCGCCTGGACTCTCTGCTGCTGAATTAGCAGTCCAGAAGTTGCTTTTCACTTAAAAGATGCTCATTCAGGTTTCTAGGCAACCGAGCCCATTTTCACTTCCCCCCACTGAGAGATAAGAGCTGACTCCTTATGCAGGGAGGCGAGACCATGATGGATTTCGGCAGCCTTTAATTTGAGCTGAAAATAAAATGTAGCCTTTGAATGTCAGGGCAAGTCAGCTTTGAATAAAAAAAGAAAAACAACAAAAAAAAACCCTCAAACCCAAATAACAAAAAACTAACCCAACGGTGTGCTGGGAGTGATAAGGAGTAAATTGCGTCTGCTAATTAAGGAGTGGTAAGAGGTATCTGCAGGACTGGTGCCTGCGAGCGGGAGCCATGTGCTCCTCAGCCCTGCTGAGAAGGGCTGTCATATCTTAGTCCAAGTGTCCAAGGGAGGTCGGAAGAGAGTAGTGTCTTTCTGGTTGGGCTCTTCTCAGCTGATGCTTGGACCAAACAAAGGTGACTTTTCTCCCTGTCCCTACAGTCTGGTGGCCAACTGCTGGTGTTCCCTCATTTCCCATCCACCCATGCAGAAGATGCTAAGATCTGGCCTGCCATGGCATCGCAGATCAAACAGGGAATGCTTTATAAACACAACAAAAACTTGCTTATGGCAGGATGAAAGAGGGGTTTGAGAAGACCGGAGCATCTCACAGCAGCATTTGGGCAGTGGCATGATAGATGTCGAAGTAGATTCTAATAGTCATGTTTGGAAGAAGAGATTTGGCACCATCCCTTCCTTGGAGAGTTTTTCAGGCCAAATGGTTAGTGTAATGGATGTTGGAGTTGTCAGCAGTTTACTCTTGGGAATGTAAGGCAATTCAATGCTGAACTGAACTTTTCCCTGTTCTGGACTCTGTCCTATGTACTGATGCTTCACCCTTAATTCCCATCAATCTGTGAATTTCCTTCTAATATCATGATTTTAGCGCTTGCCTCGATTGGCACAACTTCTGCTGCGTCCCCATTGACAAAGAAAAGGGAAACTGGACAGCTTCTCTGACCTGCCTTCTACCAGCAATTGTTTCCAGGTAAATGAATTGATAATCTCAAACTAGTAGCCGTGTATGTGCAATTAATGTCCTGCATATTTTATAAATCCTTCCTTAACAATGTATTATTTTATCCAGGCCAACAGCTGTGTAACACAACTGCAGCGGTGACAGACATTGGCTTGGTGCTAGCAGACAGATTTTTTTTTTTTATTATTATTATTTTTTTAAAGTGCAGTGACCTGCGGGGCTGCTGTGTAGGGAGAGCAGATGAGCCGCCGGCACAGGTGCAGGTCTTTAACTCTTCCCCGGCAGCTTTCGCCTGCGGATTAAAGACTTCTGATTCCGTAGCTTCTCCTGTAATCTGGAAGACAAAGACCGATGGATGCTGTTAGGGGCAGGGGTTTTGTTGTTCTGTCTGGGCTTGTGTTTGTCCTAGCTTATTGACATATTGGTATTCATTTAATGTCTTAGAGAGTCTAAATTGAGGGCAGAGGGTTAAATGTTATCACAAATTGTAGCTGTGTTCCAGTATTCATCACCCTTCTGAGGTCCTCCTCCACCCTCCCTCCTCAGCTCCTGCCATTGTGTGCATCCCTTCACTAGTATTCCTCTGGATGCATCTTGTTTTATTTGTCGGGGGCGGGGGGGGGGGAATGTCCTTCCTTTAGTAAGAAAACTGTATTTTGGATCTTGCCCAAAATATATGGCTTAAATTAATTATGGCACTGTAAGAAGCAAGACGCAAGTAGCTGGAAATAATGTTATTGTTAACATAGTGTATTTGTAAGTCTTACATTCCCCTTGTACCTGCAGTCAAAGGAATCATAGTTTGTACATATTCTTGTGTAATTGACTTTTTATTGACAAATATTTTAGTGACTGTGGCTTTGGAATTGAGTCAGCTACCCTTTTTTGTATATCCTCATATTTATGTTTTTGATGCTGTGTTGCCAGTGTAATTGGCAAAACATTCACAGGAATGTTAACTATCTTTGTTAGAGAAGTTGTTTATTTTGCGATATCTTTTCTGGGCTCTAATGTGAACTATATTGTAGTTTTCAAAGCTAAACAAAGCTGCTCTTTCTCCTCTATCAGTCAATATTTCACTGCGTTTCAGTTGAAAAAATATTTTCTTTTCTAGCCTTAGCCCCCTTTTAACTTTTTATAAAACATGAAATGTACTGCCCATGTAACTGGTTTTATCAAAGGATACATTGAATAACTGAGTGACAAGTATTGAGTCTGATACAGTAATTGTATTTAAATAAGATCGTAAAAATAAAATTCTCTTGTTAGCAGAGATGGAGAAGCCTATTAGCCTATTTGAATTTTCACAGCAGGAAAGCAAATGGGGTTAGGAAGTAGATTGTGTAGAAAGACTAGTAGACAAAATAGGGCAATTAAATGCTACGTGTGGGAATTGCTTTTTACTTACCTGTTTCTTGGGTAAATTTTTTTCCATATCACTATGAAATTGGAAAAAAAGTAACACAGAGGGAACCAGTGTGAGAGAGTTAAACGATATTTTAAATTACAACATTTGACAGGCAAGATCAGACTCTATGAATATATGATTTTTCTTGTATTGCAATACTGTTTTATACTGTTGTCAGTGTTTTTGATATTAGATGTTGAATGAACTTGAAATCGTGTGTTTGGTGGCAGTTGGAGTGACTTTCAGATGCGTGCTTCAGATTGGCAGGTTTAATTATTTATACTTGTATCTCTGGTATGTACACTAAATCATTATGGTGACGGAACTCGTATTTTCTGGTATTATTTTATTAATCCTACTGTAAGAATGCATGAAGTGAGACTTAGTGAGACACAGAAATTAATAAATATCCTTAACATCTTGTGTCTGGAGTTTGTGGGCAGATGTCAGCCCAAGATGCTCCACCAAATGCAAAGTTTGTAGAAAAAGATGCTGCTGGGTTTTGTGACAGATCTAGGGAGAGGAGGATAAAACGGTATCCACCCATTACTCATAACGTCACAAATTGTCGATTTCTCAGAATTGCAGGGCTCTTGATGATGCCTTTTGATTGCAGTAAAAATCTGATGATACCCAGGCACAAGGCTGAAAAGGTCCTGGCTTTCTGGCAGCACTTGTACCTGTTGGCTTCTCTGATTCCCAACTCTGATGTTTTGGTTGCTTCCAGTTGTTGGTTTGTTTGTGGGTTTTTTTTTTCCTTACATGTGAAGTAGGGAAAGTAGTCATGTGGGAGACTTTGCAGAGTCCTCTTGGGCAGCATCGCAGGGGGACTGCCCCAAAGCCGCAGTTCTGTTGACTTTTGTAGGAGCACTGAAGTTTTGTGCTTTTGTTCCTAACTGAGCAAAGTTGTGCTACAAAATGTCTATGAAATAGAATTTTCTGCTGGTCTAACGCTGCATATACGGTCGTGGTGAAAGCCACTTGTTCTTTCAGTTTCTCTCTTCTGCCGAGATGCTTGTGTTTCATCGTGTGACTTCAGCCTAGATCAAGTTGCTGACCATGCCACTTCTGATATGTGTATATGTATAGGCAATTTGGTTGATCATATGTATTGAACAGCAGTTTAATATAATTTAAAACTGTACGTGTGGGTACGTAAAAGCACAGGTGTTTGTATTGCACTGGTGATGTGATCGTAGTCCCTTTATTAGACTGTGGTGCCATTTGATCCAACAGAGTACACAGTACAGGATGTGATAGGCACTTCTGTTTTATCAGGCATGCCAACCATATCAATGTTTTAAAATGCTATTTCCATTCATGCTTTCATCCATTTGTACCTTCTATCAGTACCTTTTCCCATGCCCTGGTCACAGCTATTAAATGATGGGAATTGGAGGTAGTATATCGATATCCTAGAATCGCTTCCTTACTCCTCCCCTCTTGAAGTAAATAGAGTGGAATAACACTGAGACTGGGTTTCTTGTGTTTTATCTCCTTCCTTAAGGTTTTTTTTTCCTCTCCAGGAGTGGTAAATACACACTGGTGCTTTGCTGTTTTAAATCTCAGACCCACTTTTCAAAGCTTTGCCTGAAGGTAAGCACCAAGTACAGTTTTCCTACACTTGCTCCTGCTAGTGGTAAGATTGGCAACAAGACTCCTGCAAATTATGTGTTTTTATTTACAGCTACAAATACCTACCATTGTGGTGAAAAATTTTATGCTGCGTTTCTTTCATGTGAGATTCACATCACGTTGACAAGAGCTCGATCTCAAAGGCAGTGACCAAAAAATGAAAGTTTGTACTTTCTCCTGCTATTTTATTAGCGTTGGGAAAATTTTGCTTTCAGCATCTGTTATACTTCAGTTTTCCTTGGCTTTATTAGGTAGGGGTGATAATTGAAGGCTTTTCTTCCTTTGATGAAAAGCTGAACTATATTCTCTGCTTACATGATGCAAATGGTTTTTTTTTGGGGGGGCAGAGAAAAACGAGTGGGTTAGTAACACAACGCATTCAGCAAATGCTATCTGCACACAATGATAAAACAAATCCCTAGAAATGTAAATTAGCCCTCTTAGTCTCTAAGCTAATTTTCCTGTGTATAGTGGAAACAAAAACATAATAAGGAAAGATGTAGCTGTTTAACCAGATTATCTTTAAAAAGTGACAGAGATATATGCTGGCTAATAGCCAGCTCCTGGTGAAATGTCTGCCGTACAAAGCACATTAAGGCTTTTCGTTCTTAGAACAGCGCTGCGCTTGGTAATCAGGGAAAGACAAAGAGTTTAATTCTGTTTTGTTATGCTGTGATAAACTGGTCTGCCTGATTTAGCCACCTTGTTCTTCAGTTGCCTCCTGAGGCCTTTTGGCTGCTTGAATAGGAGCTAGAAAAGGTTTCACTGTGTCAGGACCTCTGCTTACAGTTATGTTAACAAAGGTTGTGATTGACTGCTCTTCTATTTGGACAACAATTTCTCTTCCTTCGCTATTAATCAAAGTGTTTCTAGACATTTTAAATTTCAAAGGGAACTAAGAGTTAACGTTTACTGTGGGCTTTATTGACTGGAAAGAGCACTTAATATTTTTTATTTTTTTTGTTAATGAGGCTGTGACAATTTCTAAGGCAATTTTGCTTGGATAGATAGAGCTTCTGGTGGAGATGATGGAGGGATGCTCTGTGTTGACTAGATGAAGGGAGTCTTCCCCTTGTTGTAGAGCCTTCTGCTTACAGCTAAAGCTTCATGCTCCAAAATGGCACTGGGGTTGGGTCCTATCTAGTCTGGACTGACTCCAGCAAGCATTTGTGCACGGCCGTGGTGGGGAACAGCTTTCCTCTGCTGTACAGAGTGAACTAAATCCCTTGATAGATAACTCGATATGTGCATTGCCTTACGCATGCCACGTGCTATTTAAGTATAGCATGCAGGTATTCGTAATTCACTTATGCTAATGAGGGTCGTCTAAGAGTAAGTGCGTAAGGGTACTTTGTCCCACCAGAAGACAGTCTTTACTTAGAGATGCTGTTATCATGGCGCTTGCTTACAACCAGCTACATGTGTTTGCCAGTGTGTGCTCCAGAACATGAGCAGTGGTCACCCTACAGCTATTTTATGTAAGGAGAGGCAGAGGAGAACTTTCCTGATCTAAATTATGCAGAGTAGGGACCAAGACCAGCTTCTGCCTGTTATATGTGTTAGCTTTAAGGCTCCAACCATCAGTATTTAATTGCTCTGGCAGGTGGATAATGTATTTTGGATCATGTACATCTTAATGAGGGTGGAATGGGAAAAGTACAGATATGGAAAACAGGTGATATGGAGAGATAGTGATGGAAATAACTAATATTTGATAGACGTTCCGCCCAAACTGTAAGCAGTTCCATAAAATAATTTGTATCTGAAGATACGAAAGTACTATTAACGCTAATTTTTGTATACAGAGTGTTTTGAATGCTTGTTACATTTCGCAGATTTTACCCCGTCTGCCAATTCTACTTCTTTTAAGATATCTGTAATGTCTTCCTTGCAAAGCAGGCCCTACCTGACTCTAATTATCTCTGTAGATCATGAATTAATGACTCAATACTGCTTAAAAGTCTAAGCTATTAATGTGCATGTATATTACCCACATTTATAAACTGGGAAGTGTAATTCTTTTAGCGTTTGATGGGCTCTGCTTATAGATTTGCTTAAAAATAGAAAAATTAATGTACTGGAACAATTTTGAAAGGCCCATAAATAATGAGCTGAGGACCAAAAGCTTGACACATATCTAAGGTTATGTTAATTATGATAAATTACTTCGAGAGGTTTGTTAGAAGCCTTTTAGTGACTATGAACCATAATTGTTGCACATCAGTGAAAGCACGGAGTCTACAACTGATGTATCTCTTCCTGGCTGAAGGCTTACGCTTGCAACTTTTGTCATAGTGTGTCTTAAATACAGTACGCATAAGCTCAGTTCCTGGCTGTGATTTGTTTTTTCAGCTCTAATGAGAAAGCTTTCATAATTGCTGTGCGAAGTGGATCCAGCCATGTCTTACATGTAGTGGTAGACCTACCTGACAGCTGATAGTCCCAAGACCTTGCAGCCCAAAGACCAAACCCAGCCTAGTGATGTTTCACTGTTCTCTGTTGTTGTCTTCTCAGAGTAAACTGAAAATAGATGTTTTGTGTTTTTTAAAAGCAATTAATGTGCATCTTTTGCATGTATATGGTTAAACAAGACGCAGAACCTGTGACCCTGGCGGAAAGCTATACCACATAAAAATATAAACTGGGTCCCCATGATTATGGATGTTAGGATGGTCTTGAATAGCAGGAGAGGAAGGATAATCTGTTTTCTTCTGAGTTGTGTTTGGCTCTTGGCGCTACCAGCACAGCCTGCAGCCATCGGAACGTCTGGGTTCACGTTCAGTCAGCTTGGGTTGAGGAAAGCCAGCTTTTCATAGCTGGCTTTGTCTTTGCAGAGACTTCCCTTCCCCAAGCTGCCCTATTCTCTTCTTAACTAAAGAGAAGGCACCGTGCCAGGGACTGTCAGGAAGAAATATAAGAAAAAAGAATCAGAGCTGTTATTCATTATTTAAACAGCAGTAACACCAATCCACATGTATAAAGAGTAAGAGGTGCTTTTTTTACCTTTTACAAGAGTATTGGTTAATCTGTATCTTCACCAAGGAGTTGTCCTCATTTAACTAAATTGATTCTTTTAAACCAATTGAGTTAAATTGGTGCAAAAGTGTTTATTGTTAAGTCCTCTTTACATCACGGAAGAAACAGGTAGGAGCCTTATAGAAAGTGAAAAGAAGAGCTATTAGACTGCATGTAATTTACAGTGGTACAGAGACTGCATAGTGTAAAAATGCTAAATTGTACCTGAAGAGCAGATTACCAGAGTCTTAAAATTCACTGTCACTGAAAATGTGATTTACATGTTGTCGTGGTTTTAGGCTGATCCAGCAACTAAAACTCACACAGTCTCTCCTTCTCCAGTAAAGTAGAGAGGAGAGGAAAAAAAAAACCAAAGGGACTGAGGGTTGAGACAAGAACAGAGGGAGCACCCACCAACCATGGTCCTGGGCAAAACAGGCAGAGCTTTTCTCAAAGCAAAACAGTTTATTAATGATTACTTAGAAGGACAAAGGGAAACAAAAACCGGTTACTTGAGAGGACAGAAAGAAACAAACCAGATCTTAAAACCGACACCTTCCCCCCCCACTTTTCTTTTCCTCCCGTCTCCACCTCCTCCCCCCAGCAGCACAGGGGGCAGGGACTGGGGGAGTGCAGGTCAGTTCATTCCGTGCTGTTACTGCTGCTTCTTTCTTAAAGGAGAAGGAGTCCTTACACCCTTTTCCCCTGCTCCAGTGGATCCCCTACCCACGAGGAAAAATCCACAAACTTCTCCAGCGTGAGTCCAGCCCACTGGAAACAATCCTTCCCCACAGATTGCTCCGGTGTGGGCTTTACCACAGTCTCGGATACTTAGGGAGTTGTAGCCACTCGCTCCGGCGTGGGTCGTCACGCAGACTCCAGATGCCTCTCCGCCTTGTCGTGCACCCCAACACGACCATCCTCAGGCTCAGGCATCTTCTCCCCACGGGCTGCGAGTGGGTCGCAGCTCCACCGAGGCCGTCCTGGTTGCAGGGGGGCCGCCTGCCATCTCACCACCAGCCGCAGGGGAAAGTCGGCTCCGGCACACCTCCTCCCGCTCCATCCTCACTGACCTGCTGTCGATGCGGCTGTTTCTCTCAGATCTCAGTCCTCTCTGGGTGAACTCAGCCCAGTGGGCACCCCGGGAGTGGGGTGCCCCCGAGTTCCCCAGCTGGCTCCGCCGCCGCCATTCTCCGTGGGCAGCGCTGGCCCAACGCAGGCAGCTGCCCGGCCGGGAGCCAGGGAGCAGGGGCAGTGCCCTTCTCCCTTCTCTGCTCGGTCCTGGGCGAAGCACCTTTTCCGGTTCCCTTGTCCCAACTTAAATAGGGCAATTCGCAGAGGCGCCCTATTGGCTCAACCCCGAGGGGGATGGCAGTCTGATCCGGTGGCCAGAACTAAGCCTAACCCGGTTCCAAAACCGGGCAGGTCGCAGGGAGCAAAACCCCTCTCCTGCCACCAGAACCACCCCCCCCTCCACATCAAACCATGACACATGTGTGAAATGTTCAGCTAGATACTGAAGTAATTCCACTTCCAGCTCATGGAATGCTCTCTCCTCCGTTGTGCCAGTGCATCTTTCAGGGATGAGGCTGCAGATGGTATCGAGGGATCAGAGATGTTCCGGCTCAGAGCACAGCCCTGCAAACACCTTGTTCTCTCCCAGCTGAGGGGATGGTGAGCTGTGTGATCTGATGGAGGAAAAAGGGGTGAACAAAGGCAGGTCAGGTATTTCTTATACTGGTATTGCTGCTAAGCTCTTTGTCATGTGAACCTGTGGCTTAGTATGCAGTTTTGGGTGTAGTTTTACTGCAATTGATTTCAAAATAAACGCTGCTGTTGCATACTTTGCACAAATAAGACAATTATAAATCATCCCTATGGTGAAATGATATTAAACAGCAGCCTAGGAGTATCTTATGGTCTGAACTGGAACTGAATAGCCGCACTGGAACAGGTTGCCCAGAGATATTGTGGATGCCCCATCCCTGGAAGTGTTCAAGACCAGGTTGGATGAGGCTTTGAGCAACCTGGTGTAGTGGAGGGTTTCCCTGCCCATGGCAGGGGGGTTGGAACTAGATGATCTTTGATGTCCCTTCCAACCCTAACCGTTCTATGATTCTATGAAACTCTATTTCTGCTCAAAGAAAAGCATGAGCGTTATTATATCTTGTTCAATATATCTTTAGAGGTAACTATAATGAAAAAAAAGCAAGTAAGATGTGAAGTTGTGGGAAGTGGAATAGTGCTGTTGCATGGATGGGTGATAAGACCATCTGGAGTTGGGTGTGTGTTGTTGCACATCTTTGAGGCAGCTAGAAAGAATAAAGACAAGTCAAAGAGAACAATCAAAGGTATGAAAAATCTCTTCAAGAGGAAACTGGGGAAGGCTGGGATGCTTCTGTTTACAAAGCTGGAAATGAGAGGGTCTGGGAAAAGTATATGAAGCACCAAATCCTATAGGGAAAGTAAATTTAGCAACTCTGGTTCTCCCTCTCACACCAGAGGTCCAAAGAACGAAACAATGAAATAAAATAGTGGGATCTTATAAATACAGGGGGGAAGGTCTTTTTCTGCAGCCAGTTATGAGGTTTGAGGAATTCATTGTTAAGCTCAGAAAACAACACTACAAGACATGATCTGCCCTGGGAGGTTTTTCTGTCAGGCGTGTTGCCCTGAGTATTTCAGAATCACAGAATGGTTTGGGTTGGAAGGGACCCCAAAGATCATCTAGTTCCAACCCCCCTGCCGTGGGCAGGGACACCCTCCACTAGACCAGGTTGCTCAAAGCCTCATCCAACCTGGCCTTGAACGCTTCCAGGGATGGGGCATCCACAATATCTCTGGGCAACCTGTTCCAGTGTGGCTATTCAGTTCCAATTCAGACCATAAAATACTCCTAGGCTGCTGCTTTCTGGGTCCAGATAGAGGGACTTTGATCTCTTTCTCTGCCTAGAAAGATGAAGAAAACTATCATGTACAAAAGGATATAAAATATCAGAAAATATTTTCATGCTCTCTTCATCAGGGTAACCCAGGTCATCTACAGTAGCGTTTTCTTTCTTCTTTAGTTTGAATGGCATTGATGCGTTTATTTGAGCATACTCTGTTCTGTTCATGTTACATGTTAAGAAATAAAGAAGCCAGTTATTCAATTTACCTTTTGAGCTTTTGTTTCTATAAAAATGGATTAGCTGATTTAACTGAGTTGGGATCCAACCAAAAATAATGGCAAACTTTTAATTTTTGCTTCTGACAGTGGTTTCATTTTTACAAGCTTGTTTCATTCAAGATGTCTTGTGTTTTACCTATAATTTCCAGTAACATTAATGGGACTTAAATGGGCGTATCCCTTGGGAATGGATGCAGTTACAGCGTGTGGCTAGATCACCTGTTTGCTAGCCTGCGATATGACAGCGTTTCTGAAAGTATTTATCAGTCTCTTTAAATTAGTGCACCAAATGACTGTGTCCCTGTTTGACAATGTGCCTCCTTGTCTGTGGACAAGTAGAAAGCAGAGGTGACCAGTGGTGGCCTGTGCTGCCTTAGCAGCTTGGCTTGGCAAGGGCCGCTCTGCCAGACAGCCAATAGCAGTGGCTTTAGGTGACAGCAGGAGCTTTTAGCCAACACACCTGAACTCAGAGAGCTGGGGGGGAAAATCCCCCAAAACTTGTTTTTGTTGGCACCATGAGAGAGAACAATGGTATTTCACAGTACCATGGGGTTGGGAGGTTGGTGGGTGATGGATGCTATTGAGGAGATGATCTGCAACATTATCCACTGCTGCTCCGGGATGTACCAAGCTTAACTGGGTTAGTTTGGCAAAAGGAGCGGGAAGCACATTGTCGTTGAAATGAGAATTCCCTGAACTGTGTTACAAGTCATTTAGTATCATCACCTCTGCATGAGTGTGTATGTATTTGGGTTTGTGGGTTTTTTCTCCTGTTGAACCAAATTCAGTGTAGTTATAGTAGTGTTGCTATGGTGACCTGAAGTGACAGCTGTTATTTTGTGCTTCTTGGAGGACTGTGTAATAATGATGGTCGTTTTCCCAAGGGGAACGGGTTGGTGTTAAAAATGAATTTGAGAATAAGTGAACAGGTAGTGTGCACAAAATCTATTCTCATTAGCAGTAATTAACCAAACCCTGTAGGATTCTAATGAGGGAAAAGCCAATTTTAAATGAAAATATCGTATACTACATGAATCTAAATGAGCATTGTATTTGTTGCAAGGAGGATGCAAAACCCTTCATGTTTCATTATGGTAATTTTCTGCCTACACTTGACTGCCTGGTCAGAGCGTAGGGAATGTTTCTCCTTGGGCTTAATCCTGAGACATTAAAAAAACTACATTGTCTTCCTTTCAGATAAGACTGATTGAAAGAAAGATTTTCTATAAAAAACCTACCATTTTTCAGCTGTAAATGCATATATATACACTTGCAAACCTTTTTCTGCTTCTCAGATATCGTCAAAAGTGGAATTTAAGTGTAGAAATCCCAAGACGCCACAAGATCAATGACCGAAAGCAGTGTTACTAGTTGCTGTGACTTTATCTGACGTCCTCTTCCTGAAGGAAATCTAAATATTCCTGTTGATTGGTTATTGGTCTTTCTGACTTTGGTTAAGCATGTGTGAACTTTTGAGTCAAAAGAATCTTTTATTGGGACTGGAAGCAAGGATATGTTTGATGCTGTAAGTAGCTGTAATTTCAACAAAAAAAACCCTGTCATGTTGCCTACCTGTGCTGTTGTCTCATCAGGCACAGTCGTTCTGCAACATCTGCTTGTGAGTTATCTTGCCTTCTACTGCTGCATCCCTGAGTCAGCCCAAGCACACTCATACAAGTACCTCATTTGTCAGCTCTGTCTAAATTTTTGTGACTATATCCAGCTCCAACCTTGCCTACAGACTTTAACATTTTTCCTCCTACATTATTGCAGCAATATGATTGTCCCTTCTTTATTTCTCTTGGCAAAATGAACTCCTGCAGGCCGGAGGCCATCCTGGGCAACTCGGTGCTCCTCTCCTTTCCTTGGTGGTTGCCATTTGACTTGGACAGGGAATGTAGATGAAGGGTATGTAGAAGTTGAAAATACCTCTTCATGGAATCATAGAGTGGTTTGGGTTGCAAAGGACCTTAAAGATTTAGTTCCAACCGCCCTGCCACAGTGAGGGACACTTTCCACTAGACCAGGTTTCTCAAAGCCTTATCCAGCCTGGCCTTGAACTGGGGCATCCACAACTTCTCTGGGCATCCTATTCTAGATGAAGACTTTCTTCCTCGTATCTAATCTAAATCTACCCTCATTTAGTTTAAAGCCATTTGCCCTTGTCCTATCACTACACACCCTTGTAAAAAGTCCCTCTCCAGCTTCCTTGTAGGGCCCTCTTTAGGTACTAGAAGGCTGCTCAAAGATCTCCCCGGAGCCTTCTCTTCTCCAGGCTGAACAACCCCAACTCTCTCAGCCTGTCTTCGTAGGAGAGGTCCTCCAGTCCTGAGATCATCTTCACGATCCTTCTCTGGACTTGCTTCAACAGGTCCATGTCTTTCTTGTGTTGAGAATACCAGAGCTGGATGCAGTACTGCAGGTGGGGTCTCACTGGAGCAGAGTAGAGGGGCAAACCACCTCCTTCACCTGTCCCTGTCAGGTCGAGTTAGATTGAACTGGGCAGAACTTAAGCATTATACCTTATTCCATCAGTGACTTTGGTTAAGGACTTTATGTGCTTAGAGAATTGCTCAGGCAATTCTCAGTCTTCATAGTATTCAAGTAATGAAAATATTTAATTTATTCCATGTTGCAAATCTCCGCTTAGCCGCACTACTGTTTTATAGAGGTGGGCTGACATCCCATAGGTGTAAGCCTTAACAATGCTGCTGTAGCTCTTGCTTCGGCATTTCTAGATGCAGAGTTTGCCACTAAGATACCTTCTTGTGAGATATTCTCAGTGCTGCCAACTACAGTACTAATATCTACTGACTGAGGCACTGGGGACTCAAGTGTAAACCAGAGGTCTGCAGTGGTGCTTAGTGGTAAGTTTTGGTCATCACTGTGCCATCAGTGGGAATACCAGATTCCCACGCCTATCCTGCCTGTTCTTTAATTCATGAACAGCCTAATCTAACAATGAGAGAAGCAGTTAAGCTTTCCTGTCCCAGCCAGCATTTAATGTTTAAAGTGATTAGTTCATTCATGAAACCTGTACTCACAGGACAGGCTAAACCAATAAACAGATTACTATTGTATCTGCTTGTCTACTCAGTGTTATTTCTTTCTAGCTGTTTAGTTTCTGTTTTATGAAGTTTTTTTATGTATTGTGGTGTGGCTTCTTGGCAATTATAGGGTGTGGAAGTCCTGAGTGACTTCCTAGCCAAGTACTGCTGACACCCTATGGTAGATTAGGCTTCAGGATGAAATAAGACCATGTACCTTGTTTGATGTGTTAAGAGACATTCAGAAAAACTGCCTCAAAAGATAGGTTGGTTATTTTATTGTGATTAATGAAAGAAGTGAGTAACTAGCAGATGTTCTTCTGGGTGAGGAGTTCACCTGTGGAATTGAGGGAGCCTCAGATGTGATGACTTCCCCAATAATTGGTGTTAGTGAAGCTGAACAGGAGAGGACATCAAGAGGATCATAGAATGGTTTGGGTTGGAAGGGATCTTTAAAGATTGTCTAGTCCAAGCCCTCTGCAATGAGCTTCTTCAACTAGATCAGGTTGCTCAAAGCCCTGTCCAACCTGACCTTGAATGTTTCCAGAGATGGGGCATCTACCACCTCTCTGGGCAACCTGTGCCAATGTTTCACCACCATCATCGTAAAGAATTTCTTCCTTATATCTAGTCAGAATCTACCCTCTTTTAGTTCAAAACCGTTATCTCTTGTCCTACCGCAACAGTCTCTCTGCTAAAAAGTCTCTCCCTATCTTTATTGTGGGCCTCCTTTAAGTACTGGAAGGCTGTTAAATATTTTGTGTAAATGACAATATCAGAGATACTGATTTACAAAGGAGTTGGTAAAAGCTTCACTGTGATCACAATAAAAAAGGAAATTTGAATTTTATGCCAAAATGTTTAGCCCTTCAGATTCGAGGTATGCAGGTAGCACGGTGGTTATCTCTGTTGTGTGAGAAGAGGAAATAAAATTCTGTTCTTCTTTGTCTGTCTTATTAAGTTTTCAGTCAATGCTAGGGATGAAGCGATGATTGTGGATTGTTTTGCCAGATAGATTTAATGTTCCACCTATCAAAAGGAATAAATAAGGGTGGCAGCTTGATTATAGTGCATTAAGAACTTCACTGTGAGAAACTTCACTTCATTCTGCTGAATAGTAGAAAAGCTGTAACAAAAATCAACCCCTGGAATCTGAAGCCAGGTAACCTAAGTGTGAAATTAACAAACTTTTCAAAAGTGAAAGTGTTGAACATTGTGAAAGTCTTATCAAAACTTGCAGCACCTCTCTCTTGGTGCTTTTAATTCAATACTTGGATGGTTTTGAGAGAGTCTCAGCTTGAGACTTAATGGCCAACGTTTGAGAGGGAAAACAGCTGGACCACTGATCCCTTCTGTCCTTTAACTTGGAGAAGCCCCCTCTCCACACTTTGATATTATGCCCCATAGTGAGAGTCAGAGCATATTTTTGAGCTTTAGGTTTTTACTCAGTCCTGTGTACGTGCTTTTTGTTAGAAATCCGTGCTTTCTGCATTTGTTGGCCTCCTGTTTCTGCATGGTGGAGGGGAACTGTGTGCTGAGCTTCATTCTGCTCAGAAAGGGGAGCAGTTACTCGTGGGAGGCTGTTGATCAAACGATGTGTTGTAAAGACAGTATTCATGACGTGTTCATGAAATGGGAAGTACTTTATGCTATTTAAAAAAAAGAAAAAAACAACACAACCAAAAAAGACTCAAACCCTAGAGTTAAGGCAATGAAAATGAGCAAAGTAATCATGCCACAAATGCTTAGGCCAAAATCCGATGGGAGAAGTTACTGACGTCTCATGGGATGCAACTGCTTGCAGTTGCTGATGCTCTTGGTAGTGTATTTGTGTCCTGACTTCTGTTTATTAGACTGAAGTGTTGTGGTTTGTTAGGGTTTTTTTTCCCCCCTCAAAAAGCTCATTTTTTTGAGGTCCTAAGTTTTTGATGTCTGTTATGGCACTAAAGGAATTTTGGGATAACACAACCATTCATGAAACATAAGCCATAATGCAGAGCTCTAACCTAATTTTGGTAAGGCACATGACAAGCTAAAATCACTGATTTTTATTTTTTCTGTTCTTTCTTTAGTTTTGTCGAGACCACTCAAGTTTTAGTATTAAATGCCTGCTATTAAGGTAGGAAATAGTGTTTCAATGGAAAAAATAAATCCCCATCAGCTGTGAAGTCCATAAATGAAGGTAGCATCATCAGTCTATAGCACCGTCTTTGTGATGGATGATGGACAGCCCTGTAGAGTCTTCTCTTTGAGTACAACCCAGAGCTTATAGAGAAAGTGTGAGTTCTTTGTCTGAGGAGCAAGCCCGTGTGATCGCAAGTAGGGTTTACGCAGCAGTGCATGTCTACCTATGTCGCGTTCTTATCAACTTCAATTTCTGAAAAAGAAGTTGACAGATTCCCTGCTTAACTATTTACCAGCATCTCTGTAAAACACTTTGTCATTTTTTTTTAATACCATGAATAATGTCAAACCAAACAACAACAAAAAATCATTTATTCAGCATTTTAGAAGCAATAAGAACATTAACGTATTACTACTTAAGCAGAACTGATTCTGCTTGGCAGTGTGTGTGTTTTAAGGTTTTGTTCCGTGTATTGTAGCCTTTTGACTTTGGGCAGTCTTCATTCCTTTATGGCATTCGCATTTCCACTGTACTCTTAATTAGATGTTATCCCCATTGATTTTTTGGTTAACCGAGAGCACCTGTTTCTCTAGCAAAGATCCGATTTACACAGGCAGCCCAACCCTTTTTTTAAACATGTGAAATTTGCCTTTTACGCGGCGGCTGCCTGTGAGTAGCTATCCTGGAATCTGTAGATGGCGACTTTATAAGGGAGAATTTTATCCTTTATTACAATTCAACTTTATTAAGCAATTTAATCTATTTGGTATTTTCTGTGGTTTCACACCTAAGAGTTCACACCTAATGGGCAGAGTTAAAATATGAAGTAAAACCAAAATTTCACCGTTGTCTCAATGTCCAGAATCAGCCACTGGAGACACGAAAGAGTTTCCTTCACCAAAGACGTGTAGTTAATCCATATTTGAATTTTAAAAAGCCTTTGTGATTTTTTTTTTTTATTTTGTTTCTTAATGACTACTGATTAGGCACTTTGGGAATGAATATGTACGAAATTTTCTTTAAGATGAAATAAACAGAGTTTTAAAAGGCCGAATTGCACTGAATAGCTTTTGATTTAAGACCTAAATGATTCCTCAGTGCCAAAGAGGGTTTTCATATGTTGTATAATGTACACTAGTAGAAAAACTTAACATGAAAATATGAAGAACTGCGAAGCTCATGAGGTACAAGGGTTCCTCTAGCAAGTTTATCATTGGCTATATCACGTACACATTCAAGAATTTATGGGAATATTCAAAGTTGCATGGTATCTTGCATGAGAGAGAGAATTGGCATGATTGAAGTTCATAGAATCATAGAATGGTCTGGGTTGGAAGGGACCTCAAAGATCATCTAGTTCCAACCCCCCTGCCATGGGCAGGGAAACCCTCCACTACACCAGGTTCCTCTAGGAGCTTCATAGTGCTAATGTTTTAACTTCTCTGTGCGTAACTTTTTCAGGTTGATGTTGGCTAATATACCTTTACGTAAATATCTGTGACTAGAGGTTGATGTCAATCATTTTCTTTAATTGTCTTGAAGTAGTATACTCAGTAAAGCCTGAGTTGTAAATGCTAAAATAATGCTTTACTAATTTACAATTATTATAATATATTGCCGGAGGAGGAACAGAGTTTTTATTTTTCCTAGCATCTGACTTCAGTAAATGTGTAATTGTGTATGGAGCAGAGCACTTCATCCTTTGCCCGGGGAATACCTTGAATTTTCAGAGATTTAAAGGGACTGTGCAGCATTTTGGGCACTGAGAATATTTCAGAATGCGTTACACTTGTACAAGTATTTTCTTGAAATACACAAAATAAATGCTACTGCTATTTTTTCCAGATCTAATTTCATGTGTTATTTTTTTGAATAGTAGCTAAACTTCCTTCTACATCAGTCTTAACTGAAGACTGTCAAAATATTTTGGCTCTTGCTTGGCCATGGACAGTATGACAATATTTTTTTAAATGCACTAGCTTTTCGTGGTTACATAAATAAATACGTAACTTCAAACATAGAATAGCGATCTAATTTTTGGAGAATTGCAATATATGGTAGTCATACCTATCGTATCTCTTAGTATTGGCAGAGTTAAGCCCTAATGTTATCCAGCTGCACTCTGCTTATCTTCATAAGGCAATTCTTTAAGAGAAAAAAAGCCAGTTGACCAAGATGGGTGCAGTGTTCCCAGTCAGTCATGGGCTACATCTGGCTCCTCACTGCAGGGGCTGGATGGCTGAAGTGGCAGTGACTTCATTGCTCATCTGTTAATTGTGGCAAATGACAATTTTATAGATCCCAGGGTACCTGCTCTGTGAAGTGCCAGCACTCAGAGGAAAAACAGAAGATCTGAAGAAATGTGTTGGGAGGGAAGAATAGGTTCAGCTCAACTTTTAAGGAAAAACCCCACTAATTTCTTTGAGTGACAATTGCCGTTGAGCCTGACAGTGGTCACTGCCTACTCCATGACTGGCTGGGTGGCACATGACATCAGTGGCAGATAGCAGGAGGAAGGGGCTCGAATGCAAAGCCAAGCTATGCTGTCTTCATCTCGGAAGGGAGAGAAGACAAAAGGATGCAAGCTACTGCGCTGGTTTAAAATGAACATGGGATTTTGCTGTTCAAGTAGTGTTGAGAAAATATTGCGGAGAAAGCAAACAAGGCTCAGTTTGTTTTTTTTTAATATGCTAGCCAGAAAATGTCCATGGGAACATCAATGTTTCTATGGTTACAGGATTGTGTCCACTTGTGGACTGTGAGGATAATGATAAATGAATATGATGATCCTATACTACACCTGAAATGCCATAAAGAAAGTAAGAACATGTCATGGGTTTACAAAATCCTTGGTATCTTGGACCAGGGAGTGCCTTTAGACCTCCCAGCTCTTCCTGGACTACCTTAAACTAGGAGCTTTTTTTAAAGAATATTAATAACTAGAAAAAATAACACATAAATAAAAAAGCTAATATTATTCACACATTATTTCTTAAAAAGTCATTTTTTAGTAACTAAATAAAAAAAGTTGAGGCTATTTTGTTTGCTGTTAGCTTAAGTGAAATGAAGAAAAGTCACTTTGAAGAAATTATGAAAACTTGATCAAAACTTTGGAAAACTTAAGTTTACCTCCTTCGTATATCTCGTAGTGTTTTTTTAGCCCTCCAAAGATTAATGTGTTGGCTACAGTCTACTTAATGACCTTTTTTCTTCTTAGTCTGATAGTGGCAGAAGGAATTAGCAGTTAAAACCTTTTATTTTTATTTCTGTTCAGTGGCTGCAACGTTTCAGGGCTTGGGAATACACTGTTGACTGTTCCAGTCAGGTACAGTCCATCAATTAGCCTGCATAATACATTAGTTAATTTTTCATGCCTGAAATTCAAATGTTGTTTGTTAAGCTTCCAATTAATAAAGTCTTGCAGACAAGAGAATTCACTGCTTGAATATATTGGGTTTGTGTTTGGCCTGAAACAACAGGATTTTAGCTGGAGGCTGATATGTCGTAAGATAGAGGCACAAATGACGTAATGTGGTGTGTGGGTACCCAGTCCTGTGATGTTCTCACTGAAGGTTGGTTGGATGGCAGCCCGCTGCCGATGAAAACGTTAGCGATGTAACCTAGTTCAGGACAGTTTGGGTAGTTGCTGTGTCTACATAGCAGAAATGCAAAGCATCTGGTGTCGTACCTGCTTGAAGCTGTGTCTCTTGCTGCCCAAGCATGTTTCAGGTGAAGACCTCAGCAGTACAAATCCATGGATTACCTCCTTCAAAACTGCCAGGAGTGTGCACAAACAGTAGTAATATGAGATCAGCTATGTAGTCCAGAAAACGTACCACGCGGTGTTTGCTTTATGGGCTATTTACTACTTCCATAAAAATAGGAGGTGGAGGAGGAGGGTGAAGAAAAATAGCTGTAGAAAGAAACCCGATTGCAAGCCTTTAGCCTCTGGGGAAGTATCTTTACAGTTTACTCCATGCTAACCCAACTGAACTTCATTTTTTCAGCTAAAATAGAGGGGTAAACCAAACCAAATTACTGTCTGAATTATGCCAGGTATTTTATTTCCTTAGAAATAGCTGGAGAAGTTTAATTTTTCGTTTTACCCCATGTAAGATGAAGATATGTGGAAGATACAGTCGATCTTTGTAATGTGGTTACGGCAATTGAAGAAGAATTTGGAACAAAGCTGGGTCAAGGGTAGGAATTACAATTTCTCTGGAAATGGGAAGTAGTGCTGCTCTTTCCCAGAATGACATATTACAGGGTTACAGCGTTGACAGAGAGAGCTGACATGATGCTGCCGAGGTTGATTGGATTATAAAGGGATTAAGTAGTAATGGGATTGGAAGATACTTCTTGAATGAAAAGACAGCTGTAGAGGATTTTGAAAGGAAGGTTTATAGGGTTGAGTCAGTTGAGCCTTGTGGTCATAGCCTTGCCTTGAATCAGGGGCTATACGGAGGCTGAAAGCTCAGAGCTTGTAAAGCCCGAGAAGTAGAAATATAGGTGAAATCAGAACCTGAGCCCTTCGTTCAGAGGATTACGTAGACCTTAACAGAAACATTCTCATATAAATGCTTATTGTTGGGGGAAAAAAAAAGTCTGCTCTATGAAGTTTTGTTTTCTAAGCAAGGATGAGAAGGTGAAATGATATATGGTAGTGTGTTGGAGAACGTCTGTGTAATGATGTATTATCCTCTTTTCACCTATATCATTGCTAAACATTTGTAGCAATATAAAAAAAAAAAGTTTATTTCTGCAACTATAACGAAAATGAGTTAACAGAGAAACAATTAAACACCAAAATACATGCACTGTGTACATGCTCTTTCTCTCTGGAAAGATTTGTATGAGGCAGAAATATCCTTGAAAGTTGGAGGTAAAACTCCTTTTAATCTTACCCTGTACTTGCAGCAATCCCAAATGCATTTGAGTGGATCAAATTTTAAGAGGAAAGGAGAAAATGGTGTAGGAGCTAGGTTTTCAAGTGCCGTAAGGAATTAAAAAGTTCATGGTTTCCAAAAAGAGTCCAGATGGTGGGATGTGGAAGAAGTGGTGGACTTCTTGGGTGCCTTGATAGGCAGCTTCAATTGTGCCTGGAACTGAACGGTGGCAGCCAGATGATAAAAAACACGTGTAAGGTGATAGATCTTCAACCAGAACAAACATGGGTGACTGCAGTGTGTAAGAGACCTGGCAAAGGGAAATGAACATCTCCTCCTGCATTTCACAAGGGTCAATTTTATGGCCAGTAGGAGGAAAAAGAAAGTATTTTTGAATATTTTTAGCTGTTTGTGGCCTCTGAGTCCATTGAAAACATGAACGCTTAGCAGATAGGTGGATGCATGCCTGAATTTCTCTTAATGGTTGTTAAATTTGCACATTCCTTTCTATTTTCTTCTTCAAACCATCTTGCACAGAGTGAGTTTGTAGCTGGCCAATGTCCTTGTTGGTTGGTACCATAAACTTAGATACTAAAATACCATGGATATCCTCATTCAGGGAGGTGCATACATGGTTTTGAAAGAACCTGTCACTGTCAGTTCTCTTTTGGCAGCCAATGATGCGAAGCTCAATTTTGCAAGTCATTTATTGCATTCAAATCAAATCATAGTTTGAAATCATGTGTGATTTTGTCCACTGAAGACAAGATACGTCCTTTCCGAGGTTAGTGCTGTTATTAAAATTTCTGCAGATTGGATCAATTTTTTTGATATCAAAGAGGAGAGCACACTAGAAGAGATAAAGTACTCCTCTTCCACCTCGGTTGGAGGCTGTGGTAACCAAATTAGCCTTCTGTAAAGAAAATTGCTGAACGGGCACCTAGATTACTGCATGATAAAGTTCTGAAAATCCATGTTTCTGCTGCTTATTTACTTTCTTACACCCTCATTACCAGAACTTGATAATCCAAAATACTTGATGATCCTAACTTTCATGTCCTACTAAGCACTACTCAAGGAACTTTGTCAAATAGTGTTCCTACTAGTTTAAGTTAGCCAATTAATTATTTGCCATAATTTTTTTTTTCCTTCGCTTAATAAACAAACTGAATCTAGCCTGGGAGATGATTAATTTTAGCACTGTATATCAAGTTTTTGATCTCAGTGACCCACTGTGGAGATGAGTACTATAGGTGGAATCTGTTATTTAAAATCTTGCGCAGTTTTGAATTTTACAGTCTTTGAACTTTACTAGTGTCACTCTATACTATAAGAGAGTGAATGGTGGCATTATATTCTATACACAAGCTGCTGTGTATATTCTCATTGTTCCCTTCTTTATTTTCTGTTTTGCATAAAGAAGTTCACTCTTTCAGAGATATTTTTTGAAAATTGACTTTACATATACTACAACCTTATAAGTTAGAGAAAACATCAAGAGTGGGCACCCAAATGTGATGTATAACCAGAATTTGGGGATGATCTGGACTGAAATTCCTGCTGCTGAACCACAGCTATAGCTTGGGCATCGTCACCCACATATTCTGTGACTTATTTTTGGCATTGATGTGCTGATGCTTCAAAAAATAAAAATACTTTAACCGCATCTGTTAGTAATTCTTTAGTGATGTGGCCTAATATTGCAGAAGAAAGGTGTAAGGGAGTGTGACTTAGGATTACCTAACCATAGCGGAGAAGGTGTCTGTACCTGACGGTCATCATTGCTACTAGTTCGAGGAACCAAAACAATTAAGTCCTGTGGTTATTTAATTGACAATGGAATCTTTGCCAGTGCTGGTAATTTGTCAATGAAACAAAAGGAGAGACTAGCTAAAGCTCCCTGGTAAATGCAAGATTTAAGTAATACAGTTGGTAAATCAAATATGATTGCACCTGTGTTTCTGTTCTCTTTTAATGTTTCTCTGAATATATCCTTGCTTGACCTAATTAGTGTGTTGTGGTTTGGCAGTGTTTTTTTTTTTAAAGAAGTCTGTAGCCTTATATAACATGACATTTAAGAATCTTTTGCTTAGACTCCTCCTGCTCCCTATGCATGCATTGTAGACGTTGTTTTTTATTTTGACAAATATATTCAATATTTGGGAGAGAAGATTGCAGAATAATTATTATTTAACTGAAGGCTTTGAAATAATAATAATTATTATTATTATTATAATCATCATACAAATACGGAGTGTGTGGATAGAAAAGGGACGAAAAAATGTTTGCCACTTCTCTGACAGATTGATGCATGTCTCGGGTAACCTTTAGGCCAGACAGCTTGGAAGTCTAACGAGCCTGAATTATTCAGAAGCCAGTGAAGATCAGTTTGATAGTGAGAGCATGTATTGATCTGCCAGCATTCTTTTTGCAGTGTTGAGCTTCCAAAATATTTAATAACTTAAAAAATAAGGTTTTATTTTGCCAAAAAAAAAAAGGCTGGCGTTTTTCTAGAAAAATTAGTTTTTCATAAGTCTTTCCTAGATGCTTTTTTTTTTTTTTCAAAACCAAACCAAAACCAAAACAACAAAACCATGAAAGCATCAGTTATCAGAGTGGCTAACAATACATCTGACACTGTCTTATATCCTTCCGCACCAAGATCCATTTCTTTCAGGCAATTACCGGCTTCTCTTTCAGATAAGATATAGGTTTATTGAGTTTCCCACTGTGCAATTACAGTTCTCAAGAACAGATTACTACATACGAGCAGCCTGGATGGTGGAGCTGATTGCAGTGGAAAGTAGGAGAAAGATGCTGCAGTGTGGTGGGTTTTTTTTGGTGATGATCTGGAATATATAGGGAGAAACTTCAATGCTGTTGATAATCGGTTTTACTTCATGGTCAGAGCCAACCTAATTCTTGCACAAAGTAGTGAGGTATGGAGCTGCAAAATGAATTTCTTTCTTTAATATGGAAAATACTAAGACCCACCATTAGCTTAAAGCACACTTACAAATTTCCAGCCCATAATGAGAAAGATAAATAACATTCATTTTAATAGCACTTTTTTTCAAAATAAATTTATATTATATAAACTGCTGACATTTGAGAACACAAGTTTCAGATTTCGGTGGTGTTGGATGAAATACTCCTGCTCATTGCATTTATCGAAGATTATTAAATGTTAGGGACCGAAGAGGGGCTCATTCATATGCAGACGCTGTGCTTCCAGGATTAGCATTCCATTCCCAACACCAACTGCACTAGGATTGCCTTGTGGGATTGTTGCTTTTGGAAGGTGAGGACAATTATTTTAAAGCATGTAGCAGGCATGTGTATTTTTTAAAAAAATACTATATTATCTTAAATTACTTCCCAGGACGTGTATCTTCTTTTTAGAATTAATATGCGGCTTTGTGGTTTAAAATAACTGTGTCTTGCTGAAAACTGCTTTGTATTCCCATGCTTCCCCCATACTATGCTTGCTCAAGTTACAAGCTTATGCAAATATTTTTCATTCTGTCATTACTCTGCAAGGAGGAAGATTTAGTCAGGCTTTGGAAGCCCAGCTTAGCTGTTTGTGCGGGAGTTAATGCCTCTGCTATGGGGAACTGTGCAAATTCTAGGGCACAACACGTTTTAATATACAGCATTTTTTTGTACTTTCAGTTTATGCTCCCTGTCTTAATGATTTACTTAGTGGAGAGTAGTTCTAAGTGTTGTCTTTTTAGAAAGAAAGAAAAAGGAGTCTAATGCCATTACATTACCTGAGATGAACCTTGCCTTAAATTAAGAGGCATTTTTGCTAGAAAAGTAAGCAAGTCTGGACGATTGTGGAAGATAAAGCCTATACGTGTCATTGGTATTTGGTCGACTATGAAGTCAGTTTCACATAAATTCTCTCAAGTACAGGAGAATTTTCTTTTCTCACTCTCCAGCCCAATTGCTCTACTCAATAGTAAGAGACTGGTAAAAACTCTAGGTCTGAATCTCAATATAATTCAGTTCAACTTTAATACTGCTTAAGCGCTAATCAGTCAATTTATCATGTTAATGTCAAGGCTGGCACGTCTATAGAGGCAGCTGTTGTGTGTTGTAACCCTGAAGATCCCCCATCATCTTTTTGTAAATAAGAATTCAGTTAACAGTTTTAAAAGCTAGTAAATACTGCTTGTGTTTCCACTAAACTTAATCTGTTTAAAGATTTTTATTTTTTTTTTACTTGTAGCCTTTGTATATAGTTTAACATTTCAGTCTGGCAAATGATTCTGTGCCCCTCGACTAAGAAGTGGTATCCTCTACATAAGCCATAGTGTTTCCAGTATGTGCTGCAAGGAGTGGTCTGGTGGTTGGTCTAATTCAGCAAAAGGCGAAGTCTCCTGGGGAAGCGAGTGTTTTTGCTAAAAACACATACTGCTGCAGAATTCTTCATGAAAGTAGGTTTGACATAAGCAAAAGAAACTTAATTTAGTGTAAGTTAGTCCACTACGTATGTTATTTTGGACTGCTTGGTTCCACTGAAGTGTTTCATACCAGCTCTGGAGATCCTTGTGGTTTTCAAACCATCCTGGCCTGAGAGAGGGCTCACTGCAATTGTCAGGGAATTTCTTTGAGTTTTGAGTTTTTGTTGTATATTCATTTTTTTTCCCATCCTTGTTCTGTGCTGTTGGGGCTCAGTGTCTCCACAATAATATCTTACCATGAGAGGAACGTACAAGATGCTCCTCTTCATTTCTGTAGATGTGTGCTAAGCCTGACCGGATGAGCGTTTGCCTTTGTGAAATAGTATAGTGCTTAAAATTAGATGCAAGCCTTAATATTTCCTTCAGTCAATACCTGGTTGGTGGAATTCAAATCAATAAATATAGTTTTTCCTGAATTAGGCAGTACATGTGGTTGAACTTGTTTTGCCTCAAAGTACTATGATTCAGTGAATATTGAGAGGGATCTGCTGCTGTTCTGAGTGCAGATAGTGCTTTTGTTAATCACTGACAAATGCTGCTGAAATTGGAGGAATTTATCCTGTAAAACTAGGTGCTGCTGGCACTCTGGATGCCACAAAAAACAGAGAAGTTTCTTCAGTGGATCTTTGTAGGTTTGCAGCAATTAAGGAGCGGGCTTGGTGAACCTTGCTTCTTAAAAGATGGAAAAATGTGTGTTGTTGAAATGTCTAATGTAAATCACTTCTACGTTGCCTTTGTAGATACATCTTATAAGCATAGACAACACAGCAATGTGGTCTTCTGATCGTTTAGCCTGCTGGCATCCCCTAAGTCTACAGCTTCTTCAACTTCTGAGAAACTTTTCCCTTTTCTGTAATAATAAACCGTAATTGTGTTAAATAATTTTGCTGCTTCTGGAAGCAGATTCATGAATTTGTGACGTTTCGAGTGTTAGTTGAATATGTGAGTGCAGAGTAAGTCAATGTCTTATCAATCAAAAAGGATAGAATTGATACGGCTGAAATATGGACTTTATGTAGGATCTGTGAGGAGCCCACAGGAGAGAAATTTGTGTGTGTGCATGGGCAAGGTATCAAACGGGCCCTGTTAGAACCTTCAGTGGATAGTATGGAATAGTCTAAAGTGCTTTAGATGCTGTGTATTTTTGGGTTCAGGACATGCCACCTGACTCCTCTGCCACTGACAAATCAAGTGCGCAGGCTGTCTGTATTTTAAACGTTAACTGCGCTGGAGTTGGCTATGGGGCCGTTTGTATTTGGCTATGTGTTCCTAATTATATGGATAATCATTTGAACATTGCTTAAAGTTTTACTTTGGGAATTCGGCTCTGACAAGCCCCATTTTATAATTAGTTTATTTGCATTCTCTTTATTCCTTATTAATAAATCATGGTTCGGCAGTTTCAGCCGACTACTTTGATCGCAGTGTCTGGTGGTTCACAGACAGTTTTGTTCCCTGTTGGCGTTTAAAATGCAGTGTTGTGGCAATGCAAACAAGCACGCATGGCCACAGTTTGAAGAATTAGCCATTCTGTGTATCGTAATGTCCTAATGAATGACTCGCTCCTGTTCATATGTGGTTGTTCATTAAGTGAGCGAGGTGAGGTCATTAGTTGGCAAATCCCTGGTGGCATGACCTCATGGTGGAACTCTGGCAGTGGGTATCAGTGCTTTATGGCATCTGTTACCATTGATTTCGTTTATTCAGGTCCAGGAAAGATGTTTCAACCAAGGAAGAAGGAAACAAGCGTTTTCCTTCTAGGAAACTGCAGTTTGGGAAACATTCTTCTAATGAGAGAAAAATAAAATCAACAAATAAACAGAGAATTCATGATAATCAAACAACTGAATGAGAAACCTTGATTGTTGTTGAAGAATTTGACATATGCTTTGACTTGTTCTGGGTACTTATGTATCAGAGCACTGAAATTTCAGCTTCTTTTTTTGGATCCTATCTTCTTTCCTTAAGGTTAGCTGAGCTGAGGTGCTTCTTATCACCTGCAATGTGTAGGATTTGAAACGTTCTCTGAAGAAAATGACTTCCAGTGGAAATAGGATACCTTATATACTTGTCGTGGGTTATGTCGAATCCCACACACAGACGGTCACTCCCCCTCCCCAACCCCCAGGAATGAGGGAGAGAATTAAAGGAGAAATGGGAAACCCGTGGGTTGAGATAAGAACAATTTAATACAGATGATTTAATACACAGTGTGGATGCTCACCACCCCCCTCGTATGCGAAGCCCGTCTCGTCCCGAAGCTGCAATCCTGGATGAACACGAGGCCCCGAAATAGAGAGGGGCAGAGAGAGAGAGAGTACTCCGAGAGTGGGAGTACTGGGAGAGAGAGGAAAAAGAAAGAAAAGCAATAGAGCAAAAGCGCAGCAAGCGCAAAAGAGCAAAAGCGGCGAAAGCCAAAGCGCAAAAGCTCTTCTTCCCGGCTGACCCTCACTTTTATACTGGGCATGACGCTGCAGGATATGGAATACTAATTGGCCAGTTTGGCCCTCAATCTTAAGTTCCACCACAAATCACAAGGGGAATCGTGTCCCCCTTGTCCCAACTGTGCTCCCCCCTTATCCCGCCGTGCTTCTGCACTCCGGCACACTGAAAAGTCCTTGGAGTTTCACGTCCAACTACAAACATCAGCTTGCTATCAGCATTCTTCTCAGAGCGAGCCTCTGAGTAAAACCAAAACACGGAGCTCTTCTAGCTGTTAAAAAGAAGAGCTAACCTGGTCCCAGCTAAAACTGGGACAATACTACTGGGCCTTTCTTTGCTATCCCTTTTGGCCTCACAGAGGTGCCAGGTATGTGGTTGACACATCCCTCCCTTTTGCTATAGGCAGAGGGCCCCATCTTCTCGGTTTGCATTCTGTGATAATAGAAGTAGAAATAAATTCTTTTCTCTTCCTTTGATTCAAATACCACCACTTCTAGTGAAAGAAATCACTCCAGTCAAAAGGTCTCTGTAGCCTGAAATAGTTTAAGGCCTGTAAATCCTTTAGGGATCAAGTTCGTTTACCTGAATATACTCAATACTTAATAAGAATTGCTTCGTAACGCTTCTCGCACTTGAGGCAAGAGGAACACGTAGGACTCTTTCAGCTACATCAATGAACTTCTGTCTGACCTTTGATGTAATCTTTCTTCGCTATAGCTTCATTGTATATGGAACAGGGAAAAATATCAAGTGCTGCATCTCCTTCACAGAAGCACTTTGAAGTTAAATTCCCCATTATAAAACATTTTTAGATCCCTGGAGGGAAGACAGTAGAACTGCAAACTGCTAGTCACTTACAGTCATATATGGAGAAGAAAAGAAACATATACCTTGTGTTATAATATACTTTATCCAATGGACTCAGTCTAAATATCATAGCTGAACAAAAATGTGTTAGCTCATTATGGTTCAGTGGTATAAAACTGGATTGGAAGTAGGTATTTTTCTGAAAGAGCCTGAAATAAAAATACTTCTGAAAGAGATACTGATCAAAGAAAAGACCTGAAACAAATGTGGGATGATTTGTATGTGTAGACGCAAGGGACATGCCTTTCTTCCTACACGCTCTATGTAAGGCCTATTTTCTGCAAACAAGTTTACAAACCCTTGTATCCAGGTGCCTAAACTCCGAAGCAAAAATATTCTCAACACGTGGGGGCTACGTTTAGCATTTTCAGTGTGACAGATAGTTTAGGTTTGTCAAGGGATAGGGGCAGTAAGCAGTCCTGAAGCCTGCCTCTTCCTTATTCTGCGTCCGTGCTGTTGCCTGATTTTTGTGCAAATGGGGTACCTGGAAGCCGAGGGTATGATCTGTAACGTCTCCTGTAAAGTTATTGAAAGGCACTGTTGTCTGACTCCTGCAATGAAATTCAGGCAACTGTGCTTACCATCCCCATCTTCACTTCTGCATCCCATTAGCCAATCATAGCTGTGACTGATAGAGTAGGAGAAACTTAAAGATTCAATTAAGTTTATGCAAGTTCTGTACATTGGTGCCTTGGTGGAAGAAATAGACCCAAATCAGCCCCTCTGTTGAAGAAAGACAGGGAGTGTCCAGCTGCCATTCATTTTATCTGTACTGATGGAGCAGAAATCAAGGGAATGGGCTCACCTGTAATGTGCGTGTCTGTGGCTACAGTTGCTGGTGCATGTTAGAGGACACAAGGAAGACAAGGTGAAAAGGCAAAGGCACATGCAGCACAAATATGGCCGCGAGCAGGTGATGGTATTTGTACAGTTCATCAAATTCGCATTTCCAATCACTGCATAGCACATTCTGTGCAAGGAGAAGATTTTGTAATAGCTGTAGCCGAGCAGGAAGAAAAGAAATAGCGCAGCCTTCTTGTAATCTCCTTGCCTCATCGCTGAGTGTGTTTTAATGGCTTTGAGCAGCTTCATATGTTAATGCTAAAATGAGCATTAAAATGCACAACTTAAATTTAAATCACTTAAATGATTAATGTTTAATTTGTTCTTGCAATTAACTCATTCCCAGTGGCAGTGGCAATGGTTCTGAGATAAGACTTGCTTGTGTCATTGAACTGTTGGTGTTTGTTGCCATAAAATGCAATAGAAGCTGATGTGTTCTTGAGTAAAAAAAGATAAGCTTGACTCTGCATACTGAGAAAGTTAAGTAAAATTGCAATTCTGCTTTTTAAACAGCAAAAGGCCTGTGATAGTATATTTTTTTCCTCACCTGATTCTCAACCGACTTCTACCAAACCTTAAAATTTCTGCAAAGGATTTTAAGGACCTTTCCATGTAATTTATTTCTATTTTACCTTGGCATGAGTTCTTCAATCTCTAGATAAGCATGAAACTTCTCAGGCTATTTGAGCAATTGCCCATCCCTTTATAGCATAGACACATAAAACTTCGAAGCATTTCCTATTATGTGCCTGCAGCAAAGGGATTTCATAGCCACAGAAGGAAGAGAGAACCACATTATTGAAGGGTCATCTACTTTACTGGAAGTAGAGGGACAAACTGTGAAACATGCCTGTACCATTTAAGTATCCTGTGAATTTAGACCCCTGATGTGTATATTGTGTCTCTGAGAATTTCAGCTGGTACAGAGAAACGCAAGGGAGTTGTCAGCTTTGTTCATATTTTTAAATGAATTTAAAAAGCAGACATGATGTAGTAATGAAAGTAATTTATTAAACCTGCAATTTTTCAAGATGGCAAAAAGAAATCCTAACGAATATGCATAATATGCTTACTCACGAATTTGTCGGTGCTTTTAGCAGATGAGTATCATCTATTCTTGTGCAGGAACAGGATGACAGGTTCATGGTAACATTTGTAGGGACTTAAAATGCAGAACATGCCAGAAGAAAACATGTCCCTCTGATTTGTGGTGCCCATGGGAGCCATTTTCTTCAGTGGGTCATTTTATTTTGTAATAATTGGATGCTATCATTGATTTGAGCTGCAAGCCACCTGGTATCTTACTTAAGGCCCATGCTTACTGTCTTAGATGACACAGTCATCTTCGATGACTCCTGAAAGTCAGCTGGTTAGCTTATATGAAAAAGCACTGCTTATATAAAATGCCTGTGCAGCTTAGTGTTCTCCTAAGAAAATTGTCTTTATATAAAAAGTATAAATTATATGGCTTTAATCATTCTGAGAATGTTTTCCTTCTGTACAGAAATACTACTCTTCCTCTAATATATTATTAAGGAAAAAAAAAAAAGCACAATCTGTCCTCATCCTGAAGCTCCATGTGAAATTGTGTTATACCTTGGTTGATCAGTCTCTCCATTGACGTCAGGCCTCTTTAGTTTGTCCTTGCACAGTACCCTTTTTCTGGGAAAGGGTAGAAATAAAGAATTTAAAGACCTGCTGAAATGAGTGGACTTTGTCATGGAGTCAAATGCATACTGCCTGACTTGATTTGATCTGTAGATCAACAGATGACTTGCTCTTTGAAACTATGATGATAGATGTGGAAAGTGATTAGCCAGCTAATTAACAAGCCGTCATACTTATTAATCACAGAAAGACTTAGTAAGTCACCAAAAGGTTGGCTTCATGCTGCTTATGAAAAACAGCATGACACGTTTTTTTAAAACATTTTTTTAATTGATGAAGAACAGGATTCAGGTATGTAGGCTGAAGCAGGGGACAGCCACAGATCTCTCCTTCTCTTGCACAGCTGAGTAGCTAGATAGCTGTAGTGGCAATCAAGTCCCCAGATTTATGTGGATCTAAACAATTTCAGATATGGCCAAATGAAAACTTAATAATCAAAAGGAACTCAGCTGTGAAATGAACTTCCAGAAATGAGCTACACGATGGTTTCCCTTCCTTCAGTCCATGCTGCAGCAACCACTGCTTTCTCTTTGTGTTATAAATCCCTATTTATGGATTTGAAAGATAGAGGCAAGAGTAGATGACCCAAACGTGCACACAGATTAGAGGATTTTCTTTTTTTTTCTTTTTTTTTTTAATTTCCCCTCTTGCAGGTATTTCAGGAAATACCAAGAAATAATTTTTCAAAGGCAACAGACAGAAATATATTCCTTTTACAGTTGTTCTCTCTTAATGTGTCTATGGCATGAAGCAGTATTTGGTCATTGAAATAGAAACCCCTGTGAGTAAAACGAGAAGGAATTACTGGTTTCGTCTTGTGTACCACAAACCAAAAGCTTTGTCACTTACGATGGGCTACAAGGTAAAAGAAATATAATTGTAAAATGGTCGAGGCATTTTGCTGAGCTGCGACATAGCACTTACCCAATCTTACACTTAAAGTGACTCTTTCCTGGGGCTCCTGCAGACTCTCAAGGTCAGCTGCATTGGTTTGATGTTAATGGGCTTTGGAAGCCGATGCAATCGATATTAGCTCACGTGCTTATCTCTTGCCACGAAGTTCCCCCTGCAATTTCCATTCTGTTTTACCTTTCTTGAGCTAGTTAAATGCAAGAACAATACATCTGCTGGAAAAATGGATGTGTAAAGAAACAATCACTCGCTAATTTTGCACCAGTTATCTGTTTACCGTTCTGATAGTAATCATCTGTTTAACAATATCCACAGTGCCACTGTATACAAAGGACAAAACCAGGCAGTTGATGCTGCCAGACTAATTTATCCTGGTAATGTCCATTTTTCAAGTTACCTGGAAACTGCTGAAGACAGGCTTAATTAAAAGTGCCTTCCATCTCTTCAAAAATAAATGTTTAATGACCTCAACTACTCAATGCCAAGATCATTCTCGTGGCCTGATACTCAGCCAACAGGAGAGGACTAACCTATTTAAAACCTCTCCAGGAGTGTTTTACCTGGTTCCTTAGAGAGGGAGGCCCTTCAGGACAAGCCAGGCATGAATATTTTGCAAGGAGACTGAAGATCCAGAATCTGGCTGGTAAAATGCCTGAGACACGGGTCAACTCAGAGTAAAGCTTTCCAGGTAGGTATGTCCTGGTATGGTTAGGAAGATGCAGTTCCCATCATAGGGTTTTGTGTGCGTACAGATGTTCCTATGTCTTTGTAGGTCTTTTCTAAGGGACGGATGAGGTGATGCCAACAGTGAGTGCTTATCTCTGCCCACCCCTGCCTGCTGTGCTTGGGGCAAGTGTGAGTGTCCTTGGTTGGGATGCTCACCAGAGTGAGTCAGAGGACTAGAGAGCTGCCTACCGCTCTAGGTCCTTGTGCAGATTACCGTCAAGGAGATCTCCATCCTCAGTCTCAGGCTATCTGTTTTGCTATCCATAGCAAAGTGAATTAATGATCAATGCCAAAGGATCAAGTCGGACTGGGTTCCTTCTAAAAGGAACAACAACAACAAGAAGATCAGGGGGCTGAAGCACCTCTCCTACAAGGACTGGCTGAGAGAGTTGAGCTTGTTCAGCCTGGAGAAGAGAAGGCCCCAGAGAGATCTTACAGCAGCCTTCCAGTACCAAAAGGGGGCCTACAAGAAAGCTGTAGAGGGACTTTTTCCAAGGGCATGTAGTGATAGAAAAGGAACAATGGCTTTAAACTGAAAGAGGGCAGATTTAGAGTAGATCTAAGGAAGAAATTCTTCCCTCTGAGGGTGGTGAAGCACTGGACTAGGTTGCCCAGAGAAGTCGTGGCTGCCCCATTCCCGGAAGTGTTCAAGGCCAGATTGGATGAGGCTTTGAGCAACCTGGTGTAGTGGAAGTTGTCCTTGCTTATTACAGGGAGGTTGGACTCGATGACCTTTAAAGATCCCTTGCAAGCCAAGCCACTCTATGATTCTTTTAAAAAACTATGTGACTGAAGGCTGACAGTGGATGTGTTTGGCATGAATCTCTTGGCTGGAGAAAGTAATGTGTGAAATCTGGTACTGCCACCAAAGGTAGTTTAGATTTGTGCTCTGTGGATGTTTTATTGCAGTACAATTTTTATCATAAATCTGTTAAAGTCGTAAAGGGCAGGTATTGACTACTTGACTAATTTGAGAATGCTGTGAGGAACATCTTATTGCAGTACTAGACTGACTATGTCTGTTGTCTTCCTACATGGGCTACTTCAGAAAGCTGTCTAACCTCTTGGAAGACCTAGATAGTAAGGAATCTGAAAGAATGTCTTTCCATCCATGCCATCAGTAGAGAGGCATTTTGGAGGATATTACATTCCTACACGGTAGGGACAGATTTTGGCTTTATCAAATAAAATCAAACTGAGTATATGATTTGATTGTCTTTCAGTTTTATGCAGTGTTGCTCTTTTGCTGCAAGCTGTTTCGTATGGAAAGCTGCTTCTTGACCAAATTAGTTTTATCTGCCAGAGCTGGAAGATCCGACTGCTGTAAGAGGATAATTTCCTCTCGAAGGATTTGCTGGTATGTCTATGTGAATACACTACTGTAAAAGCTTCCTTATAGCTCTTTGTGTCTTAAAGATGTTTGACTCAAGGATGCAACACATAGTAACACTGTGCTTGGACATTTGGTCACTGCTCAAAGGGAAACATGCCATCTGCTGAAGCAAAACCAATTCCTCCAGGTTTTCTTGATGGTCTCTCATGCATGTAATAGTTGAGTCCAACTCTACTTAGTACCACAGATCTAATGGGATCTGTAAGTCATAGCCTGTAGCAATCTTTCAAACCCATGTAATTAAAAACTAAACATTTGCATTGTCTGTAGTTTCTAGTTGCAACTGAGGTGTCAGATTTTCCCTTTCTGTGGACTGTCATCTCCGGCAGTTTGTAAGAACCTCCTAGCCAGCCTAATTAAATAATCAAAACTGCTGTTTCTCTCTCCATAGCTTGTTCTTATTCCTTTATTCAGTATTCTCCAGAACTTAACAAAGCAGTAAAAACAGTAATTAGTGCTCTAATTGGTTATAAATAATAATATAACAGACTTACTGTCAAAATAACAACCACAAAGCAATCTGCTCTTTGAGAATCTTTCAAATTCCCAGCACTAAGGCATTCAAAGTAGTAAATTATATTACAGTAATTTGCTTCAAAAAAATATACCCTGTAAATGTATTTTATCCTGACAGCTGTGACAAGCTGCCCTCCTAAGTACGGATCTGTTTCAGGTCTGGCTGCTCATCTCTGTTCTCCAAATTTATAGTGCCGATTAAATGATTGTGTCTACTCCTAATTTTGTATTTTTGCTGTGTGCCAAATACAGAAGCTCCATATTGTTGGGTTTGTGGTTTGTTTTTTTTTTTCATCGCCTTTGCAATCCTGGCAAAAATCTTACCAGCTCCAACATAGTGTCACTAGACTGTTTTCTTTGTCTTGTAGCTGGTAAATTATTAATGAAGCCGTTAAAGGGGAGCGGAGTGGTCAGGCAGCACAGGTGGGGTTGCTGGTAGGAGAAGATGGGCAGGGGGAAGTTGGGGGACCTGGGGGCAGCTGATGCGGGGTGCAGATGGCGGGAATGCACAGATGAGTGACCACCAGGTTTCCTCACGTTGGAATTTTTTTTTCTGCTTGAGGGCAGGACAAAAGGGTACTTTCCAACAGCAGCAATGACGGAAAGAAAACAGATGGATGGAATACATGAGAAGAGCTTGTGGCAGTGAGAATTCGTGCTTTATAGATATTGGTAGTTTAGCATTCTTAAATCTTTTTATTCTTCCTCAAGTCCTTGAAAGTGGATTAAAACATTATTTGGAGTCTCCCCTTAAAAAATGAATAAAAAAAGCAATGGGGAAAACATCTATCGTTTAATATTTGCACACCGTTTCAGATGCTGTGTAGTGCTAATGTCTTTTATTGACACACAGCATTCTCTGTGATTCATGAGTAATGATGAGGTAATCTAGAGACTGGTCTCTTTCCACCTACCCGAAAGTGATAAATACAACCTTTGGCAGAATCCTCAGCTTGCTCATTTGCCATAAAAACCCTTGAGATATCTCTCATGTATATGAGACGCAGCTGCAACAAACAGCTATATTCACTGCATTTTTTTTTTCTTTTCTTCTTTTAGAGAAAGAGTGACAGTGCTTGCTGAATTATTTAATGCTATAGGGATCTTATAAATTTATAGACCTTTTTGGTAAGCTGGTAAGACTTGATAACATGTTTGAAAGGTAGTTTTAGTTTAAAAGTATTATAGTTTATTGTGCAATCTCCTAGAAAAGGGGAAGGAGGCTTCTGCCTCTGCCCCCCATCACTCTCGTAGATGCTAGTGCTAAATCTCTAGTCATTTTGGCTGTTACATGGGGAGAGAAATAAAAAAAGTCAGCAGTATGTTATAGCTAAAAGGCATAATCTCAGGTTAGAGCTGTTTCTTTTTGGGACATACGCTGATTCAGGAGGAAATGTGCCCCAGAAGGTTGACTCAGCTCTTCCTTCTTCCAAGGCAAGATACCCCAGAGGATATCCTGCTATAATAGGATTTTATTCTCAGTATTGAAACTAAGATTTCTTATTTGCTCGACGTAATTATTGCAACTGTCTTGGCATGCTTCCCAAGGCTTCTCGGAGCCGGAGTGAGAATGTTCTGACTTGTCTGCCGAAGCGTGTGCTATCGCTTTCTCCCTCAGCCCTGGCAGTGGCTGTGTTTCAGTGAGGCTGCAGGTATTTGCAGATACTTTGGCACCATTTTTTTTTTAATGGAAGTTATTTCTTTTTGGAATATTTGAGCTTTTTCTACGAAACTTTTTTGTCCAACTAAAGATGAGATGATTGCATGGGAAATTACAGAAGAAATATTAACTCAAGGAGAGAGTACTTGCTGCATGGTACTGATTCTGGGAGGACGGCTCAGGCACCCCAAAAAAGGAACATCTAGAGTGTCAATTTTGATCCAGTGGAGTTAAGAAACAGCTTTGTATTTTCTATAGAATGCTTTTTCTCAATAACGCTCTTCTCAGGGTGTGTTCAGTGCTTTATATATGCACAAGTGGGTTAATAAAGGCAAAGCCTAGTGAGCAGTGTGTGTCAGAGGGAAGGTATATAACAGGTATACAAGATGGATGAAGTTGTACCCCTCGGTGTATTTGCTCTCCTTGCATCATAGTAGGTAAATCATTGCATACAAGGCATTGCTGAGGTAGGTAAATGCTTCCTTAGATGGATGGACTCCCCACAGGTGGCTGTGAGGAGAGGGGCAGAGCCCTTTAAAGTAGTGATTCTCTGCCCTCACCACATGCACAACCTACATATATCTAACTAGAGGTTGTCTTTCCTTATAAAATATGCTAGTTACCTAATAAAAATGCTTTAACTGTCATGGTACATATTGAAGATGATCCTCTCTTGCTAAAGGTTACGGGGCAGGGAAGTGTGTATAACCTCCATCCTCTGCCCCTCACCCCCAGCATTCTTGTTAAAGAGGATACTTGGTGAATGTATTTATAATTAGTGTTTGGATGTGCAATTTGTCCGTATATCGGAGCTAAATCATACAGTTAACTGCATTTGTAGCTCATGCTCGGTTTGACTCACAGGCCCATTGAAGCAGGTCTAAGTTAAGCGATTTGTCTTGTAAACTGGTTAGAACATAGCTCCAGGTGGATATCGAGCTAGAAAAGGAAATGTTAAATTGTTAGCTCTTTTCCAGTGCCTGTTGAAGTGTGTCTTTGCTGATCTATTTGACGAGGGCATTTTCCGCCTGAATCACAGGAGATGATGCTCGGTAGAGTTTGGTTGCTGTTTCGAAGGGCAGAACCTGCCCTCTGCTGGGTTCTGCAAGTATTAAGAAACTGATAATTTATAGGGCTTCACATAAGGCCAGTAAATTGCATATGGAGCTTTCATCCACTTTTGCTAGTCTGTCCCAAAGTTACCGAGTTGTCCTGTGTTTCAGCGTGCGAATTCTTGAAAAATGCATTTGACGAACCTATTGAAAATAAGCAGGCAAAAAAAAAAAAGCACTGTAAAGCTTCCAGTGTGGCTTCAAACAGTTACAAATTGAAGAATAAACCTGGATATCAGAGTTTTAACTAGAATATATTGATGGCAACTTGAGACAGCAGTCAGCAGTGAGTTTTTAATGTGGTTTTGGATTGAAAGGTGTTATATAAAGCTGGAGTTAAGAGTTTCTTAGAAATTTATACAGACCAAAACCAACCCAAAGGAGTGGATATGCAAAGCCGAACATATAAATGAAGTGTTAGGAGCCAAGAGCCAGCTGAAATAGATCTGGTCTGGTCGTTGTCCCATCATGTGTCGTTATCTGTCCAGTAAGTCATTTGCGTGAGCCGGCTTGTGTTTATTACATGAAAAGTTGTGTTAGACTCATTGCTGAGAGTGATGGAGGCTGTTGAAAACTGGAAAGTAGTTAAAAGGGGAGGACTGGCCAAAGACTTGAATAGCAAATGTTCTTTATGGGAAGGAAATGTTCTCTTCAGGAAGGAACCGGTGGTGGATGGCTCCCATGTCTCTGAGACACTCCTTTTTCAGACGTGGCTGAATCACATCACTCGCTTGACTTTAACCAAAAATCACTTTTTTAAGTCAAAACCAAGAAATAGATCTTAGCAGCTAAATCCAGCCTGATTTGATATTTAAGGATCATTACTGAACTTTTGGTTCAGTAGTGGAAGATAGTTTTTGTAGTGCAATAACATCTATTTATCATCCGTTAAAACTAGGGACAGAAGCCTGCGCTGGCCCTCAGTGTGAAGATAAAATAATTGACATTGTGAGGAGAGGAGACCGATGATTCGTAAAATGACGGGGACAAGTTGCGGATGCTAATCAGTATAGTGTGGCTCTTGAGGCACATAACTTGGCAGAGGGACGTAGTGCTTGAGTCTTTCTCCTCTGCTACATCGTATATGAACATTTTAACTCAAATCCCAGCTGCCAAGATAAATTTACAGTGAGGATATTATTAGCTTTGTACTAGGCTTGTTAGATACGTCTTAATAACAAGAGAAATTTAATAAAACCTAGACCCTTAAAAGGTAGCCTAGCTCTTCAGTTTTTGGTCAGCTTCGATAGTCGTATTGCAGAGAGAAGCCTCCATCAAGTAGGTTTGAGGAGACAGCTGTAGCAGCAATTGAAGTTAAATAGCTGTTTCAGTTCCTCATTTACTAAAGTCAATAAAGTAATTCTTTAAATGGCTTCTGTGACCTTGTACACAATATTGTCATCCTTCACCTTTCACAAATGAGCTTGATAGTGCTTGTTCAACAGAAATCCTGGGAAGCACCGCAGCACACAGTCCTAAAGATGAGTGCTTTGGCTGTGGCCTAGCCAAACCTGAGAACCTCTGTATGGAGAAGGGTAAGAATGTCCTTGCCTGGGTTTGGAAGATGTGACACCTTAGAGAAGAAAGCTTCAGTTGTAAAATATGGTAAATTTAAGCTCCTGGATGATTACAGAAGATTACAAGTAGCTGAAGGATTGTGGTGGAAGGCAGATGACTGATCAGGGATACCAGGACCTAGTGGCTTTCCTCAGTGATGTAGTTGCGTGTCACTGGTCACATCACATCTGAGGTGACTTGCTTTTGTTCAAATTCAACCATAGATCTTTACAATTACTTAAAATCCCAGTGGTGCTAGATGCTAGAAATTTTCTAGTGGTTCTCCTCCCGCCCTGTACTACTAGAGGAAAAACAAGCAAGCAAGCGGTACAAAACAACCAGCTGATATCTGTGGCTGCCCATATGATTTATGGTATCACATACTAAGATTTGGTTTTGCATAGAAGATGGGCAGCATTAAGCGCTTTCCTGAATGGACCGTACTTTTTTTTTCTGCTCCCCGAATAGCATCATTTAGTTTTAGTTCAGTTGATCTTAGAAGAGATCTTTTGATCTCATTAAATCAGTGTCTCTTTACAACATTAAAATTACTTTAAACTTACATGCGCTGTTTCTGTCTGTCTCTGCATCTATAGGGTTAGAAGCCTCAGTTTTTGCAGTGGTTGCAAATGTTTGACTGGTGAGAAACCTCTTTAGGATGAATGCTCATCTCTGCAGGACTGAGACAGCATTTGCTAATAGCAGCACAAATGTTTCTTGTATCTGGCCATGGGGAGGGATAATAATGAGGCAGTCATTTCCTCCACTTGCTTCTGTGTTATTCCCAGGACAGAAGTTAATGACTAGCAAACAGCATCGCAGGGGAAAAGGGAATGTAGAAGTCCTGCTTGTGTGTATCTGTTGGGAATCCCGTATAAATCTATTCTGTTGAGTTAATTTGATAAATAGTTTAGGAGATCACAAGTGGGAAATTACAGTATGCTTAATGTCTCTGTACAACACACAACAAGCTGGGTTTCACTCTTCGTCTGCCTTGGGCGGCTATGGGAACAAGAATGTGCTCTCAGTCCCGTTTTCCTTTCCATTTACTCTAAGTGATTCAGGAAAGGGATTGAAGGGTCTGCTGGGCAAGCTGGCACTAGAAATATTTTTAAAGAATATGAAAGTATAGATGAAAACATTAAGGGAAGGTTTCAAACAAGTTAAGGAATAATTATGTTGGGTTAAAACACTTCTAATCAAAAACAATCCTATCAACTGGAAATATCTGAATTTTGGATTTCTAAAATAGTTGTAATTTGTCCTGGACTCGCAGGATTACTGGAGCAGGGGCTATAGGTCACAAAATGTAATAACAGGTAGTTTAGAACCAGCATTAAATTCTGTTTTTATTTTATTTTACTGTATTTCTTTCTTGAGCCATTTTTATATTTTGAATTGTCATAGAATCATAGCGTGATTTGGGTTGGAAGGGACCTTAAAGATCATCTAGTTCCAACCCCCCTGCCTGTGGCAGGGACACCTTCCACTAGATCAGGTTGCTTAAAGCCTCATCCAACCTGGCCTTGAACACTTCCAGGGATGGGGCAGCCACAACTTCTCTGGGCAACCTGTTCCACTGCCTCATCACCCTCAGAGGGAAAAATTTCTTCCTTAAATCTAATCTAAATCTCCACTCTTTCAGTTTGAATCTATCACCCCATGTCTTATCACTACACGCCCCTGCAAAAAGTCCCTCTCCAGCTTTCCTGTAGGCCCGCTTTAGGTACTGGAATACTATAAGATTGCCCTGGAGCCTTCTCTTCTCCAGGCTGAACAGCCCCAACTCTCTCAGCCTGTCTTCATAGGAGAGGTGCTCCAGCCCTCGGACCGTCTTTGTGGGCCTCCTCTGGACCTTCTCCAACAGCTCCATGTCCTTTTTGTGCTGGGGACTCCAGAGCTGAATGCAGTATTCCAGGTGGGGTCTCACGAGAGCAGAGTAGAATCACAGAATCGTAGAATGGTTAGGTTTGGAAGGGACTTTAAAGATCATCTAGTTCCAACACCCCTGCCATGGGCAGGGAAACTCTCCACTACACCAGGTTGCCCAAAGCCTCATCCAACCTGACCTTGAACACTTCCAGGGATGGGGCAGCCACAACTTCTCTGGGCAACCTGATCCACTGCCTCACCACTCAGAGTGAAAAATTTCTTTCTTATATCTAACCTAAATCTGCCCTCTTTCAGTTTAAATCCATTGCCCCTTGTCCTATCACTACACGCCCTTGTAAAAAGTCCCTCTCCAGCTTTCCTGTAGGCCCCCTTTAGGTACTGGAAAGCTGCTATAAGATCACCCTGGAGCCTTCTCTTCTCCAGGCTGAACAGCCCCAACTCTCTCAGCCTGTCTTCATAGCAGAGGTGCTCCAGCCCTCTGATCATCTTCGTGGCCCTCCTCTGGACTTGTTCCAGTAGCTCCATGTCCTTCTTATGTTGGGGACTCCAGAGCTGAACACAGTATTCCAGGTGGGGTCTCAGGAGGGCAGAGTAGAGGGGCAGAATCAATTCCCTCGACCTGCTGGCCACGCTCCTTTTGATACAGCCCAGGACATGGTTGGCTTTCTGGGCTGCCAGCGCACATTGCTGGCTCATGTTGAGCTTCTCATCCACCAGCACTCCCAAGTCCTTTTCCTCAGGGCTGCTCTCAATCCATTCTCCGCCCAGCCTGTACTTGTGCTTGGGATTGCCCCGACCCACGTGCAGGACCTTGCACTTGGCCTTGTTGAACTTCATGAGGTTCTCATAGGCCCACCTCTCCAGCCTGTCAAGGTCGCTCTGGATGGCATCCCTTCCCTCCAGCGTGTCCACAACACCACACAACTTGGTGTCATCTGCAAACTTGCTGAGGGTGCACTCAATCCCACTGTCCATGTCTCCAACAAAGATGTTAAATAGCACTGGTCCCAGTAGCAACCCCTGAGGAACACCACTCATCACTGGCCTCCACGTGGACATTGAACCGTTGACCACAACTCTTTGAGCGCGACCATCCAGCCAATTCCTTATCCACCGAGTGGTCCATCCATCAAAACCATGTCTTTCCAGTTTAGAGATAAGGATGTCGTGTGGGACAGTATCAAATGCTTTGGATAAGTCCAGGTAGACAATGTCAGTTGCTCTTCCCCTATCCATCAATGCCGTAACCTCATCATAGAAGGCCACCAAATTAGTCAGGCAGGATTTGCCCTTAGTGAAGCCATGTTGGTTGTCACCAATCACCTCCTTGTTTTCTATGTGCCTTAGCACAGTCGCCAGGAGGATCTGCTCCATGATCTTGCCAGGCACAGAGCTGAGACTGACTGGCCTGTAGTTCCCTGGGTCTTCTTTTTTCCCCTTTTTAAAGATGGGGGCTATGTTTCCCCTTTTCCAGTCATTGGGAACTTCACCAGATTGCCACGACTTCTGAAATATGATGGATAGTGGCTTAGCAACTTCATCTGCCAGTTCCCTCATGACCCGTGGATGCACCTCATCTGGTCCCATGGACTTGTCCACCTTCAGGTTCTTTAGATGGTCTCGAACCTGGTCTTCTCCTACAGCGGGCGGTTCTTCATTCTCCCAGTGCCTGCATTTGCCTTCTGTGACTTGGGCCATGCCGCTAGAGCTCTTGCCAGTGAAGACTGAGGCAAAGAAGTCATTGAGAACCTCAGCCTTCTCCATATCCTGGGTGGCCAGGTCTCCCGTTTTCTTCCGGAGAGGGCCTACATTTTCCCTAGATCTCTTTTTATCACTGACATATCTATAGAAGCCTTTCTTGTTGCCCTTGATGTCGCTGGCCAGATTTAACTCTATCAGGACTTTGGCTTTCCTAACCTGATTTCTGGTTACTCAGACAATTTCTCTGTATTCTTCCCAGGCTACCTGTCCTTGCTTCCACCCCCTATAGGCTTTCTTTTTGTGCCCAAGTTGATCCAGGAGCTCCTTGTTCATCCATGCGGGCCTCCTGGTGTTCCTACCTGACTTGCTTTTTGTTGGGATGCACTGATCCTGAGCTTGGAGGAGGTGATCCTTGAATATTAACCAGCTTTCTTGTGCCCCTCTTCCCTCCAGGGCCTCATCCCATTGTACTCTAGCGAGGAGATCCTTGAAGAGGCCAAAGTCTGCTTTCCTGAAATCCAGGGTAGTGAGCCTGCTATGCACCCTCCTTGCTCCTATAAGTATCTTGAATTCTACCCTTTCATGATCGCTGTAGCCAAGGCTGTCCTTGAGCATCACGTTCCCCACCAGCCCTTCACTGTTAGTGAGAACAAGGTCCAGCATAGCACCTCTCCTCGTTGGTTCCTCTACCACTTGGAGAAGGAAGTTATCATCCATGCATTCCAGGAACCTCCTGGATTGCCTGTGCCTCGCTGTGTTCTCCTTCCAACAGATATCAGGGTGGTTGAAGTCCCCCATGAGGACCAGGGCTCGTGAACGTGAGGCAGCTCCTATCTGTCTGTAGAGGGCCTCATCCATCCAGTCCTCCTGGTCAGGTGGTCTGTAGCAGACCCCTACTACTATGTCCCCTGTCCCTGCTCTGCCTTTAATCCTAACCCATAAGCTCTCAGTCGGGACCTCATTCGTCCCCTGGTGCAGCTCCATGCACTCTAGCTGATCCTTGACATAGAGTAGAGGGGCAGAATCACCTCCCATGGTACCTGTGTATTCCCCATCCTGTCCTTTGCTTTCCTGCAGTGAATTTGATTGAATCCTACGGTAAGCCAACATAACTAGTAATGAAACCAGGCATGAACATACATTATAGCTTTGGAGGCTTTCCTTTTGGAGGGAGTTGGGAGGGAATACAAGTCCTTCATGACTGAGCCACCCTCATTGCTAGCCTTGAAGAAAATGATAGCTCGTTACACTCCTTGTAATGATGTTTTTGCTTGTCCAACCCAGGTCTGAGGCTGCGTAGGAGGTTAAAGTAGCAGAAAATGAACTTCAAAATGCAGCTGTGAGAGTGGGAGCTGGAGCATGAGGCTGGGCCAGAGGCAGCTCCTTGGCTAGTCCCGCCTCTGGAAGCTGTTAACTTGGCTTAGGTGTGGTGCAACACTGCTGCTGAAGTCTTAAAAGGTCACTTTTTTGGCTTTAGCTGATGTGGAAACTATTAGATTTCTTAAAGCCCTGATTTGCATGTTTTAGCAGTAGCATGTTAAGTGAAGTCAGGGAGTGGTAGTGGTGGTCTCAATATCAGTGTATGTGATAGATAAGACAACATATGAGAAGCCTTACAGCGGCCAGCCACTTTACAACTGGATTTTTCCTCTTAAAATGCACAAATGAATGTGGTCAACCGATTGGTTTACAGCAACAAAGCAAGCGTGTCTGTTTCTCATTCCTTGCTTAACGATGTTGTGGTCCAAGTTCTCAGTCCCAAATGTCTGAAAAAAGAGAACCCAGCCACGGACTCAAGTGAATGCTTTCTTGCCAGATTCATAATGCAGATTCTAGGGCAATTCAGGTGTCGTGGCAATTCAGCTGTTTTGCAATTAAAGATAAGGATTGCCTGTAATTAGGGATACCTGCTAAATCATCCTCCGTCTTAAACCCTGCTCTTCCTCTGCAATGGCTTCCTAGAGTTAGGTTTATATGGAAAGACTAATGTTTATTACAGGTATCAGGCACAGTTTGCTATATGCATATTTTATAACAGGCAAATGAACAGTGTGAGAGAGCGGCATTACAGAGGAGCTCTTGCCTGTTACACTGTGGATATTTTCTAAATGTGTGCCTGAAAAGAGTGTATTAGCTAAAAAACATAGATGAGAAAAATTCTTAGTTCTTACTCAAACAGTGGACTCGAACATTAATGTATGTATCCCATCTGCACTCTGTTTTCTGGTTGGTGGACCACAGGGTGTTTGGTCTCTGTCTCCTACCAGGGTTTATTTGGTATGGGGAAATAAACACCACATCTGCTACTGAATTTTAGACATTTGGACAGTAAAAATTATATACAAGGCTTAAAGCAATAGTTTTCACATTTATGAACACATTAATACAAGAGGCAAAGCCATAATACGCTTCTTGGTGATACTTTAGATTCCTTCTGTTCTCACATAAGCAAACATTCAAACCCAGAATAAGCTGTTTAAAAGCAGATATTCATACATTAATGGAAAGCAGGTATTGGCAACTTCTCCAGTGTGATTTCATTTTGTTTTATTTTCTAGGATTGCATTGTTTCTTTTCTTGCTAGGTACAATTTCACAAACAAAATACAATTAATCAAAAGTCACTGGCCAATGGGCACCTAGTGAGGATGCTTGGAAATAAATACATGGAGATATTAGTCCTGCTCTGGAGCACATGCATGATCTCACAGCAAGCCATTCCAGTGGTTTTAAAACGATATATCAACAAATCTTACAAGTATTTTCAGAGAACAGAGGCTGCATTCTGAAAGCTGAATTCTGAAATAACTTGCAACCACTTCCAATGTGAAGGAATAGTAGCTGAGGGGACAAAAAAAACAAGTGGGAAATAGATTCTGGGGCAACAGACAAACTTTGATTTTTAGGTTACATATAGCTGATTCCTGATTGCGCAAGTGGACTATCAAAAGTCTCTCTTTCTGTTTACACCATTTGAAAACCACAGCTATCCCTGAACCACATAGTGTAAGATGCTTGCAATTCATCTGCTCTGTCCTGGAAAGAAGAAGAGCAAATTGACCCCACTGGCTTTTAAACCTGTGGATTTAAGGAACGTTTTACTTGAGTTTAGACCACTAAGCCGTTTCTTTTGGTTATTTAAACAATTTTATTCTAAGAAGGACACGGGAGTGCAAATATTATTGTTAATTGTACTTGGAGGTAGGAACTGTGTATTTCTATCCCTGGTGAGTTTGTTTTATCAGCCATTTTATTTTTGAAGGGGTAGCAACGCGTTGGTTAGGAATGCTTTACGGTTGCTGTGAACTAAGATTTTGGTTATTCCTTTTCTGTTGGATCATTTCTGATCACCAGAAAGTTTTCTTTCCCCTTTGGTTATCATCTTCTCCCCCAGGTGCTGGTGAAGGTCTAAGTAGCTCAGAATGTCTATAAGTAAGCAAAGTCTGGGAAGCTTCCTGAGTTGGACCCATGGGTGCAGACTGCTCTTTTGTCTCCTCACCACAAATTGACTACAGCAAATTTCCATGAATTTGTGATATGGAAAATGAGTGGCAAATTGTTGCATTCATTTCAGTTATTGAAACTAGGATACAAACTCACATTGTAACTAAGCAGCTAAATGGCTGAATTCTTAGCATCGATCTTTGCCTTATTCGGTATAAGCATTCAGAGGTAAAGAAAAAGAAAAGGTTTCTGAACCTTGATAAAATTTGTCTTTAATTCCTTCAAATATTTTTTTCTTTTTTTTTTCCCCCCTCTAGCGCAGCTAGTCTTTTTTAATACCCAAGCCACCATCCATTTGTATACATTTGGTTTCATATTTGTGGTAATATTTTCCAAAAATAATAATATGCCAAGCAGAGAAAATAAACTGCCTCAAGCCTGCAGATAATAATTCAGGAACATTTTTCACTACGCAGCAACATATTCTGAAAATACCTTTGCGGCATGCTGCCTTTTGTCTTAAATAATTCTCGATATTTCAGGCATTTGGGTCCTGCTGTTTGCCTGTTGCTGCAGGGTACGATTTAGAATTTGCTGACAACAGGGGGCAGAGTGAGTTTATGTTTTAAAGGAAGAGAAATCACTGTCAGAGGAGTCAATGATTTTTTATTTTTTTTTTTCAAATGCAAGCCTCATCTTATTGAAAGAGATAATAGCAAGTACTTCGCTGTTTAAATCTACTGTGCAGAACTTCTGGCTATCTTGGTGTTTCAAGGGCTCAGTTGCTATGTTGGATCCTCTTTTATAAAGCAGATAAGGCAGTTAATCTATAAGTTTGCATTTATTTAGGTTGATTCAAAATCTTTTTATTAACTGTTTATTTAATTTTAGCCACCCAATATGGCTCTGGCAAGCTCTCAGCATACTTCTGGCTGCCTTGACTGTCTAAAGAGACTTTTGGCAGGGTCCTAGGTCTGGGATTTGCACGCTTTTTCCATCCTAACAAGCATGCTTGAGGCGCCTAACCATACTTAGAAAATAAAAAAGGAACAAACTTCACTTAACCATGAAAGGAGTAGGAAGGGAATCTGTTGCTGCCGTTATTACCTCCGCAGGCCTTGATCTAATTTGAACTTTGATGCTGAAGAAGTGGCAACCTGGTTTCTATTGCACTTAAAGAAAGGCACAAAAGCATCCTAAACTGTCTTTGTAATTATTTCTTTATTTTATTTAAAGCAGTAAAGCATAGCCTCGAGGGTATAGTTGTAATGTTTCTCAAATATTCATAGTTATCTGACAAGGTAACACGTTGCTCCAGAACAGACTGCAATCCTAACTTCATATATTGAAGACTTTTTCTAAAATTATTTGTTGTTTATTGTGGATTCAGTGCTTCTGACCTGAGTTTGATATTAATATATATAAGAACTATCACCTACGGAAAATATTTGCAGGTCCCATCAGAGCTGTGAATAACAGCTCACAGATAACTCTGTAAATGAAATACTCAGCTATATAATTCAGAGTACATAGTCTTGAATTTTGTTTATGTAAATGTTAAAATAGTGTTTATTGATACATCTGACGTATAGTCAGAACATAGACTTCTTTGGTTTTAGCTCAAAAGAATTATTAGTGGCATTGTTAAGCCAATGGCTAAGGGCAGTCTTCATTTAGAATAAGACATTGGAAATTCCGTGTACGTTCTTTATATGGAAATGTTTATACAATATAAACTTGTGCTTAGTAAAGCAACTCTTTTTCATCTGGACAATCTCTGCATACAATGCATCATGCCAGACAATAGATGAAGTGTTTTAATGGTAGCAAGCAGTGTGTGTGTGTGTATGTATATACATATTAAAAATATATATTTATAGATATTCAACCACATGTGAAATGTCCTTTCATTTCCTGCCTTTTAAGGGGAGATTGTATCGCATAGCTACCTACCCCTGGTAGGATGTTTAGCTCCCACGTTTGAATGCCTCAGAGCTCACTTTTTGAAATGGGAGACAAGTTACCTACATGTTGTGAATGGATCGAGCTATCCCTTAGAATGATAATTAAAATTTGCAGGTTTTGCTACTTGTCCCAAAAAATACAGGGAAATGACTTTGAAACGGTGATAGCGTGTGTAGTAGCTGTTTAAATTACTGCTGCTAATAATAAATTCCTGAAGACAATATTCCTCTAATGTCTAAACTTTTGCATGTTCTCTATGTAGCAGTGGAGACACACTTTCCCAAAATAAGTTTTACTGTTTCAAATGACCACAAATAAAAATTGCAAACATGTTTGTCATTTGTGCCTACAGATACGTGCTCAGAAAGAATCTGTTCTAAAGCTATTTGTTGTACAGTTGCTTTTTGGGATGAAAGGAAAGTGAAGGCAGCACAACAGAACGCTCTTTCTGTAATATTTATAATTGTGATGTAAATAATTTAGTCTAGATTATATTTCAAGATTTCCTTCTTGCTTTAAAGGAGACATGGAAACAGCCTATGCCCCTTACCTACCGCATGCACTGTCCAAACGTGGATTCTCTTTATTTAACCGTCAAGTATCCAGCTCTCCGTTTCCCATATGATGAGGCGTCCGCCTTTCTGCATTTCACATCACCGATGCACCCAGGTACTTCAGATGCTACAGGAACCTTCGTTAAATCAGTGCAGTGTACATCGACTCGAGCAGCTGGCCCAGCTGCCGCAGCTCAGATAGGGATAAAAAACTTCCAAGTATTTGAAAATACGTGTGCCGCAGTATCACTGACTTTGGCATGAATTAGTATGTGCTTCAGGATTTCCCTGGATAGGAATGCTTCTCGAGCAAGCAAATTTATCGTGTAAGGGACAAGTATATCTATTCCATAGCTGAAATGGTTACAGACAAGCAAAGCCATACTGGCAATTTAATGCCTAGGTAAGAGCTGCTTGTCCCACAGTTCAGCTTTCACTCCAATATTAATTTTTGTCCAGGAGAGACTTTCCAGTTTTATACTGGTTTATTGACGCGATGCACTGACATGCTGAAAATTCAGAGGTGGCTATTCGTACTGTAAGTATTACATCATAAGGGTGTATTCTCAGAATTGGTTCTATAGAGCCATAGCCATTAACTTGTGTCTTTGATGGTTGTACATTCAGCTCTGATCATTTTTAATTCAAAGGTGATGCTACATGAAAAGGTTTCTTATAAAGCATTAATTTGTCACTACATATTAGCTGGTATAGCTGTGAATTTTCAATATATGCCATTCCAAACAATTCCAAAATGCACCATGTATTTTTGCGTTTGAAATAGAAACGCCAAATGCAACTAGAGGAAATAGTTTTATTTTTAGAGGCATAGGCTGCTTCTCACAAGCTTCTTTCTGAGGAAGACTAGAAAAATTCTCAGCAAGTTTTAGTAGAGGTAGAAATTAGTGACTGTATGAGAACAGTTTTTGTTTCTGATGTTGATCTCTTAATAGTTATAGTCATAGATTTGGTTGCCTGTATCATCATCTCATGTTGGGGTAATGTGGAAAAAATGGAAGTGCTAACGGAGTCCACAGGTGAAGTCAAGTACCCATGGTTTGGGTAAGACCTGGTCATGTATTTTGGGAGTTTTAGGTGGATCCACAACTTTCTATGCTGCTGATTCAACATGGCTGGTAAATGAGTAAGACTTTTCTAGGCTTCATTTGCAGTTTCTTATTGCTTTGTCTTGTCAAGCTGCAGCTGAATCTGGATAAAACCAACTTCAAAACAAGCAGGCAACACAGCACTGTTGTATTGTGTTGTTCAGTGGCCATTAGGCCCGTCGTGCCCCGAGCAGAAAGGAGCAGACGCACGCGGTGTTGGATTGTTGCTATGCGGAACTGCGAAAAACTGATCTCCTCATTATGAAATGTTTCCTGAAATTCAGGCTGAGCTTTCTTCTTACTGTTTTTCCTCCTGCATACTGTTAAGTTAAACAATATTTATCTTCCTCATGACCGACGTGCCATTTGGTTAGTTATTCCTTGGGCTTTCTGCGGTGGCATGTTGGAAGATGTGACTATATATCTGCACCTAGGATTTTATCAGGAAATATGTTGAGGTTTAGGAATAACTCAGGAGGGTTGAGCTTGCTCTGTAGGCAAACTGGAGAGACTGAAGAGGTGGGAAGATATTTCCAGAGCTTTATTTAGTAGCTTCTGATGAGTTGGCATACTCCTGTCTTGAAAGAAGTAACTATCTCCATCCAGGATGGAAAACTAGCAAAGGCCAGTTTTGTGTCTTACCAGAGCACGTGGCGTACATTGTGTAATACAGAATGTCTCATTCATAATGCTGGGCCTTGCTAAAAATATATTTTGTTTCAGATAGTGTTTATTGATGCAGATAGTAAGTGAAACTTATAGAATCTGTTTTCATAGAATTATAGAATGGCATAGGCTGGAAGGGACCTCAGAGATCATCTAATCCAACCTCCCTGTCATGGGCAGGGACGCCTCTCAACTAGACCAGGCTACTCAAGGCTCTGTCCAACCTGGCCTTGAACACCTCCAGGGAGGGGGCATCCACAACTTCTCTGGGCAATTTATTCCAAAGTCTTACCACCCTCATACTGAAGAATTTCTTCCTCAGATCTAATCTAAATCTGTTCTCCTTCAATTTAAACCCATTTCCCCTTGTCCTATCAGTGGACACTCTCATAAAAAGTCCCTCCCCAGCCTTCCTGTAGGTTCCCTTCAGGTATTGGAAGGCAGCTATTAGGTCCCCCCAAGTCTTCTCTTTTCAAGGCTGAACAATCCCAGCTCTCGCAACCTGTCCTTGTAGCAGAGGTGCTCCAGCCCCTGGATCATCTTTGTGGCGCTCCTCTGAACACGCTCCAACAAATCTATGTCTCTCTTATGGTGGGGACACCAGAACTGGACGCAGTATTTGAGGTGGGGTCTCACAAGAGCAGAGTAAAGGGGGAGAATCACCTCTCTAGACCTGCTGACCATGCTTCTCTTGACGCATCCCAGGATGCAGTTGGCCTTCTGGGCCACATGAGCGCACTGCTGGCTCATGTTGAGCTTCTCATCTATAAACACCCCCAAATCCTTCTCTTCAGGGCTACTCTCAACCCACTCTGTGCCCAGTTTGTATTTGTGCCCAGGATTGGCCCAACCCAGGTGAAGGACCTTGCATTTTGACTTGTTGAAGCTCATGCAGTTAGCACTGGCCCATTTCTCAAGCCTATCAAGGTCCCTCTGGATGGCATCTCTTCCCTCAAGTAAGTCCACGGCACCACACAGCTTGGTGTCGTTGGCAAACTTACTGAGGGTGCACTCAATGCCGTCATCCATGTTGCCGACAAAGATGTTGAACAGCACTGGACCCAGAACAGACCCCTGAGGGACACCGCTTAACACTGGTCTCCATGTAGACATCGCACGATTGACCACAACTCTTTGAGTGCGACCATCCAGCCAGTTCTTTATCCACCGAGTGGTCCATTGGTCAAATCCGTGTCTCTCCATTTTAGAGACAAGGATGTCATGTGGGACAGTGTCAAATGCCTTGCACAAGTCCAGGAGAATGACATCTGTTGCTTTACCCACGTCAACCAGCGCTGTAGCTTTGTCGTAGAAGGCCACTAAATTAGTCAGGCACGACTTGCCCGTAGTGAAGCCGTGTTGGCTGTCACCAACCACTTGGTTATTTTTTATGTGCCTTAATACAGCTACCAGGAGAATCTGTTCCATGATTTTACCTGGCACTGAGGTAAGGCTGACTGGTCTGTAGTTTCCTGGGTTGTCCTTGGTCCCTTTTTTGAAGACGGGGATTATGTTCGCCCTTTTCCAATCTGTAGGAACCTCACCAGACTGCCAGGACCTCTCAAATATGATGGCTAGTGGCCTAGCAACTTCAGCTGCCAGTTCCTTCAGGACCCGTGGATGTATCTCTCCAAACAAATACTCAGAGTGACTGATTCTGGCTTTAATGTGCATAAAATAAAATAATATAGAATATTAATAATAAAATAAAATATAAAATAATAGAAGAAAGCAAAACTAACAGTACTACCTATTCTTTTGTGTGTGTCTGCTTAGAAGTCTTCCACAGTCAGTAGAAGGTATATTTTACACAATTTTCTCCTACGATATGAAGGCACCTTGCCGTTTCTCTTCTACAGCAGTAAATGGCTCTTGGTGTTGCTCATGGAAGGCTCTGAATTCACCATTTTCATTTTTACCTTTAAAAAGTCAATATTTAAAAAATGAGAGGCAAAATTAATCTGTTTTGGTTGCCTAATATGGACATGAATATTATTTAATCAGCAAAATAAGTGATTTAATTTCAGATAGAGTAAGCACCTGTTTCTCCATCCCTGTACTGCTGTTTTTTTGGTGGTTTTCTTTGTTTTTATTCTTTCCCCCTGCACAGAGAGCCTGACTGCCAACAGAAATAGCCCGGAAGGGTTTTAATGTTCTTCTCTATAAGCTATCAGAGCCACAAATACGTTTTATTTGAAACGTCTAAGACTCCCTAATGCAGCTCTTGAGCTGTAACAGAGACTGGAGCACATAACATGGATTTTGTTGTGCGTCTCGAAGGTAGGTATACCTGTAGTTTATTTTGACCTACTGGTTCTGGAAGCGAAGTGAATGGGAGAGCTATGTAAGGCAAAGCCTTAGCAATGGGCCTTCTGTCAAGGGGAATTGGCTTGCCTTGGAGCAGGGCCAGCCATCAGTGTAAGCTGCAGCGTGTGAGTGCAGCAGAGGAAAAAAAACGCGTGGCCTCTGCCAGCTCTCCTGCTGCAACGAAAGGAGTATTTCCCCCCTTCTGTGCCTTGCTCCGTGTTCTATCTTTTTAACAGCTTCATTTCCTTTCTTTTCAACGTATCTATCAACGAAATGCTTTCCATCGTTTTTCAGGCTATTTTTGTCCTCTTATCATAGCTATTTCCTTGGGTAAATAGTTTCCTGGCGTTGCTGCTGGCGTGTGCTGCTGGGAGCTGGGGCGCGCGTTGTGGTGCGGTAGGTACGGGTTGCGTGGGAGTTGAGAGGCAGCACCGCAGCAATTCTTTTCTTCTTTCTGCCTGCTTCAAACAAAACAGCTCCCACGTCAGCTGGAAGATGCTGTTGAAGGAAGAAAAGAAAGAAAGAAAAAAAAAATCAAATGAAAGGGAAAAAACTCAATCAAATCCAGAAAACCTACTTGATTTTATGGATATGAAATATATTCAAGGAGTCAAAAGGCAGAATAACAAATTTTTCCAGTTTGCCTAGCTGTGCAATCAATGGTGTGCTCTTTGCGGGTTTTTTTTTAGATATATTTTCTCCCCTGCAGTGGATTTAGAGTGACAGTGCCTCTTATCTAAGTACCTGGAGGGAGAAGGTTGGAGGGTGTGGGTGGAGGCTGTAGCACAGACTTTGATTCCTGTATTTAGAGGTTCTGCTATTTTGTCTAAAAAAATAAAAAAACAGGTAGGTACTGAAAATCTCCACTATGCGCAGCAGGAGCATGGAAACCATGGTACCTGTTGTTCAAGCTCTTACAAGCGTGTGATCCTATACATGCCTCATGAGCTATTTGTTAGGAGCTTATTATGACTTGATATTTTCAGTTCCATTTTTTAGAGGGTTTTTCCATGCTGTTCCATCCATGACAAAAGTAACTGTTTCCCCACATACCTTTTTGGGGGGATTTCTATCAAGATTTCCCTGGGAGTGTTTGTTGCATTTTCTTATTGAGGTTTACTGAATTTATGATATTTCAAAATTTGAATAGGGGTGTGGAAGAGGGAATTACGTAGGTGTCTCTGCATGTCACTAGAACGAGCAGATCTCTGTCTTGGAAGCTTTTTCTAGAAAATGTCATAGTTTCCCTTAGATTTTATACAAACTCAATACATTAAATATTAGCAGAGCAGATAGTGATTTAAAAGAATATGTATCATGTGTCAAACTACTATGTAAAGGGAAGAAAAATGTATAAGAACTTCTTTAATCTCTTCAAAGAAAACCTTGCTTTGTTCGGGCTTATATTAAGATTGAAATGCATTAGCTGAATGACTTCTTAGCATTAAAATGTAGTAAAGGCATTTTACTCATTTCTGTTATCTGGGTCATTTCTTATGTGCGTTGTATTAAAAATTTTAAATTTTAAATATTAAAAATACTCTTGACCTCCGTAAGAAAGGAGCAAGTTTTTTAGGTCCTCTGTTGTTGAAAAGGATTGCCTTGAAGTAAATATAGACTCCTGTGTAACACAAGTCTTAAAATTATTGAATTAGAAATCCAGCCTTTATTGTGTTTGAAATCAGTCTTATGGTTATTCAGCCATTCTTGGTATTTCTTTTTTTCCCCTCTCTCTGTTTCTTGCCAAACAAATGTCCTGGGCTAATAGGAAGAATAGATGGGGTAAATGCTTTTCCGAACTTGTCTGGTCCCTTCTTTGGAGCTGCAAGATATATAATATTTGATAATAAACGCTGCCTGTAAAAAATGAGTTACTGAACTAAAAGGCAAGAGTTCAAGTGAGACCATAGGAGCTAGGAGTGGAGTTGTGACTCTGACCGAAATTAACTTGGTTGTGGTTGTATTTGAAGGTCACTTGAAATAATTTGGCTGCAGATGGACTTACTTTTGAGAAAAATTAAGTTAGACCTCTAATATATGTTAACTTCAATGAAGATTTTGTTATTCAGCAAAACGTGATTGCATTGGTGGTGTAGTGAAATACTTCTTCTCCATGATGATAGTCAACCGTATCCATATTTAAACTGCAACTTCCGTTTTATTTCTACCTTACTTTGTAACTTGATGTTAACTTTGGAAATGTTATGTCATTAACCGAAGGAACTGGTATGATGTTACTGCAGTTCCCCTGTTTTCAAGGTTCAGCCTAATCTGTTTCCACTCCCTCAATGTTCATGTTTCATTTCTTCCCCTTAATTTGTGCCTTTGAGTTATGCCATGCTCTTACTATTCAAAGTTAAGGCTTAAAACTCACCTTTATCTTAGATAGCAACATTCTCATATTCATTTTGTGCTTTTTTTTTTTTAATTGGATTTTTAACAGTACGTTTCACTTACTAATTTTGTCTTCTATTCTTCTAGATATAATAGCATGTATTACCTGGCTTGTCTTAATGAAATAATGATCGTTAACTTAAAATAACTCTTCGGTGGAAATGTCTAGGTATCACTTCTTTGCCTTTAGGCTTAGTAGCATTTGGTGCGCTTGTTTTTTTTTCCATTCCAGGAAGTTAAATGTATTAATATGTTAGAAATACAAGCCATAACGTTGCCCTTGCATGTTTTTGATTGCAATAGGATTATGGCTTTGAAGGATTATTACTTGTAAAATTACACTGCTGTAATTGGCAGTTGCTATTAATTAATCACGAGTGTTAGGAGTACGAGGATCCTCAATCTGTACTGTTGTGTTTGGTTCACAAAATCTCTGCAGGTAGGTTAGGGTTAAATCTGTTTTTCCTATCAATCTCTTTCTAGTGCCATTACCACCAAGGGCAACAAAAGCTTCCTTGTCTCTTGCTGCCTCCTTGGGCTTCAGTAGCGTGCAACTGCTTTTGGAACTCAAAGCTTACATTTTAAATCCTAAAGCAGGTACGCCGTACTCTTTTTAGATCAAGCCTCTGGGATGCTATGGATCTTTAAAGAAAATGTGTCATACTCAATGGCAAGAAGCCACGGTGGGATTCATATTGATTTTGATTAAGACTTTTCCCCTCTCTCTTTTAAGCAGGACAGATCAATGTTAGACAAATTTGAACCAACTACTGAATAAGCTTGTATCTATAGCAAGAATTTTGGATATTATAGAGCTTCTCATTGCATTGAGCACCAGATCACCCCTCATGGCCTAGCCCTGGGAGAAATCAAAGACGATTTCGAAATGCTGTTGTGTGAGCTGCATCTGAAGATCTGCCCCTTGTTTTATTTGACTAACCTTCAAATATTAGTGGGATTTCTTCTGTTAAGTGACTAAAAACTTTGCTCGTGTTTTTATCTTTTTACTGATACTTGCGTGCTTTGTCATGTAGACTAGTATGTATTTCATACCACAAAAAAAAATTATGTATCTGATATTTGACCTGAAAGTGTTACTAAAGGGAGCTATTAAACTTATAAATTGACTTCCCAAATGCATCCTGCAACTGACAGCGGTCACTCATGTTTTCATATTATGAAACACACCAAGCTAAAAGGGTGGTAAAAATCAAATTAATTAGCAAAACTATGGGGATTCTGGGTTCCCCTCTCCCCTCTCCCCTCTCCCCTCTCCCCTCTCCCCTCTCCCCTCTCCCCTCTCCCCTCTCCCCTCTCCCCTCTCCCCTCTCCCCTCTCCCCTCTCCCCTCTCCCCTCTCCCCTCTCCCCTCTCCCCTCTCCCCTCTCCCCTCGTTTTGTCAGCACTAATCCCACTGTAAAACTCTGATTGTGCCAGTGCTTGTAACTGATGGAGGCTAATTAACCAACTTTATCACTGTTTTGCACTAGCATGTGTCTCTTATCTAGAGCATGAAAAACAAATGACACTCATTTGGAAGAAAGCTGATGTTATTTGTACCGTGGAGTATCAATTAACACAGACTCTTTTAAATCCACTTTGTCAAGTGGAGGAGGGCAGGGGATGAAGAGAAGAGAAAACAAGATGGAACTTTGACTTTGTTAAATATATTGCCTTAATTCCACCTCAAAAATCTAAGCAAATGATGGTGCAACCACCGTTTTTCATTAAAAAACAGTGAGGTGGAATAGGAGATTGCCAGTCACTGCTCTAGCAGTTAAGATGCTTACACAACATGTGAGACCCAACCTCAAGTGATGAGGTCACGACCCAACCTGGTTTGAATCCCCATCCTCAAGTGATGAGGTATTGAATTCGCTTTTCTTACTGGAGTGGTCCAAGAGCATTCAGATGCGGTATCCAGAATAGGGCTACCTCAGTCTCTTACTTTCTACAACTTTGTAAAACAAACAAAAATCCTAGGTGCTCCTTGGCACGAGAACTTACCATTTTGCCTCTAGGTGAATGCCAGAGCTGGCAGGCCCTTGGATCACTTGTACCTTCTACCCAAAGCCCGAGTAGGAATTTTATACAAGATGAAATACTGTCAACAGAAGAGGAGCCACCTTGGCATGCGATAAGAGCTAGCGATTGCAACATTCAGCAGGCTTGTGCAAGGATTCTGTTCGAGTAACAACTTGGGATGAGGCCAGCAGAGAGTTTGAACCACGATGCTGTTGTGGAGTCCAAAACTGCCACTGCCTCGTTTTTAATTTTCTTGATTTGCCCGTGAAAAAACATGTTTTCTAATTTACACTGTTGAGTATATTCAATTCAAACTCATTACCAAGGATGATTTAACCAAAATTAGGTTTTAATGGATAATTTATTTGCTGAAAAATCCGTGCAGCTTTGATAATCGGAATTTTCCAGTCGTCATTAGGTAACATGTTTGTTGCAATGAGAAGGTCTGTGAAATGACTGAATGGTCCAGTTTGTCCCACTAACACTGGCATTGGCTGATGTTTTCCCAGTTATCAGAAAATCTGCACTGGGTGGTGAAAGGGCAGCACTATGTATGAGATTTGCAACTTGAGTCTTTCTATTAAAAAATTGTCGAGAAATCATATGTAAATAGAAAAACCTATTGTAAAGGGAGCATATTGGTGAATCGGGATGTTCCTAACCTCTTAGCACCACAGGAAACACTACAGAAAATAATATCAGTGTGTAGTATAAAAATGTCTGCCAGTACCTTAATTGATATATTTATTATTTAACATCAGTAAGAGCCAAGGTTTTGCACTTGAAGACCAAACTTCTAGTTTGTAAGCAAAAATTATCTGTACGTCCTATTGACTGCCTTTTTAGCAAAATGAGTGGTATTGTTATCAAGCTTCTACATTAGTACTGAGTGGGTTTTTTTGGCCTTAGTTTATTAGCTGCGCATTGTGGAAAATCAAGCCAGCAACAATTCTGCTTCTGGAAAATAAATTAATTTTTAAGTAAGTAGGTGAAGAATAGTGACTTGAGCCAAGTTATCATGAGTGATTTCAACCTGCCATGTGAATTCCGAGCAAAATGCCTTGTAAAGGAAGAGTTACAGTTGTAGGGTAGAGATTCCTAAGGTTCCTTACCAGACCAACGGGAGTAATAAAGGACTTATACAAGTAAATTACAAATACATGTAATACTAAAAATGTAAATGGTGATCCTCCAATATGTGTTTTCAACACTTTTAATTGACAACTTATTTAATTTGGCAATTTATTTAGCAGCGTTTTATCCCAGGTGCAGTTTAACCAGAGAGACCGGGCAAATAAGTTGTTAAAGTTCCTGGTTGCCATCAGTGTATTTGTTCTCAGACCTCTCTTAGTCTGTTTCCCATCACAATGTCCTGAGAAGACTTTGCTCTATTTTTTTGTTTTGTTTTGTTTTTGTTTTTAAAACCTTTGGTAGGTGTTCTTCCCACGATACGTACAAGTATTTCCATTAGAGTTGATCAATCAACACCAAATAACAAATGCTTTTACTGTTGATGGGAGCGATGGGTGTGCGAGGAGGACAGACCTGTGCGTGTAAAGGCAGCATGAAGAACAGGAGGAAGCGCTGTGGGGCATTTGCCATTTGATAACATCCCTGGCAGGTCTAGTGTTGGATTTGTATGGTTATCTTTTGAGATTGAACTGGATTAGGGGGTCGTAAAACATGTAGCTTGCTTTCTGGTTATGGGCTTTGCCTGATAATGGAAGTGGGAACAGGGTGCTGCTTAAAATATGTAGAGTTGGGAGGAAGAGAAAAGAATAATTAATTTAAGAAACATCCTGTCTTTTGCTATCTATCGATATAACATACCAGATGCACATTTTCACCTGGAGGTATTCTGCAGTACTTGGTAGTTTAAACAGTGATTTCTGCTCTTTGTGTAGCAGCAGTCAGGTCTGGTGTATTTGCATATCTCTAATTTAAGCATAAGGAGATGTGTAATTAGCTCTTAACGTTACTAGACTTCTTACATGAACCTGTCATTGATAAAAGGCCATGACCCATGGAGACCAAGAACTGCCTGTAAGTGATGTTCAAGGCTGAGGGAATCTTACCCATCATGTTTTCAGCTTGCTGTCTTTTGAGGCTGTCTCAGCTAGGTGGAGAGTTCAAGACAAGTGGCAGGGATGGTTCTGTATTTCTGGTGTTACTCTGGCATGCAGCTCACTGCTCAAGGCATGAGCACTTGCTATAGCCACCTCCTTGGGAGCAGCTGCATCGTAAGGCATTTACCATTCCTTGTATGTGGCTTTCTGCTTTGGGTTGCTTGCTTTGTGGCGGGGAGAAACGCGTGATGGTTAGAACCAAGTAACTGTTCTATATATTGTTTTACGCTTAAGAAGGAAAAAAAAAAAGTATGTAAACCATATATACCCAGCATGCAGTCAGAGATGCCTGACTTGACATGTGGAGGCCAACAGATGCGAGATGTTTGCTGTGATCTCAGCAGACCTGATGGGTACGTGAAGTCACGCAGAGCTCCTATTGCCACCTCCAACTGACCCTTGCTGCGTGATGGTTAGTGGTGTAAGCATTTGTGGGTCTTGACACAGTAAGATATGACTTAAAATATGTAATTTATGAATCTGGGGACATCAGAATGAGTAGAAACTGTAAGCTGGTGGCTTGTGTGTTGACACTCTGAGTGATGGCCCATTTCATCTGCTGCATTTTACCCATGCCTCCTTCCTTCAAGGCTCACGCAGTTGGGCCATGACGGAGTAGGTGTGGGAGAGGATCAGCCCTAGGAGGAGGAGAATACATGTGCTGCTATGCCTTGCATACGGTGAGTTATTTTTCCAGTCATGTAATTTTCTTCTATTTTCTTTTAGCTGAGAGACCCCCTTAGATATGGTTTGAATTAGTAGGTACTTTAGTTTTTCTTTGACAGCAGTGAGGTGCAAGCTTAAAAGTAGCTAATTGTATGTCCTTAGGATTAGAGGGCTCATATATACAATGAAATTGCTATTTAGTCTCTCAGAGTTTAGCTTGTTTCTTTTAGTTATAATTCCTAAATGGACATCCCGGACAAAATATATGTGCGATTTTCTTAGCTGAATTTATAGTTGGTTGCTCAGCATCATTGCTGCTGAACCTCCTTATGGCAGAAATTAATCTCTCCGTAGTCAGCGTGCGCTAGGGAAGCAAAGGCATGAGTGCACAAAGGAAAAATGAATCGATGTTCAGACAGGGAGTGTTTTATTTTTAGCAGTCGTGATTGCAGCATTCAAACAAGTCCCTGTCATTTTGGTTATAACCAAGTGTTTTGTTTTATTAAGTATTCTTTCAGAGAGGTAATAAACCTAGTGATAAAGAATATAGATATTTTTTAAATTTGTTAAATTTTGGTTTTTTTGTTGTGGTTTTATTTTTTTGAAGTATCTTAAGAAATTTCAAGTGTATTAAGAAGCTGTTCCTTATTTTGGAGTTTCAGTATATAATGCTTTGTCTTGGGGAAGAAAACTTTACAAGTTTAGCTTAAATTATGTAGATTCAAAAGATATGCTGTGGACTCTGAATGTTTTGTAAATTTATCACAAGTTAGAATTTCTTTAAGTAGTTCGGATTTACTTGCTTTGTTTTTGTTCTTGGAACAATAATTCCATATAGGATAAAGCAGCATTATTAAAATCTTTGAAGGCATATGTTGGCTTTACCAGGCTTTCAGGTGGAATGAGGGAAGAAAGGATAAAAAGATCCTCTTGTTGTCTGTTTTCCTCTTTTGTCTTGCTTAAAAAATATGTGTTCAGAGTCATCTTCAACTATAATTAATAACAAGCATCATGAGTCATTTATTGTTTGCAAAGGCATTGAGACATTTATTAATGTCAAATTTTACTAATGATTTTAGAAAGGATAAGTTGATAGCTCCTAGTTATGACCCGTAGATACTATTGACTCATTTAGTATTTTGTAATGTTGACCTGAGCGTACTTAACATAGTGTTAAACTCTCTGGCCTGGATCTGGTATAATATTCACACACATGCTTAATTTGGGAAGTCATGGAGAAGCTTAATCCTATTCACACGTTTGTGATTGCTGTGTTTGCTATGGGACTTCACACAGTCGCAATTAGAAGGATGTTCATTAAGCGTATTTCGTTAATATATAATGAGCACCATTAATACAGTGACCTTTGAGATAATTGTCATTTACATGTTTTGATTCATGACTGTGTTTTCCACTTGTTTATTCATCAGGCATGAAAATGTATGAATTTCTTAGCTTCCCAATACCTAGCAATGTATCATGTTTTTATGATGATTTGTAAGGGATTTTATAGAGAATCTTCTGCTATCTCTGCTTTATATTCAAGAAATGACAGAAAAATGGAATTAAGTACTTCCATTAGCATAGCAATGCCTATCCATCACTTCATGTTCTTCATGAATTTAAACGTAAATACGTACACAGACTTTGTATTCATTGCTGACATGTAGATTCATGTGGACATACCCCAGCCTAACCGGATGCTCTACATCTTTCCCACTGATTCAAGAAGAGCACCAGCAGCAGAAGTCTCCCAGCATCTCTGCAGCTGCTGGAGGCAGTATTGTGGTGTACACCTATCTCTGTGCTACTGATCACTATTATGCTCGTTTAAAGCCCGTTTGGGCATGTTTACGTGAGCTGTAGTCATAGCTGATTGCTAAGGGAGACGTTGTATGTAATTCTCATATTCCTGTTTAACTTGGCAGATGTGTATATTACTGTGTATATTGGAGGGGGGAAAAAACCCACAACAAAACAAAATAACCCCAAATCAAAACTTAAAACAAACAAAAAAAAGTAAATCAAGAGTATTTTTAATACTTCAATTAATAAAATAGCAGTTGAGGTGTGAACCTTTCAATTTAAGTCATCCTTAAACCATTTGCAAAGCTGGTTCAATTTCCTTTAGCTTTCTTTTCACATGATGCATGAAATGCAGTCTTCTAGTGATTTTGAGGTCAAACTTAGTTTTACTGTCTGAAAACAATTTAAATATAATATTAAATATCTTTTTTTTGTTTTCTCACGAGGGTTAGAGATGACATAAAATAGTTCAAGAACAAAGTCTGTCAAGAATGTGAGGCATGTACATAGTACATTTCGAGTAAACATTCAGTTGTGAAAGGAGTCTTCCTATCCATAAGCTATACTGAGTTGCTTTGTCTTAAATATAAAATTGTGATGGAACAAACCGAATGAGCTTATCATTCAATTTGCTATTATAATGAAGCTTTGTCTCAAGTTATGAAACAAAGCTTCCATTTTCTTTTTCATACCTTTTTGAATTAAGCTTGCATGTATACCCAAAGCAGCAGAATGTTTTAATCAGAAGACCAAGAGGCCTTTTTATTTCCTTTACCCCAACAATTTGAATCGTTTCCAAACTATCGATTGATAGTAGATCTCATTTTATTAACTCACCATGTTGACTTTTCCTAATGGAGCAATTACCCTCCTGATGCTCTGATTCAGCAGCTGCTTCTAATGCACACACATCCTTTGATTCGATTGCTCCAAAATAAAAGGGCAGCTCTGTTGGTGAAGGTTTTATGCCTGTCACCGTGGTCTTGTACTGATGAGGTCTATGAGCAACTTCAGCTCACACTGTCCTTTGAAATAATCCCTGGAAGTTGTGCTTCCCTCTTTACATGAAGTGTTTTGGTGAGCAACAAAGTGGTGTATGATCTATTTTGATCTGAGATGCACCCATAAAACTCATCTAAAGGAAAGGTGTCAAGTTATTAAGGACACCTTTAGTCTGTTCTCTGCTTGCTTGTGGCTGAGCAGAGCCCTCGTCCTTTAGATGCCTATTACTTCCAGAAAGGTTCTTCAGCCTTTTGAGCATCTCTTGGAGTTCAATTTAATACATCAAGAAAACAATCACACGAACAAGAATTAAGATTATGTTGCTGCTTTTTTTAAAAAAAAAGAAAGCATATGGTTAAAATGTTAAGAGACATTAAATTCTAATTAAATTAGATTATTAAATTTTAATATACTATGTGTAAGAAAAACTCAGGATGAGAAAAAAAGGATGCAGAGAGACAAAATCCACAAAAAAGTTGGATGCCCTACTGGTGTTTCACAAGTCTCCAATCATATTTATATTTATATTTATATTTATATTTATATTTATATTTATATTTATATTTATATTTATATTTATATTTATATTTATATTTATATTTATATTTATATTTATATCTATATCTATAGTAAGTTCTCCCTTTATACAACCCTCAAAAAAAACCCCAAACCATCAAAGCCCAAACACAGACCTTTCCTGCTTTTAGTTCCCGTAGTATAGCCGCCTTGCCCTTCTTTCACTATTGTTTCCTGCGATCCTTAATCTGAAAATCCATCACATTGAGCCCTTGGAGGCTTCTTTTGGAGGCATGGGGAAGGGTTTATGATGATCTGTTCCAATATTAATAACTTGCATTGGGGAAAAAAAAAAAAAGATGAAATTTTAATTCATACGACCAAACCCTGACAGGCAAATGGGTTCAGACTGGCCTTTAACCTGAACACAGTTGTCTGCGTTGTCTGGCCCCTTTGGTCTGTCCCTAGGTTGGTGACTAAGACAGTGATTCCACTTTTAGTGGAAATAGAAACTTTTCTCAACAGCTATGACTTCAGAGATGTTCCAATAATAGTGGTTTTGTGTAGGGTTTTTTTCTTGCATGTCATTGTATCTCCGAGAAGGTCTGAATTTTCAGCAAATAATCACTAAAATTATATTCGTTCTGTACCTTCCTTAAAATGCTGATTCATACCCAGACTTAATGAAAGTCTGGATACAATAAATGGACAGGAAACTGCTGGAAGCTGTAGGTGACTGAGATGGACTAGCCTAGCGTTTCCTGCAGCAAGAAGAGAATTTTCCATCTGAATCTAGGAGGAAGAGAAATACAAGTGAGATGATATGTTGCATCCTATATAGAGGAAGACCTGGAAGCAAATCCCATTTTAAAAAATCAATTTGTTTCACAGTATCAGGCTACACCAGATCTTTTCTAGGATTTTGCACCTCATGAAGGTAAATGTCGACTTTTTCTTTGTTTTCTGAAGTCCATTTTCTTGGATGAACTTTCTCATGCGTTTTCACACAATAGCAGGTTTCAGTGTCTCAGAACAAAGCTTTATGGAATCTTTTTACTGCTGGTGATAGTATTTACCAGCTGGAAGTGATTTAGAAGTCTAGAGCAGATATGAATTGTTTTGAATTTGAGTATCTTTCCATCAAAAATTTTTATCCCTTAAACCTATTCCTATGCTAATATGTAATCTGTCAGCATACAAATAATATGATATTTTCTTCACGCCGTAATTATTTAAGTTTCTGTCAGCATTTTATGGTTGATGGAAAACTGGCAGAGCTAGATCTGGCAGAGCTAGACCAGTTTAAATGATTATCAGTTTGCATGTTTGGCATTCTTGGCCTGTTGAGTGTTGTATTTTACACTTAATGCTTCAAGATTAGCATGATAGATTAGCGTGTTTAGTGAAATGTTTTTACAATTTATGCTCTTATTAACTGTTCTGTTGATCCTAGGAAATAGGTCTTTATTTTTTTTTCTTGATGGATGTCAACGTCACAGTAATACCTCAGCTTGTAAATCAGGTGCTGCTTTACGCTGTGGTGATGTTGTGTTAGAATCAATTTCAGAGGAAAAGTACTGAGATACGTACGTATAAAAAAAAAAATCAGGAACTGCAAAAAAAACTTTTGCTGACTTGTGATATAAATTCACGAACTCCGTTGTCTATAAAAGTAAAATAAAGACCCTGGCAAGTCCTGGAGGCATCAGAGTTTAAGAGATGCTAAGACCAGGATGTGTGAAACTCCAGATCAGGAGCAAGCAAGGCCGTAAAAGGACAGAGCTGCTCTGACTCTCAATCTAAAAGCTGCACGTGATCTCTCACGTACGTGCTTTTGCACATGTGTGCATATAGTATCTGAGAGTCTGGATGCTATCTATAATACTGTATACAAGACCAAATTCTGAGGTATATATGCATAGACACTATGCAACATCTATGTTTCTTTTTCAGTCCAGATTCTGGAATATAGTTTCCTTGGAAAGCAGCTGGAGATACGAGAGAATTTTGGATGCTATTTCTTTCAGATTTTTTTCCTGGATTCTCTGGATTCCTTAGTTTCTTCTTGTGCCAGTCGTCTCTCTCATTACTGCTAGTCAAGTTATAGAATCATAGAATGGAGAGATATATACATGTATATATATAAAAAAAAAAAAGCTGCATGCATGTATTTTTATAGTTTAGGAAACTAAAGGCTATGCTCTACCTTGGTCTTTTAATACAGTCACTAAAATTTCAATTCTCTTCCAATGAAAAAGGTCATCAGATTTTCATTGCTAACCAACTGTATAAATAACTTGGTTATATATATAATGATTTTTTTAGAGATAACCTTTGGCTTGTTTTGCACCTGCTCTGAGCTGGTTAAACATGATGTAGAACCAACCTAAAACTTATATATAGCTGCAATAGTGTATTATTGTACCTGCACTAGTGAGCCAAGGCTCTGAGCTTTGAACTTCAGCTGGCTCAGGCAGATATGGCTCTAAACATAAGCTGAATATGAAAGGCAAACACTGATAGCATAAACCTCACCCTGTGGGGCCTCGGATCATTCTGTACTCTTTTAAGTGCCAAACACATAGAAATTTTATGTCCTTCAAATAATCTTTTTGAACCGGGCCTGATTCCAACCTTCATCTGAAAAAGAATATTACTAAATACAAGTTGAAAAGTAATTCTGAGTGTGAAATAGAATAGAAAACATTGGTTGCTGTGGATGTCTTTTGAAATGGAATCGTTGAATGATTACTTACTGTTCTTCAGTAATAATTACTGAATTATTAATACTTTTAAAAAAAGACAGCTCTACAGATACCAACTTTTTCATGTGAAAATCTCTAGCATGTACCTTATAGTTAGAAGATCGTGGTAGGAGTCTGGGGATCTCCTTGTTCTATACTTTAGACACCTTGTCATTAAAAGGTGTCATTAGCGCCCGAAGAGGTTACGTTAGAAACTCATTGATGCTCAGGCTAATTTTAATTACTCTCTATTGTGTAGACATAAATGTTAGCTTAGATTAATACTAGACCTCTGTGAGGCACTTTCAAAATAACCCAGGCAAATAGTTCCCATCAATATTTTTTTTTCTTCTAGTAGTGATTTTTTTTTTTGGTTTTTTTTGGTTAACTAAAAATAGATTTTGATGTCAATATCTTCCTTAGGCTGAGGAACTAATGATCTTTGTTACAAGGTTAGGTCTTTAAAAGGAACGTATAAATCCTCTCATAAGCGTTGTGTGGGTGGGTATTTGTAAGCTACTTTTTCAAATATCACAGTGAGGGGTTTTGTGGAATTGTACAGTGGTGTTTTCTTTGCTCCCTCCATTCTGTTTGCCCTCCTCCTTTCCATTCTCCTAAACAGTAATTAATGCCTAGGATCAGCATGGTTGCTGCTGCCATGAGAATATACTGCAGGAGGAACAAAAGAATGACGTACGCTTTGAAAAGGAGCCAGATAGTGAAAAATGATTACAGCCTGCTTAATTACAGGCTTTTTCAGAGCAGTGTGTTTAGTTTTGCATCACTTCAAAAACTAATAGTTTCATGTTTTTTTAAAAACAAGATAGTGAAAAGAAATCTGACGTACCGTATAAAAAGAATAACGATTATTTAATTTTTTTTAGTATAGTATCTGGAAAAGTTTAGACTGAAGTACAGCTTTATATAAATCATTTCATAAAAAGAAAGAAATATCACCTAAAAATACAGAAAATGTGATTCACTGTTTCCACTCAGCTGGAGACTTTTGTTGAAGAGCGACTCCTCTGCTGCTGTCTCAGTGGTTACCTTTGATTTCAGTGGGAACGGTAGCAGAGGGGGTTGGGGCAGCAGCGTTTACCTACACCTGTGGTCTTTGGTCATCATGGCCTTCTTTAGCAAAGGGGCAACATTAGTGCTTGGGAGAGGAGCTTCTCTGTCCTCTTTTGAGGTCTGTGCCAACTCACCAGGCAGTGCATGTGGTGGCTGCTCACTGCAGCCCAGAAAACCAACTGTATCCTGGGCTGCATCAAAAGGAGCATGGCCAGCAGGTCGAGGGGGCTGATTCTGCCCCTCTACTCTGCTCTCGTGAGACCTGCCCCCCCTGCAATATTGCATTCAGCTCTGGGGCCCCAGCATAAGAAGGACATGGAGCCGCTGGAGCGAGTCCAGAGGAGGGCCACGAAGATGATCAAAGGGCTGGAGCACCTCTCCTATGAAGACAGGCTGAGAGGGTTGAGGCTGTTCAGCCTACAGAAGAGAAGGCTCCGAGGAGACCTTCTAGCAGCCTGCCAGTACCTAAAGGGGCCTACAGGAAAGCTGGAGAGGGGCTTTTTGCAGGGGCATGTAGTGATAAGACAAGCAGCAATGGCTTTAAACTGAAAGAGGGGAGATTTCGATTAGATATAAGGAAGAAATTTTTTACATTGAGGGTGGTGAGGCACTGGACCAGCTTGCCCAGAGAAGTTGTGGCTGCCCCATCCCTGGAAGTGTTCAAGGCCAGGTTGGATGAGGCTTTGAAAAACGTGGCGCAGTGGAAGGTGTCCCTGCCCATGGCAGGGGGGTTGGAACTAGATGATCTTTGAGGTCTCTTCCAACCCAAACCATTCTATGATTCTGTCCCTCTTGTGCTCAGTTTTATGTGGGGTTTGCACGATTTCCATTTCTACTAGAGCATGGCTGCCAATGCTAGGGCATCATAGCCAGCAGATATAAGTTACAGCAGCTTGTCCATCTTTTCTTTGTTTCAGGGGGTGCTCAGCTGCCCTGTGCCTTGGGCGCAGAGAACCTGCCCAGGGTGGGGCCAGCCTGAGCTCAAGGAGAGGCCACTCAGGCTTTTTGCTTCTCTCCTGGCTGTGCCAGGTCTTCATCTCACCCAACAGATAGGCTGGCATGTGTATTAAACTTCCTAGCAGAATTGCTTTCCAGATTAGAAATGCGAAAGAGGAAAAATAAAGTGCAATTCTTCAAATATAACGGTTCTCAGGCAGAGTGATTCTGTTCAGCCAGATTAGAGATTGTAGCTGATGGTTGTTGAACTTGTCCAACCTAATCTTCTTGAGGTGGCTCTTAGGCATTCATACATAACCTCTTGTTCTGAGTCCACCATCAAAGCCATGAGCTGGCAATTTTTGTGTTTCCCTAATGGAGCAGATGTCGGGATGATAATGCTGAACACACAGATGCGCACACTATGCACAACCCCAGTGTGGTATATCATGGGTTAGGCACAGCTAATCAACTGAAATATGTCTTTGTGCATTAGGTATGCCTTTTAGAAATACCCTGCGTTTATTTTTAAAACCAGTTATTAACGTGGAACATCTTCAATTATCCTCTGTGTCCTCTTAACCGGAAATGTTAAGCCTTATTGTTATCTGGAGATGGAGATGGGTTTTAACAAGTCTTGCATTTGCTAATATCTGAATTGTAAGGTTGCGTTCATCTTCTATTAAAAAAAAAATAATGGAGCACTTTCACTATTGTGAAAAGCTGAAATTTTGCAGTGGTGTTTGACAACTTGCTTGGAGTTCTGGAGGCAAGCCTCATACCAAGTATGAAACTACTGATTTTTCTTTTAATAATACTATTTTAATATTGAATACCTTATCAGATTGATTGTGTGCACCCTGACCTACACCGAAAGGGATATATTTCAGATTTGAGTCTGTCACGAATTTGTTCTAAAAGTGATGGAAATTAAATTATCTGAGAGTTGATGGGGTCTTTATTTTGATAGCTGTTTTAATGGAGGCTTTTTCTCCTATTTAGTATTAGCATCTGAAGAACACTTTGCTAAAGGTTGGATGAGTATGGAAGCAGTTCAATTTGTATTTTATAACTTCTCTCAAGGCTTTTCAGGAAAGATTTCTGTTAAGGTTTCTAGGGAAAAAGTAGGTAGACTAACAGTTTCTGATATTTCTATGGTAAAGAAAGAGAGGTGAAAAAACCTAACCAATTATCTCAGCATTACTCCTTAAACATCATGAAAAGAATTAAATTGCAGCATTTGTCCTATGCCTCTGATGCATTTTTTTCAAAGTAGACATTGGTTTTAATGGCTCTACATCTCGTTATCTCTTCTGTCAGCATCATGCATGTTTTCACATGGAGAGAAGCCCATGTTTCCCTTTTACTGAATGCGCAAAATCTCGTTTACCCTGAGCTTACATTAGGTGAATGTCACGATAGTACTAAGGCACTTTCACGCTAGTTCTAAACTGGCAGGTTGACTTACATGTTTATTTTTATAATATTGAGGAAAAAAAAAAGTAGTTAAATACCACTATTTTATATGCAAGAAGAGAATAGTTTGTACGCTTCGTTTCTGTCATGTGAAGGTCCTTAAATTGCTTCCGGCGAGTAGATGACTTAGAAAGAAATTGGTTTAGTGACAGAAGTGTTTTGAAAGTAAAACTTGAAAGTGAGAAAATGAAACCTGTAATTATCTAATGGAAGACTGAAAAGGCTTTCGAAAGCGAAACAAAATATAAAAGATAGAGTTGCTGCAGTTATCTGACCTTTCCACCTGCTATGGCATATCTGTATATTGTGGATATGTAGGGCATGATTTTTCAGATTCCTGTTAGCTGCAAAATGTTTTGGGTGAGGTACCGGGGTTGTAAAAAACAGTGGAGAGCACTCACACAGAAAACACGTTTGCTTCGCAGGTAGCAGAATTTGTGGAGGCAGGGAATTTCTCAAAGTTAGTAATTTCTTTCTGAATTTCTTTATTGCTTCTGTATTTTTCAGTATTTTGGCCTCCCTGTTGCCTTTCTGCCAGGGATCGGGACACGTATTTCATGTGAGAACCTGATGCGTGGTTGTATTCAAGGGTTTTATTGTGGCTAAACACATACTGAATGCTTGGCCTTGGACTGGGATAAGCTACGGCTGCTGGCAGTGCTTGGTACGCTGGTGTCAAACCCATGGTCTTCACAAGGGCTTGCTGATGGTAGTTTCAGTCTTGTTAAAAGTAGGTCACAAAAGATCTTTCTAATGAGAACGGTTTGGGTCACAAGTAAAGAAGGATAAAGATGTCTGGCATCTCTAGGGCTCTAGTGTCAGAAGAGATCTCCCATAGCCCACCCATCCTCTTCTTTGACACTTTGGCTGCAAACTTATAGTCCTTTCTTGTTTTTCATGACTGAGGCTCACCAGTATGCAGCATTATCACTGCAAGAGATGAGTATTTGCGTCTTTATTCATGAGAAACTCTTGTTATTCTTTACAAATAGCTTGTGACTTTTGACTTGAATCCTTGGAAAACTTTGGTAAGAAAAGGAATTAGAAAGGGAAAAGGTTTGGTGGATCTTCTTGTTCACGTCCACTGTAATTTGGGATTTTTTTGAAGCCACTAATGACATTCTTGACTCCGATTGAGACTAGATGATGACTTCACCTCCCTGTTACTGCCCCTTAAAAAGAGCCTACGTCAATCTGAGGAAACAAAATATGCATCTTTGCTGTTGCAGCACGAGTTTTAGGTTCATTGCTATAGCAGTTCAACCAACGTGCCTATTTCTGTGGGCATCTAGCTAGATCATGACGAGTTTAGGTCATGGTGTCTGTATTGCTGCAGGGAATGGCTCTTGCATACATGTCTGCATAAGAAATATTAGCATCAGGAAGCTGAGTAAATTCTTATTCAAACTGATATATAGCCTTAAAAATGAGTCTGTAATGTATTATGTCCCTGAGGATAGTCATAAGAATTTTTGGCCTGTGAAAGATGTGAATTTCTTTACTTCGGAAAAGCAACTGCTCCAACTAGAGATAGGTAGGTACCCGTGACTGCAATGATGGAGTATGGCAACACCGAGAATAAAATGTAGACGAGACAGAAAGAATATAAAGAACTTTGTTTATCTGTTTTGTAGTCCCATCCAGGATAAGGCTGGGACCAGTTTCTGCCACTACTCTGATGCCAGATTAATTCTTTTGAACAGTTAACAGCTCTGAGATGCTGCTTTCGTGCTTAATACAGTATGATGAGTTCCTTTAAGTATTGAAAGTAATTTAAAAAGTAGCTGGAAAGATTTGCTGTTCGTCCTCAAGGCGTCCTACCAAGGAAGTTGTATGGGACATAAGATTGATGACGATGGCTGAAAGAGCATGTCTGATTTTAGAGGAACTCAAGGGAGAAGGACACCAAAGGATGGTTTTGTATTAAACTTTGGCTTTTGTATTTTTTTGGCTGAAATAAAAAGTAGAAAACCAAACACACACATATAAAAAATACTTTGACTTGCAGTTATTATGGCCATAAATAATAGTTGCTTTTAACTGGCATAAGTTGGCATTGTTGCCAAGAGAAACGGTCCCACCTTCCCCTGGCAGCTCGTTCGCATTCCTCCACCATTGCCTGCTTCACTGTGCCAGCGCGAGGGTATGAGCAGCTGTGCATCGACATGGGCTGAGGAACTGACGTGAGGTAACATTAATCCAAGAGAAACTGCTGGGTTTTTGTATTTTGGTTTTATCTCAGGCGAGTTAGCGGCTCCAGCTTGCAACCTGGCTCTACATGTGCCGGTGCGATGGGAGGAACAGGGTAGGAGCAAGGGGCTGAGGAGAGCAAGTTCTGCTCTTTGGGTGACAGTGTGGCACCACAGGAGAGTTGTGCTGGCCTAAGTGATGGGAGAATAAAGACTTAAAAGGTGAAGTTCCTGCATTTGTCACCTTTTAGGGTTTTCATGTTTTGCAGGACAGTGCGGGGTCGTAGCGACCAATGTGCAAACTGCCGTGGTGCAAGGGTGTAAAGTGTTATTATTTTTCTGTATTTGAGTTTTTCTATATTTGAGTCATCATCTCTCAATGACTTTATAATGCTCTACAGAGGTCTTGCAAATTATCGTCATATGAAATAGCCTTTAATGTCTTTTTTTTGTGTAGGTGGTGTACTTGAGATCCTATTATACTGTGGACGGAGTGAAACTTCTCTGTTATATAGAGGAGTTTTTTTCAATGAATTTCTTCTATTTTTATTTTGGTGTATAATTCTCTGTAAAAGTACTTTGCTTAATGCTTCTACAACAGAGTTGATGCGCTAGTTTTAACTGCAAGTATGTACAGAGGTCGTCTAAAGATCTTGAATTAGTTGAGCAAAGATTAATACTATCTCTGAAGCTGTTTTCTACTTGGTTAAAAAGAAAACAAAGTGGATTGCATGTGAGTGGGTGTAAAGAACCTAAAGGAAAATGTTCTGATAGGCCTCTATATGTGTTGGATAATGTTTGCCTCCTTGTGCAACTCTACTGACTCTCGTCCAATATTTTCTTTATCATGAAGTGAACTTGTACAGGCATATATTTATTTATCATAAACAGCTTGGAAGCTTTAAAATCTCTTTTCTATCTGTCATCCATTTGAGCTAAGTGTCCTCTTCAAAAACAACTGTGTGGTCTTCGATGTGCTGTGTCATAATTTGATTCTGTAGCTGAATTGAGGACAAAAATGTCTTAAAACATTTGAGATGAGTGGAAAATGAGGCTTTATTGTCCTTATGAACCCATCTTCTACTTTTTCTCAACAACATTTAAAAAAAAATATGCAGTCAGTAAAATACGAATTAGCAGAGGTGCTCATCTACGTGACTTCTTTAGTTACCACTGTTGATGATGACAGCAGCTTCTGCCTTGCTCCTGGACATCTCATGTGTGCAGAAGGATGCCTCTCTTCATCCTTCTTTCTTCTTTTCTTTCTTCCCACATCCTGGGCAGAGCCTCCCTAAAGTGGCCAGTGCAACCTCCTTTTCCATCTCGAGGCAAAGCATTGTGGAGTCCCTGGGTCCCCTGCAGCCCCTCTTGTGGCAGCTCAGGGGTCTCTTGGCATCAGCCCCAGGCTCCCTGCACCTCCAGGGCACCTGGTCCCTCCTCACTGCTGCTCCCGTGACCCTCTTGCTTTGTCGGAGCTGTTTTGCAGCAGCAAGAGGAGAAAGGGAGGCTAGGGAATAGCATTGGAGGGATGCTTTGTGAGGTGCAGAGGAAGAGTTTCTTAATAGGAAACAAGAAAAAAAAAATCATCCTTCTGTCACAAACTGGGATCCCAGCCTCACCTGTTGGCTCCTCCAACATTTACAGTGTTACCAGCTTTGATCTTCTTATCTCCAAGGGACTTAATTTAATATCTCTGAGTGTTGGAAGCATCAGTCCAGCCATTATCTAGTTTTGGCAGACACTGTGGAAAGCAGTGAGGGAACCTTGAAGCTGGGAATTCCTCTTAATTGCAGGAATAAGCTACTGCCGGTCAACTCTTAGTGCCTGTTTTAACCTCACTGCCCAGGTAGGAGTCAGGGGCTGCTACAGCTTCCACACAGCACAAGCAGAGCACTTTGCAGTGCTCCACACACTGTGTGAGTGCTGCAGCCTGGAAACTGTGTTTTGTAATGTTACTGGGAAAAGAGAATGCCAGCTTGGGTTATGGGGGGACTAAAGAGATGCTGATGGCCTCTTCCCACCCATAATCCTCTCTGGAATGGAGGTAATTGCCAGTGATTACTCCTGCATCTGCACAACTACCTACATCGACAAGAAATTCTCAAAACAGTTATGATGATAAATGCAACAAAAATCAAGACACAGAATGAGCCTTTGTCTGTAACTTATGAAAAATTGAGGTTTTAGATCTTTTGTGGTTTATGTCTGTTAATTTTATTAAAAATTAACTTTTAAAAATTGATCTTAATTGCACTGGAAGCATCTTCTCTTGCAGCAGATGTTCAATAAAATATAAGCTGGGCTTTCAACATCTACATTTCTAGTTGTGATGTCTTTGTTGTGAAAAGTTGTCATTGTTCTGAAGACATCATTTGGCGAAGCCACCTGCCTTTCCTTCTCTCTCAACCGCTTGTTTCCTTTTGAGGCTGATGCTGAAAAGCACAAACCTGAAGAAGGCCTCCCTTCTAAAAATTTGCTTCTCACATTGTGTTCTCCTGCTAATGCTTATTTTATTAGCCCCCTTCTTACTCTGGCAGCGAATGCAATGACGTGGCATTCAGGGCACTTTTCCAATCTCTGAAATTTTACAAGCAGTACACAGTGGAAACACTTACAAATCTGTTCCAAGATACATATACTCTGGGTGTATATATCCAAATGTAAATATTCAGATCTGTTTGTTAACGTTTTCAATTTAGTAACTTGTTAAAGGTTTATATTCACATGTCCATAGAGAATCTTTTCTTCTGTGATCAAAATGACAGCAGGTTTCCTAGGGGGGAGAACAGCCTTTTTCTTATCTTGATGTTCCCCACGGCTTATCTGGAATCCTCGAGCATCCACGTACTGGATGTTGACAAGGAGAGAACTGGCAGCTCGACCAGGTCTGCGTCGCTGACTAGTCCTTGATGCCTAGTAATCTATTGGAAGTGACAGGCTGCCGCGAGTTGGAGGTGCTGACTTGGGTATTGAGCCTTTCATCTCTGTATGAGACTTTCTGTCATTTTGGTAAATGACTTTTTTTTGAAGGGTTGAGGTTCTCCTGAAGTCCATAGCTTGCTGGATGAAAAGCTGTAGCTCTTAGGTTCTTCAGAACATGAGACAGAGAGGCAGTGGCAGTTGTTGTGATAACTAATGCTCTGTCCTCTACAAAAGAAAGATGATACTGTTTTTCTCTCTATAAGGTTAGAGAAATCTTCATAGTTTAAAATTCGTTTTTTATTGTTTGGTCTAATTGAGCTATTTTTTTTCTCTAAATTACAAGTAAGGTGTTGACTTGCAGGCACTTATAATGACCACTTATAATGGTTAATAGACAGTCAGATTGTCTTGAAAAATGTCATCTTCCAGTACATAAATTCCATGGCTGATCAAAGACAGTGATCAACACCTGTATCTGAAGAAAACCTGAACTTTGAGAAATTTTTATAAAAGCTAGCTTGTCCCTCAAATACTGTAACTAGAAGTTCATAATTTTCCAGATTTCTGGTCCTGATTTTTATTCTCAGGTTTATGCCCGTTCCTAGGATTTAGTATGGGAGACATTCTTAACCTTGAGTATCTGGTATAAATCCCTTAGATTTTAATCACCTGCCAGGGAACGTCCCATCAAATGACAGTGGAGTCAGTAGCACAGTTTTTGAGGCAAATATCTTGAGTTAATGTGGTTTTTTTTCTTTTTAATTACCAATCACTTAATTTGAATCCATAAGTGATAAGGATGTAAATTTTGCAGCATCTAAATAGGTGTTTCTTGTCAAAAACCTATAACGTGTTGCCCTTAAGCTTTTTTGCTTAAGGTCGTTGCCTGTTCTGTGCCAGTAAGTCTGTGCTTTAACATTACAGTAAATTCAGTATCAGATAAACTTTGAAAGAATTAGAAGTTACATTAACAATGCTTGGCACGTTTGCGATACCAATTTCTCAATTTCTGTCTTATATGCCAACGATTGTTTTAAATTTGGTAATGCATTTCAAACGTGCTGCAGAACGTTTGAGGGGTTTCAGTAGCAGGAGATTATGGGATGTTGTCCGCTTCTCAAGCGGAAAAACTTGGCATCCGGTGTCAGTTACTTATGTCTGTGACTTCATAGTTGAGGTAAGGCAGTTGAAGTGCTTGGGCTACCTTTGAAACAGGTTGTCTGGTCCCTGAAGACTGTGTGATAATCTGGAATAAACTCCTCTTGTTAGGCTGTGTTTCAGCTGGATTTAGTGCCCTTATCTAGCTCATTGCCTGATATGCACAACTGGTGCATGTCCTCCCCTAAAGAGGGGCTGGGATCACTGGATTTGTCTTTTTGTGACAACCTACACTGACATTGACTTGAAATGCTTGTGAAACCTGAGCACCACTGGGTTTAAAATTCCCTGAGGGCAGGATTATCCTCCCATGTTCTGGGGTGATTGGGTGCCTGTTGTGGCAGGGCTCTGCTTACGCCCTTCTGTGCTACTGGTGTACATTGTACTTGTCTCAATAATACTAATGTTACTTTTCAGATTACTATATCTGAAATATGATGATACATTACAGAAGTTTGTGGATATGCTAAGTTCCCATTCTAGCTTTTCACCTTACGAAATTTTTTAACGCAATTCCCTCAAAAAGCATTTGGTGTCAGCGTAGCAAAAAAGCATGAAAAGGTTCAAATCTGACCTTTTTCAGGTCAGCTGAGCCTGGGAAGGAAGTATTACCCATGCTTGATGAAGCACGTGTCTGCGCCCTTTGCTGCCTCTTGACTGAATCGGTATTTGAGTATATACTTAAAAATAAGCACGTGCTCAACTACATTCCTGAATCGTGGCCTCATCTCTGCCTCAGAAAGAGGAGAACGCTCTCTTCTTGCCCATTGACCTTTCTGACCATCACAGAAATGCTACACCTAACTCTGCAAAAGCAAGATTTGGCTTTCCTGCCTGGCAGACAGATGAATCTTAAAAGTATTTCTCAGAGAAACTGTTTTGGAGAAGAGTGGGATGAGGAAGAGACCAGAGCCCGTATGTTTGGCCAGGTCCTGTTGGATAAGCTTTTCTTGAGAGACACCCGTGTGTTGCAAAATGTTTGTGCAATTTTAATCCAGCAGGATCAACTTTTTCTTAGTCTTTTCCTAAAGTTACTTGCTATTAGTGGTCAGGTATTAACTCTCATTGGAAGTATAACTAGTGGAGGATGCTATTAGAAGGATATAATGCAGAAACTGCAAATGTGGAGTAACAGATCAAGTCGCAGTGTTTTTCACATCAAAAACAAGTTATGTAGAAACCCATCGGTCGGGTAATCCAAGTAACCCAACTATCTCAGCTTCAATTTTCCTATATAATTGCCATTTGAACTGCATAATACTTTGTAATAAGCATTGGAAATGTTAATAAATCATTTGCAGGTGGATAGAAATAATTAGGTTAGAAGGAACAAGTCGAGTTTGCCCAATTCAGTGTGAAACATTGTTAATAGTTAAATTTCTCTATATGGACTACTGTCCCTTCACCCAAATAATAAAAGTTACAGTTTTGTTTCTCGTAAACAACTAAAACAAGCAGAACAGTACTGGATTTTACAGAGAGAATGACCGTAGTTGCCACAGAAATACGGAGATACTAGGATTTTGAGGAGCAACTGAGAATTTCTATTGAATTAATCTGTATATGAGTAGCATACAGTCATGGCAAAGAACGTCAATGTACCATCTTCTTAAATAGCGCTTCTTATCTATAACTTAGGTAGTTTTCTACAAAGGAGTAAAATATTTTTGCTTTTACCAGATTCAATTCTTAACAAAATCTTTTTTCCTAGCTGGCTTCTGTTCCTCTTAAACAGCTGTACTGCCCAGCTTTTAAAATTGCTGCTTGCAATGGGCAAATCAATAAAGTCTTATTAGTGTGCTCTGCTGCCTCTCTCACTGCCATTCCCACTGCAGTGCCCTTCCTTCGATCAAGGGATGCTGGGACATCGTGTTCCCAATGTCCTCTGATTTGTGGGTATTGAGGTAGGAAGGTCAAAAGGGATGCAGGATCTGAGTAGCTCAAATATTCATTAAAAATGAGCCCTTCTGTGAGCAGCAGAGCTATGGATGCCTAGTTCCCCCTGGCTTTTAGATATTTCTGGTGCCAAATAAAACATCAGTTTCAACTTTGCTGGTTTTGAAGCCTTCAGGACTAAATTCTGGTGCCTGGTACCGGTGGCTGCAGTCATGCCCTCGGTGGGAGCATTACTCTGGTCCATGAACCCTGTTGGACCTTGATGTGTTTGAGGCTTTGCTACTACAGCAGCTAAACCTAGCTGATGGTGTTCAGAGTTGTTAGAGAAGAAACAAATGCATAAAGTGAGTGATAAGAGTCACCTTTTTTCTTTTAATTCAAGTGAAAATTCAGGAGCTGGTGACCTGCTGTGTATGTCAGGGAGAATTGGTCGCAGCCAGCAATGGCTACCAGTGCTAACACACCTGTTTTCTAAAGTTTTATGGCAAGTTTTGTTTTTATTTGAATTTTTTTTTAAAAATGTTGAATGTTAGATAGAGATCATTTGGGGTCAGACTATCATAACAACAGAGTGTGCTATCACACAGTGACAGGTAACAGGAGATATGCCTAGTAGAAACACTAACAAAAATATGCTTAATGAAACTAGAAACCATAATCCTTTCTGATAATCCACGTGATCCTAAAGCTCACCTATTCACAAGAAAAACAGATTACCACTTGTAAATAAAGTGAGTGTTAAAATGTCTTTATCAGGCCTTAACCTTTTAATAAATAGCTTCTAAATATGGCGTCAAATCAAATACTCAAGCAGAGCATTTGTGTTTCCACAGCGATGTTGCAAACTTTACTCTCGTGCTTTTATACAACTTGTGTCTGGTCTGTACAAAATATGTTACTAATAACAATGCTTTTTATTTACAAAATATTCTTTTGACTGGTCATTTGACTCTGGCGATACCAAATTGTAATCTCATTTTCCAGGTGCTCTAGTCAAAGATGTGGCTTTGCAGATAAACTACCCACTAGTCTTGATTGTTGGCAAATTGTTTAAACCATCTTCCAGGTACCTTAGCATCAGCCTTGTCACAGCCTGTGGACATTATTACCAAAATCAGGATAACAGGGTAGGGAGATGTACCAGAATGTGGAGGCTGATGTATGAAACCAGAATTTTCTGTATAGGATTGTGCATTTTAACAGCTTTCATCTCAGAACTCTCTAGTTTCATAGAGATGCAAATGTTTCTAAATGCAAATACAAATGCCAATGCATTCAATCATTTAAAAGGAAAATGGTAAAAAAAAAAAAAATCTAGGGGACATGAAATAACGAAGTCAGCAGATAAGAGTTTTTAAATAACGAGGAGGAGATGATTTTTAGCCACAGTATGTAGTTAAACTCAGGAACTCCTTGCCAGACGATGCAACAGAAATCTCTTGGGTTCTGAAAGCCTCATGGTTACTAAATACGGAGCAAATACCTGTAGCTCAAGAGGATCTGTGAGCTACAGATCCTGCTAAGCTGAGGAGGTGTGTTGATGTGCTTGTCCTGCTCTTACAGCCTTCTCTGGATAACTGCTTTTGGCACCATTTGGGACAGGAGATGGAACTAAACTGACCTGTGGTCTCACCTATGTCAGCTCTTACGTGCCTAAGGTGATAGAAAAGGAAGCAGAGGAATGGAGGGGGCATGTCTTTTCAGCTAATAACTGCCTGAAGACTAATTAGGGACTGAAAATAAGAGCATTTGTGGTCAGTCCTAGGCTCCTGGCAGAGCTTTTCTATGTTGTGTAGAAGATAGAGGTGACTGTAGCCCACCAGCAATATCACTACAGTTTGAACTCTATGCACTTATCTGAAATTTCTTCTTCTTCAGTCGTCTTCTGTTACAACTGAGGCAACTGGGATACAAAAAAAGGTGCTTGAAAAAGATCTTGTTACTAGTGCTCTTTCAAGGGGTATTTATTTATGCAATTCTTTAGGGGATTTTTTTAATGTACTGAAAAGACATACTGAATGATGCTTTGGCCTCTCTTAAAACTCCTGAGATTTTCTTTTGTTTTCCCCTCTCAGATGATGAGTCATCGTGTTTATCAAAATCATACGTTGCTACCTTGAAATAACAGAATTTATTTAGAAATGCTGACTTACACATTTTATCTGCTAAACTCAGCAAGTACTAAACTGGCCTTGATCAATGTGCTTCAGTCAAGGGTGCTGGCAATTTACTGGCTCTGACCTTCCCTGCATGTTTAAGAGCCTAAAAGACAGGTAAGGTCAATGGCAATTATGCCATTTAAGAAATTCATGGAGCATTAGGCAGCTAAATAACTCCAAGGTTTCAGACTAAAGCTTGATTTATTTCTTTCTTTCTCTCTTTTTTTTTTTTTTTAAATATTGATATCATCACTTAGCAATCAAAGGTTCATTCATATGGGGATGAATGAATAAGGTAGATATAGGTGAGTTCATATAAATAAATAAAACCTGCCTTTGTGCGTCTAAAAAATAGACTTTTAGACTCTCTAACAAATGTTATTAAAAAATAATTACATAGTGAATCTGAAGCTGTTAAAAGATCCACATAACACTAATACAAGCCACAATACTAGTACTGATGAATTGGACCAGCCTAATAAAATGTAATCGGATTTTGTCAATCCTAAACTCTTAATTTTGGCCTACACAAGATGTTTAAATGTGCAGTACATTGTAAGTGCATACGTATCTATAAAACATTTTTCAGTATCTAATAATTGTGGATGCTTTCATTTCTGAGCGTCTAATCTGAGTTGCTTTTAAAAGTCCTAATGATCAAGAGTGTGCTCTATGTATGGCCCAGAACTGCATTTTTGAGGTATTTGAAGCTGAAAAATTAGAACCAGAAGTGACCAAACTCCATTGATTGTGTTGTCTTCTAAGATTTATGAGATGGTCTTAGAATCCAAAAGATTGGTTTTCAACATGAAATGAAATAATCCTTCCAAATGCTTTGCCCATTAGTGTGTGTGGTTCTGAGGGATTCTTCAAGACAAAGGATACAATATGGACAAGAGTTGAAAGGACTCAGTTGTTCCTAATTTTGTAACTAAGTCCTTCAAAGAAGTGAAACCAAACTGTCCTGGGCAAGCTTTTTGTTTTAACCTTGATATGGATGCTTGCAAGCCTTTTAATCCAGTGCAGCATGACTGAAATAAAATTAAATTCCTTTTCAGCAGCTAGTGTCATTTTGTCTTAAGCCTATTAGTAAAAGATCACTTTTTGCTTGTTCCTTACCTGCACTGTGTCTGCCTTGTACTCAATTCCTAGGTGTCAATATTGTGTGTAACTGTACATCATGAGGAATTTCAGTGTCTCTAGCCAGACTTTTGTTTAAAAAAAACATTTTTGTGCAGTCAAGTAGGAATTGAAAAGCATCTATGGAGTTGTATTTGGCAATACTTGTCCAGGAGTCCCTGCTTAAAATTATTATTTTGCTATCAGCATGTGTGAACTAGCATTAGTGTTCCCTGCCTTGGAGGGGTAACATCGGGATGGTCACTACTTTTGCCGAGTCACTATGGTATTGGCTAAAAATTAACATTTCCATTGGAAGTTTCGAGTTAAACGCACTTCTTTGTATGTGCCACTGTCATGGGTGACCGCTGCAGTGGTATTTAACATAACGGCGTTTTGAACTGTAAGGCATTATTTTTGCCCTGGGTTTGCCACTGGCGTGGGTGTTGGGTTGTCTCCAGCCTTCTCCGTGCTCCCCAGCGATGACGAACTGAAGAAGACAGACATTGTCTTCCGCTCTCCAGTTCCCAGAATGAAGCAGGATTTGCAGCCTGGTATTTCTCTAAGATGCTTTTGTTCACTTAAAGGACTTGGATCATCTGAATATTCATTTATGCATCAAATTGCACATTTCTGGAGAAAGATGAGGACTGAAGCTTTCAGTGCTGTAGATTGAGATGCAAAAATGAATCATAAATCAGTTGAAGAATTCTGTCTTCAAATTCCCATATTGCAGTTGCTATGAGAACATGCATTTAAACAACCATCATCAGTGTTTTCTAATGTATGCTGTGCTTACCACAGTGAAATTCTGAGCACCTATATGAAGGAGACACACAAGAAAAAATGCTTAACATAATCTGAGATTTCTCTCCAAGTGCTGCCCTTCATCATTGCCTTCGGGTTTACATTTACAGTGGGATTTTCAGGAGTGAGGAGACCTTGGATTTATGTTTGTTATTAGGAACTGTGATGTAGGCATCACCTTCAAATACTTCATAAAAAAGTGATTTGATTTTTTTTTTTTTCCCCACCCTAATTTTGTGGTTCAAAACTTTTGGTGTCTAGCCAGGCGTAGAGATTTACAAATCGGTCTTTGCATGCCAAATACTGGCTTTATTTGTATAAACAGTTACATTCTCATGCCAACATCTAGCTTTTATCTCAAGCACTAGATACCTCAGGGAAACTCAAGATAAATACAGTGAGTGTGTTTTTCCTTATGAAACAGCACTGTAACCTCTGTGGTCCTCGAGGTCTGCACCCAGATTTTGGTGGTGTCAGGGTTGGTACCAAGAGTTGTGAAGCGCTTTGGGCAGGGTCATATAGTGGTGTCTCTGAGGCAGAGTTTGAGAGCCGCCCTGTGATGAAGGTTACGCAGATGGTGTTGTTCTCTCTTAACTATTTTTCTGCAATAAACTTTCAGTTTTTCTCATAACAAATGAGAAATATTAGCATCTGGTCCGGATGTCTGGGACTACAGTTATTTTTGTGCATGTGTTTTGTTTGACTAAGCTATGAACACTGTTTAAATTTGTATAGAAATAATTTTACTAGGGAAATAATGAACTACAGTCTGGAATAAGTGTGCATGTGTGTGAAGAATGTGCTATTACTGGAAAGACACATTCTTTGCATGATAGATCCTATAGGTTTTTTTTAAAGGTATGATGAAGATGAGGCAGAATTATTCTGCTCTTATTTGCCTCTCTATTAGTGCCACATATCCATCTTTGTTATACTAAAATGCTTATAAAGAGTTTCATAAACCAGTTTCATGGATGCAGAATACTGTCTAGAGGATGCTGGTTAATGTATGGAAATGAATGCACTTCAGTATATGCGTGCTTTGGAAAATTAAGACTGGAACGAGGTGCAGAAGCAAAATCAACTTGCACAGTTACCTATGAACGTCAAAAACATCTCAGTGAACTGAGAAAGTAACTTATATGGAGCTTTGAACCCAGTAATTTTATTCTAATTGGAAATACCTGCAAGACAGCTAATTTCAGGTGATAATTTAAGTTATGGAAGAACTGGATGTGCCTGGCAAATACTTGATTGGCATCTTCTCCAGTAGGCACAGTGGAAAACCGTGCAGAGACACTTTTGTCTCAAGTCTATGAGGTTCATAATCATTCATGAACTACATGTGGTGAGTTTTTACTGTGATTTCAGGTGGAGGAGAGAAGTGGAAGCAGGAACGTACTATATGAAGGAGGTGTTTTGCAGGAAATCAATAATGTGAGTGCATACAAAAGACACACCATTTAAGGAGGGAGAAAATTGGAAAACATTATTAGTATATATTTGAGAAAACCAAACCTAGTTTGTTTGTTTGTTTTTAATTTAATTTTTCATGAGAGACACATAATTTTATCCCAAAGAGATTTTCTTCCATTTGTTTCCAGATGACAGTTGTCCTGTGGCCTGACAGCTGTGTTGAGCTTGCTGGTATTTTGGGTTCTTTGGCATTTCTGAAGTCGTGTGTTTATTGCCTTTTGTGTTTCATTTTAAATGTTAGCAAGGGTATAAATGTTTAGGTCAGGTTCAGGCTCAGGTCTTCCATTACGTCTTAATATTCTGCCTCCAGTAGTTACATTCTGCTTTTGTGTGCTGCCTCGAAGGAACCTCGTGTTGGTGAGAAGGAAAATGAAGCAACACCAACAGGTTTTTTAAAGGAGGTTGATTAGACTTCGACAAGAAAACAGTTTTGGGAACTCCAGAGAGGAAGGATTTAGCATTTGTTGCCTTCCACGAGAAGTCATTTGTAAAGCTATGGAGAACACTATAGGAGTATTGAATCCTCTTTGCTTCTTGTAGCCACATGAAAGAAATCTTTACAACTCCAAGCTTGGAGGATAATATTAAATATGCTGCTCTGCTGAGTGACATCCCAGTTCCAAAAAGCAGTATTCCAACTGACACGTTTTGAGAGATAAATTAGTTTAGCCTATTAATAATCATGAGTTAGAAAACATTTTTCTGTACTCGTATGGATTCTAGTCATCAGCTACATGTGTGTTTGTGTGCCACCTTTACTGTTTCCCATGGTAGTCTTTTTTTCCTTCTAAAGTCATGCATTTTAAACTAGGAACGTGGGACCTGCATGATTTATTTCACTCTGGTGGGTTTCTCCCCTGCTTGCTTGCCCTTTCCAGCCTCGTTATCCCAGTCATCCTCACAGCTTCTGAATCATCTGACCTATTTTAACCATTGTCTCAGTGGTAGGCTGTAAGGTTCTTGCAAGTTTGGTGAATATTGCCACCCAGATGGATGAGAGAAATCGGATTAGTTCTTTTGCCAACAAAAAATCTGCAGTGAGAGCCTGTTCTCTCATAAACCTTCAAAAGGAGAAATGCTGTCAATGCATCTACTGCATAAAAACAAAGTCGAAGGAAGCTCATGTTTTTTTAAACTCCAGCAATTCCAACCGCTAGACAAAAATCCATAGGAAGCCAGCTTCATTAATGCTTCATTAGCTTTACTTAACAGAGTCAAAGAGAAATGAGCACTATACAGAAGAGCTGAATACTGTTCCAAATGCTCCAGATTATTTTCTAACTTGTATTTCTCATGAGCTGTTTAAATGGCCAACATCTGCAAAGATATTAAAAAATGTCTTCTGCTACTGGAAAATTAGAATATTCTCCTTCCGCAACCTGCTTCATTGCTTCTCCTCTTTTCTACCCTGCTGAGCCTGCTTCCATCTGCTTTTGGGTGACGTTAGCACAATTCAAACTCTCTGAAGCTGCTGAACTTTGTCATACATGGTAATTTGTTAAGCAAGACATTCTTTCGAGTCTAAAGCATTAATATATTTATTTATATATATCTGTTTTTATATACATAGTCCTTATTCACTGTTGGATAGACACATAATGTGGGTTTTTTTTTTTCTGCTGAGACCTTTGCATATTTATGGTTGTTCTTAGCTATATTTAGTTTGTATGATTGAGTTCTTTCAATTTAAACAAGATGTGTTTAGAAAGAAAATATCCCAAAGTGAGCCATGTACTTTTCTCTCATATGGCATTTTTGTTCAATTATACAGCAGCCAGTGTCAGTGGAACTGAGATATTTAAAGAAAATAGACATTATGAACTCCAGTAGGTATTGACTTAGGCAGCAATACTAATACTTAACAAATGCCTTTCCTGATCACAAGTAAATAGGACCCAGGAATTTTGCAGATCTGCATGTAGTTTCTTTACATCTGCAGAATATATGTGATAGTGCCTCTTTGTCCTACGCTGAATTTTTGTAAAGAAAAGAACTGTGGCTTTTTTCAAGGAAAGACTTAATGAATTCTGGTACTTCATTTTGTATTTTTAGATCACCAGGGATAATTTACTTGCCCTTTTCTTATGGTTCTTGTCAGAATTCATGTTGCTTAATCTCCTTGCTTCGCTATTAAAACTCACCTTTGTATTTTCCACAGGCTAGGAGAGACTAATCTTAGCTCCTGGTAATTAGTGCTAATTTAGTTCTTTGTGCTCCTATGAGTGGCCAACAAAGGCTTAGTACAGAATGTGCATATTTTATCTTCACAGTAAGCTAACAATCCAATCAATGAAAAGACTTTTTTTTTCCCCTCCATAATTCCTATCTTGCCTTTTTTTCCCCCCCTCCCTCTCATCATACAAACCTGTGGATGTATTGAGATAATAACACTAAGAATCAATTTAACTGTGCTACCGTAGTAATGGCAAGCAGCAAGAATCAATAGCAAGAGTACCTCTGCAGAGGCTGAGCAGAAGGTTGACAAAAACGTGTTTTGAAGGAACAGTGTTTTCAACCATTGCCAGGACGTAGCTCTTTCCAGGGCTTTATTTAGCAGCTGCTCATGCAACAAAGCAAGCCACCTCCCAGGATGGCATCTGAATAGTACATCCCAACTGAATGAAGATGTAGCTTGGGCTCTTGCCTTTGACACCTCTCTCTTCCCCACAACCCCGACCTCATCAGTAGCCGCCTTGCGTTTCAGAAGCTAACGTTTTAGAAACTCATCCTACAGAAAGAAGATATTCCTTCCATTAGGTTAGTGTGTTGAACTGGTGGTACCTTCTGGATGAAGCCCGCAGTCTCGCAGCCTGCGATACTTCTGTGCTCGCGGAAATCTCCCGTCTATTCTGCCTGATGACTGTTCAAGGGTCGGAGAAAAAGTAGCTTGGTATAGTCTGCCTAGCAAAACAAGCTGCTGGTGGGGAACTCATGCTGCTATGTAAGGAATATACATGGACCACAGGCTAATAAGCAAGTTCAGTGCACCCTAAAGGTAGAACGTGTCATGTGAATTCCTGTATTATATACGTCAACATGGTGGGATCATTTTTACCTACATAAATTCTTAGTTAAGAGGCTGTGCTGGGGATCAAAGACAGGGAGAAGAAAACAGTCAGTTGATGGAATTTGGGAATGCATTTAAAAGTAGCAAGTTTATTGCATTTTAATGTGTGTTTTTTGAACTTCATAGACAGGTTTGCTGCTGAAGACTATGTTAGATGAAGCTCTAAAACACAGGTAGTTAGTTTTAAGGAAGCTATGCAGGACCCTAGCTTTAATCTCAGACAGCAGTTATCAAACATCAGTAACTGCTTCCTGCCATTAACAAGGAAGGATTTCTGCTGTGGTTTTCTGCCTTGGAGTTAAAAGCGCGAACATCTGTGTTCTGAAGTTGAACGGATAGGAACAGCAGTGAGCACTCCAGTAGAAACTCTGCTTAATTTTTGGATTTCATTTCCCTTTCCTGTACTGCTGTGAACACCCAAAAATGTTCCCATTGTTTTCATGAGTTTCATTTTTCAGTGCCAGCAAAGGCTGAATTGTTTCCTGCGGTAACTCCAGTACTGCCTTTGGATCGCACAACCGAGGCATCTGCTAGTGCACAGAAGCACACAGACTAATAAGTCGCAGATAAGCCCGTGTATTTTACTTGCCAGTAAGTAAAGAATGGAAATGGTTCTCTCGCCCTTCTCTTATAGGTAGTTGCATTTTGTGGCGTGAACCAGGTTTAAGAGCTCGACTTCCTACTAATGCTGCCCCTTGAAAAAGATTTATGGGACTGCCAAGTTGTAGGCTGTCACAAGCCTTCTCCTCGGGTAAAATTCTCTCCTCAATTGATAGACGTGATTGCAAAGATTAAAAAAAGATGTAAGATGGGCACAGCCAACTGTTGCAGAACAGATGAGCTTGAATGACAAAAAAAGCAGCAGAACAAGCTGAATATTTGGAAGTGAAAGTAGAAAAACACTGCAAAGATAGTCATTGCAAATACTCAGATTGAGTGTTTCCATTTCTTGCATGCATGGAAGTACAGCAACTCATTGCTAAATCTAGTGGAATGAGGTAGGAGCCATAGTGTTTGGGACAGTGGATTTGAAATCTCAGAAAATACTGTTTCTGAGGTCTTCTTGATTCTTCCTAGCCTTGTGCTCAGGGACTCTTCCTTCTCCTGTTGTGTTTTTCTTACACTCAGAAGTGTTGTGGTATTGGTTCACTCTCCCTTTGTGTATTTGAGGTACTTTCCTAAGGAACTGAAATTGTTTTGATAATTCTGTTGGTCCTTTTGTCTGATAGATCATCTTTTCTATTCTACCTCTTTCCTCTACCTTCAAACCTTTTGAACCCGTTTTACCTATTTCGAATACATCTGAAGGAACAGTAGATGCATTGAATCTCTGTAAATGGCTCGGTGAGATTAATGAAATTCACTAGCAATCTAGAGGGAAGGCGTCCAAACTGTTCTTCTCATGGAGAGAAACGCAACCTCAAGCTGTGGTGAGGACACTGGAGGTTGTTCAAGACTATATGGAAGAAACTCTGGATAGTTTAGGGGAAATAAAGATACTGCCAGGGAAAGGGATGGCAACAGGAGTAGGAAGGTAGTGAAGTGGTCAGTAAGTCTTCAGGGACGTGGGGGAAACGGGGGATGTGGTGGTGCAAGTGCATACTTGTCATTGAGAAGGGCAAAGAGCAAAGACTTTAATGATGAATGGAGGTGCATGTATGGGATGCAGGGCACAAATCCACAGGAGATGCTTTCTCATTTCAGTGTGGGCAGGAGAACATTTTTCTGGTGGCACCCAATTAATTGTTGTCCTGTTTGATAAATGTTAATATATTCTTATCTCATAAAACTGCTGTGTTAGCATGTGTCTGGCTGCCATTTGTGACTTCAAACCAGCAGCTTTGCTGTGCAAGTAGGTCTGCTTTTCAAAAGATGGTAAGTGAACTCGTGCTGATTTTTTTCCACTGTTAAGTCAGTCTATGGCTTTGTTAGTTGACAAATACAGAAATTATTTCTCTCTCTAAACAGTTTACTGCTACAAAGGAAAAAATGTGTTTGGACTTAGGATGGAAGATTTCTAAAAATACATTTCTCCCTGAAATTATTTCAGGTACTGCATTATCGTGATAGGTTATACAAATCTGTTTTCATATGTTTTCATGGCAGTGGCTGCTTTAGCTGCTAAATAGTGATTAAAGTGTTTTGATATAGAGATGAGCTGCCAGTGAATCTTCTGTATACAAAAATTAAGTAAAATTGAGCATAACTGTACTAAATGAAGATGGCTGTGCTCAGTCAATTTTCATTTACAGAGTAACTGTGCTGCAGTACATATTTCTAGAATGTGCTAAGACTTTGTTTCATAGTCCAGTAAAATAAGTATCGTTTGCTGATGACTTTAAATTATTTATCTTGCAGATTTGATAAACCTTTATTAGTGCTATTGTTTTGAAGCTTCTTTCATTGACTTTGTCAGTCAAAACTAAAAACAGGGCAAACAGGACTTGCAGATTTCAAGCTGCAAGTCATTAAGTAGTTAATGCACATAATTGATGGGCAAGTGGGAAAAGCACACATCTGATAAATAGTATATGCATAGAAATTGTAGCCTGCCTACAAAGAACCGTGAAACGAAACTAAAGATGCAACAAAATTGAAAAAATATTCAGCATTACTTGAATTATTTTTGCAAGCATCCAAGATCAATAAGGGTATAAACTAGAGATTACAGCATTACATTAGTAGTAATAGAATGCCCTTCACTTTGTATTTAAACATAGTTACCATATGGTTATTTCTGAGTCCTGCTGTGAATCTGGTTTTGATGAAGCATATGTTTCTGCTTCCTATCTCCTTTGGTTTAAGTGTGCAGCAAACCGTACTTGTTTTCTAGCAGCTGGATGTGTCTCACTGGTGTCTCAGCAGGGTATCCGACCCAAGGAATCATTATATTACTTGATGGAAACTTCTTAGCTGTTTGCAGTTTTCTTTGGTGTGAGCGCTCTTTCGAATATTTGAGCGTTTCTGCATCAGGTAAGATCACAAAGATGTTCTTCGCTTGGATGCGTTACTCTTTTTGCAGGTCTTGTGCCCCTCAGACGTCTTTCCATTTAGTGACCTTTTTCCAGCTGTCCTGGCCAAGAGAGAGGTGAACGCAGCTCATTCCAGAGTTCGTTAGCATTGCTCCAAGCATCAATTGGTAGTGACACAGGAACACAGTAGTAGTAGTGGGATAGTGGTATGTGCACAAAATGCATCATTTTCAGCCATCCTCAGGGACATGAGGAATTGCTTCCAAAATGCTCCCGCTATAAACTCAGAGAATTGAAATCACTGATCTCCACCACACCAGCATGTTCTGCAGTAGATAAATCACCTGCTCAGTCTAGGCTGTCGTATCTGTAACGGGTAATCAAGATGATGCTGCTGAGGCCCTGAGATGTAAAACAAAACAACAAAAAACCCTGTGATGAACCTAGCCTCAACATAAAGAACGCAGATACAGAGCTGCAGCTTTATCTTCTAAATGAAAGTGAAGAGCCCTGTAGTTAAATTTCTGCATTCAAAGTAGTATTGGATGTGAAAGCTTGTGCGGCTGAGTACAGGAGGAGTCTGACTGACTGTCAGCTTTCGTTTATCAGTCAAAGGATGTTTCTCTGTTCGTGGAGTACAGATCAGAGTGGCTGCAGCCCAGGGGGGCTGCTTTAAATCAGTCTGGGTATTCATGACAGTGCAAGAGAGTGCTGCGGAGGAATGCTTTTGCTCAGCACGCAATGTGGGTTGGTCCCAGCCCCTGAAATGGGGGGAGTCTCCCTGGGACCCCTTTTGTTAACAACATAGTAATTCGGAGGAAGAACTTAGGTGTAAATATCCAAAAGTTACAATACTGTACATATACAGTACAAGTTCTTTTTGATGATGCTTTGGGTCACACTTGCTTTCTGACAAACACTAGCGTGAATGGTTGGTTCTTCCACTGACATGAACCTTTCAAGGTGAATGGTTTTCAGACGGCTTTTCTGCACATCTCGAGTCCCTGTATTTCGCAGTGTCTCCGTTCCTTGTCTGTATAACGAGGATGTATACCATCCCTTGTCTCTTGTGTCTGTCTGTCTGGCATACTGTTTGTGGCAGATACAACCTCTTACGAGTATGTACAAAACCTACCTGGATCTCCAGGTTTGGCTGGGACCACTGATTACTAATAAAAGACCTGATCAAAACCGTTTCTGTATATACAGTTGAGGATATGATCATGGGAATTTTCCTTTGAGAGTCTGTTTTCTATGAAGTAACTGTCTTAGTAAAAACAGGCAAACAAACCTCTGCAAAAAGATGATGCTCAAAAATGTAAATGTGATTATTTATCAATTTTGGTTCCTTTTCAGCAGACGTTGTAGAGAGATCCCAATAGCTGTCAATGTAAGTATGGTTATGGACCAAAAGCCAACAACAATTCCCCCCCACCCATAGAATAAGGCAATTCTTTCAGTCCTTCTGAAACACAGTGATGTAGTCAACAGAAGGAAACTGAATCCCATTTGCTACTTTGTGGGGTTTTGTTTGATTAATTTTTTTTTTTCCCCAAAAAAGATACATCCTAGTTGTATGTACTAACAAATTTAAAAAAAAAAAAAATTATCCCCAATTTACCTCAGTCAGATATGAGATTTGGGATTAAGAGGGGCTTTAGTCTCAGCTCATTAATTGTGCAGTCTAAGGATATACAAGCAGTGATTTGTATCATACCTTCCCCATGCTGTTGATGTATTGTACCTTCTACAGGCTGTGGACTGACAGAGCCCCAAGCTATGATATGTAGTAGGTGTTGCAGACATTCTTTAATGTTTATAACATACATAGAAATCTTGGGTGAATTATGCCACAGAAATGCCAAGTATCATACAATATTTTGATGAAAATTTAAATTCATTGAAATTGTTCCTGTGGTTTGGAACGTGGTGGTCTTGATCACAAGGAGAGATAGGTACAGTGCTTGTAGAGAGAAGGTTAGTAAACCACTACTGTTCTTTTTTTCTTGCCAAGAATTAAAATTATATGTGAGTATATTTAAAAATTAAAAATCCATCAATTAATCAGAAGTGATAAAATATTAAACAAGTGTACTGCAGAGTGCAGATTGTTCAGCCTAATGCAATAAATGTGTTCACAATTTTTCAGTTTTCATACCCTGCTGAGGACGTCGGGAGGACCTCCATGCCAGGCTGCTCCTGCCTCACCACCTGAGGGGCAGGAATTCAAGCTGGGCTTTGGCTGTAGGCCATTTCTCTGCTCCCATGTGTAAAGAGCAACCCCCGCTCCCTTCCTTGTTAGATTAATGCTCTTTTCCCTTTTCACAGTAGAAAAAAGCAGCTCAGCACAATAAACCTCATCCCTGTCGCAGTAAGGCAGTGGCCCCTGGTGACCTCCCTTCCCTGGATCTGCTGTGGAGAAGCTGGATGGTTGCAGTGGTGAGGTGTGGGAGGAAGAGACAGCCTGAGCCAGAGAAGTGGGTTAATGCAGCTTTCCCAGGGAACGGCTGAGACGTCGGTATGTGGTGGGTGCTCCGCTCGCGGTGGCAGCACCGTACCCGAAAGCTGCCCCTGGTTTTCTCCTACTTGTCAAGAATCACATTCTGCTGAAACCCAGCATGTAACTATTTCATCTATAAAAAGAAGAAAATGATCTTGTTAACATAAGATGTGGAGCAATAATATAGTAAATCCTATACATAGAAAAAACGATAGTAAATAGGAATAATAATAATGTATTCCTGTGTAGCATTAGGATTTTTTAAAAATTGCTAACCTGTTTTGTGACCAGTCAGGAAAATCAAATATCTAATCTTTCTCACTGCAGAATAATGAAATGCCTAATTATTAAATGCAGGAAAGATTTTTGACGGGTCACATTCAAAAAATCTTTTGTGTTTTGCCAGTCGTGGTGCAAGTGGGCTTTTAATAGCACGAGCGTGTCAGTCCTAACAAGTTCCCTGGAAAGCGTTGGCCTTTCTGTAGGACTGAGCTTTGCCTTATAAGCTCTTCTCGAGTTGTAATGCAGCCTGTTGGCTGTAACTGTCAGGGTGTCCCGGTTTACTTGTGTATCAATTGGCTATATCCAAGCACCATCTGCTTGAAACCTTCTGCTGCAAGTGGAATTTTGCACTTGAAACAGTACTAGATCAGATCAACACATTGCTGTGCATCTTGGTCGTTAAGTCGTTAGGAAGCAGAAGGAAAAATAGCTGGATATTTTTATCTTTGGATACAGATTTGCAGGTAGATTAGTATTAGTCTTACAAAACAAAAGGTTTTGTATATATAAGTTAAAATATTATGTCTCTCCTTTTCAGCACCCTGAAATGTTTGGTTTTTATCATATACTATAATGATTTCTAACTAAGATCTATCTGAGATTTTAATGCTATATTCTGGGATATGCTGACACTGAATTATCCAAAACCAGGAAGAATTGTGCAGCAAACCCAATTAATCTTCTTTACTTTTTGCTGCAGTGATTTAAAATAAAAACCCCAAACTTTCCCATGATCTGTAAGAAAAATGCTCCCACATCAGGGACTTCAGAAGGAAAACTCTTATTGTTAGCTCACAGCCGGGGATCAGCTCCCAGCAAGCCAGGAGGATAATACTATCGGTAAATTGAGCAAATGTCCTTGCCTTTCCAATCAGCTAGTATTTGAAGGGTATTATCCTTGCTAAACTTGTCATCCACTTTAAATGGAAGTTGGACTGCAAATGTACATACTCTACTTAACATGACTTTTGAAGAGTTGCCTCTGCAGTTTAAGGGTTGGATTTAATTCTTAAAGATGTAACTCTGCTGTGGCTTTACTTAGTCTTTGTTTATTTGCTCTACTATTCTCCAGTTTATAATCTGGTCAGTGTGTAAGGAAGCCACTAATGAAGAAGCAAAGTGAACACAAAACATCTTGGAGGGAAAAGAATGCTGAAAAGCTGAGTATCAATCAGACTCAGTAAATTTATGTCTTGAAGAAATTAGAAAATAGCTGGCAGTACTGTATTTTGAGGAGCAAATATAACCTCTTTGACATGGAATAGAAAGTGATGTGCTAGAATATTTAGTGAAATTGAGGGTCGTCCTCTCTAGCCAGTGCATTCCATGTAATTAGAGCTTGAATTGTGAAAGCTTGTTTGTTGCTGTTGGTTGCCCCTTTGACTCTTCTATTTTGTCCTATTATAGACATTTTAAAGCCAGATGAACCCAAATATTTGTTAGTCTCATAAATACCATTGCTTCCTCATCCAGAGACTAAACTATCCAAATCTCTTGCAACCATTAAATAGGAACTACAGTCTTCAATAACTTTAGCCAAGTCAACTGATACAGCATATGAGGCATGTTTTCTCCTTTTAACATGTATATAATAAATCTATCTCTAAATATGTAAATATATACATTAAATATATATAACGTGAGTGGAGAGAGAATGTGTGGTGTGTATGCATGCACATGCATGCTGAAACCATCTGACACTTTGATGCAGCTGCTGTAACAGATCAGAAAATTATTTCTTTAAGTCTTTTATTTTACCAATCTGTTGACGTTTCCCTGAAACACAGGGGGAGACATCTTCTAAAGATCAAAAACACTAAGCAGAGTCTGCTGCTGGCATACTGCACGGTGTGGGGGTAGTGACTTAGATTTGGTTGTGGCTCGTTATTGCTTATTTTGCGTCTCTAGGATATCTGCTCTATTTCTCTTCTAGCAAAACACGTACATATTTGATTAGTTTGCATCAGGAATTCATACTTTCTGCTTCAGTATGTGTGAAAGACTGGCAGCTGAGGATTTCCACCTATTCCCACTTAACTGTGCGTTACAGATGAGCAGTTTATCGCACCAGTCAGGTATGACCTAAAACTGCGGCTTTATGAACCAGAAAGCACTGTACATCTGAACCAGAGGTGATTTAGTAAATTAGACAATACATAGTGCCTCCTCAGTGTGAAAGTAAAAATGAATTTCTGTGAAAGAACGGACTTAAAACCGAGCAAAAGAAATTTAGCTGTTTAATAACTTGACTGCACACTTAGAAACATGTCAGTCTGGCTTTTGAGCATGCTGCATTTAGTGAGCTGAACAGGATGAAAGCCCAAAGCCTTCAGAGGCTGCTGGAAGTGGAGCAAGTGGTTAACCATGGTCTGTTGTTCTTAAGATGGAAAGGGAACCAATATCACAGCTTGGAGTAGAGATAGTGACGTTTTGCCTTCCTACAGAACCAGTTTTGACCAGGTACGATATTTCTCTTTACTTTGTGTTCCAAGTCATGGAACCCTCAAGAAAGATATGGGTTGTTACACAGCCGTAAAACTTCATTCTGGAAATGGTTCCGTATCACTTAGGGAGTTTCTGGGAATGAATGGAGAGCTACAGAGAGAGAAAGAAAACCACGTAATTCTTAGAATTTCTTCAGTAAAATCTCGTGTGCCAGTTCTATAGAACTAAGATATGAACAAAATGTCTTTGCCTAGACTTTTTAATCAGAAATTAAAATATATTAATAAATAAATAAACCATTATTTTCTCCCAAGTAGAATGCAACTTAGTTTCCTACTGAAAGATCTTTGACAGTGCTCATGTATTATTGAGTATTTTTGTCACTCTTTGTACGTGAGGTAATTAATCGTTCTTATATTTCCAAACAGAAGCCTGACTAAAATCAACCCTGACATGAACTACTGTCTGAACTCTCCCTATCAAGAGACCAGCTTTCCTTGATACTCTGATGTTTAGCTCTGACAAGGTTGTCTTTGGTGATTGGATGATCATAATGATCCTAACCTCCAAATATATTTTCATATTAAACTCCACTAAAGGAGGAGGTTATTTTTCAGCATTTTCAAATCTTTGGACTTAAACAGGTGAGAGGTAATAATGGACAGAAAGAGATGATGGGAAACACTTGAGAAATGTCTTACCTATTGAGAAACAATCTTCTAATATTTCCAGGTGGCTCTGCAGGAGACATGAAATGTTAATTTTCTTCTTTGAGATTTGGGAATTTGTGCTTTGTGGAGATCTTGAAAGATAATCTAAACTGACTGGAGTCTGGTCCCATGCATTGATTATGAGAGATTAATGAAGTAGCTAAAAGGAAAGTCCAATTTAAAAAATATACTGACAATGAACAAAGAAATCGTCTCTAAATCCTGCACGAGTGCGTTTTTTTCTCTTTAGGGAGGATGAGTCCAATGCTACCGTGGGAATCGCATTATTAGGCATGACACCTATAATGAGGGCTTTTGCACATTAGTTTAATCTACTTTAAAAGGGAGAGAAGGGAAAACAAAAATTATGGCAATATCATAAATACTCTCTTCCTCAGATCTATCATGCTGTCAGCTCAGCCCTAAGGATAGATACAGTGTCTGTTGAAGGCAGTGCTGAGGAACTCGAGTTTTCACCTTCTACACCGACGCTGTTGCTTTGGTGGTCTGTCAGTCTGGCTTGCTTGCATGAGGACGGTGTCCAGCAGATGCTATAGTGTGTGCTGCTAATTTCTTTGTTTCTCATTGTCAGAGCAAGAGAGATGCAGTTCAGATTACGAGTTATCACTTACAGACCCATTTAGACTGTGTAAATCACTGTAAGGTTTTATTTAAAAAAAACCCCAACCCTATCAATATTTTTTATTAAAAGTAGACATGTTTTTATCTGGAACCAATGGTTCCCTAAAGCAGCAGACAATAGGAGAGATTTACTGTGAGGATGTCTGACATGTTAACTGTATTGAGTCTTCTGAAAATATACCCGACGGGCAGTACTGGAGACCTAGTGACCTAGAAATTGTAGCGGCTATCCTTTGACAAAGTCAGAAAGTACAGCACTGCACAGCAAAGGGCTTTGGGGTTTTAAAATAAAAAGTAATTGAAACAGACTGGCCCTCAGTTGACCCGGCTTACCGTGGGGTTTAGAAGTCCCTGTTGCTCCATGAGAAAACGCTTCCAGATCCTGACTCTGTGTATGGAGAGAGCGAAGTTTGCAGCTGAGCCAACATGCCTGGTCTGTAGGAAACGTTTTCAATTGCTTGGCTGTTCATGCCTGTGGCAAAGTGAGGTAGTAATCAGGTGACAAAATTTCACACTTAGTACTGTTCAAAACAGGCTCAGCTTAATACAATTACTGCCATTTGGACAATCCTAGGAACTTTGTGAAGGTATTTAATTCAGCTGTTGTATGTACTGGCTGAAATAAAGGTGGAACCTTCTCGGAGGACACCTCCACTTGCATGTGTGAACTGCAGAGGAGGAGAAGAAGGGGTGCTGTTATGAACCCCAAGAGAGAGGGCTGAATACCTAATGTGGCCTGAGTTAGCGTGCTTTTGCCTGGTGTTTTTCTCACTTACAGGATGGATGATGGTTTTCTCATATTCTGTGGGATAAACAGCCATCAAATCAATAAGAAAGAAAATACAATCTTATAACCCAAATAATTATTGCAAAAAAATTTCAGCAACGTGCACCTTGCAAGCATGGCTTTGATAGAATGGAGTCCCTCAGACTGTTTTTTCTTGACCAGGTCTATATATCTATTACACAGCTATTATATATAGCCATTATTACAGCTATAGCTATGGTGTTAGTGATCTCCCAACAAACAGCAGAAACACACAGTAGAATGTCGAAAATGAGTTTGTGACATAGGTGGATTTTGGAAAATAAACAGTTGCAGAGTTTTGTCTTTGGAACAAGAGTGTTTAAAAAGATAATTTCCGTAAGGTGTTGGTACTGGATGGCTCACCACGAAGCTAAAAGTTACTGACCTGTCTTGAATGAGCCAACAAGAAAAGATGTATTGGAGAGAATATTACATGAGGTGCTTTTGCTGTCACAGCACTGAAGCAGTTGAACAGCAAGATACAAGAGGCCGGATTACAGAACTTTCAGTCCAGTGCAGAGATTTATGAGTTGGGTTTTGTAGCTGGTGTTTTATAATTGGCAAAATTACACTCACTCCTTCTCTATAAAAATCTCTGATCTACAAAAGCTGATGCTATGCTGTAAGAAGTGAAAGAATTACTATAGTAGGTGCTATACTCTAAGAAGTACAAAATTACATTGGCTGAGGCAGTATCTATTTTTCAACCTTTCTTGCAGCAACATGGAAGCTTAAGCCTAATAAAATTTGTATTTCTTTTGGATCATCCTTGAGTTTTTTGAAACAGAGTGGTCTTACTTAAATCCATGTAGTCTGAATACGTGATCACTCCGAACGCTCTGGATGACATCCCAGAACATTTTATCTTTCAGTATTGCAAGAAAAGACTTTCTCATTTCTTTCATTCCAGATAATACTTGTACTGCAACAGTTTGGGAGTATTTTAGTTGATGGGGCCTGGTTTACTTGAGAAAATTTTGTTAATTTAGTTCACAGCAGATGTAACAGTGAGCTCCTTCTGCTGAATGTGTACTGCTTCCACTTGTAAAGCACTGCGATCCAGAAGCAAGGCTTGGTTTATATAGGCGGCACATTGGTTCTGAGCATTTCAAGTGCCAAATGTGACTGTCAGCTGCCATGCATTCTAGGGCAGTTTTTAAGAACAAGTTAACTTCAATGCCTCTGTGTAATTGCAACAAGCTCCAGCCACAAATAGGTCCCCGCGACATTTAAGCAGGATTGTTTCCCTTTGTAGTTAGGTGCTTGGCTGAGAGTGAATAATTCGGTGTGTTACCACGTGATCTCTTGCTTCTGGAGTGGATAGATTTAAACTCATGTTAAAAAAGAGAGGAGTCAATTACTATTCAAAATTACTGTGTCAGCCTCTACAATAGAGTGATGGCTGATAAAAGTACAGCCTTGACAGTCTTAGGTCTGAGTTTGAAAACTTGCAAGTGTTCCTGCGGAGGGAATTGTTTTTGCTGGAGGCTTTTTTTGCATATCTCTACTGTTCTGTTTGCAGGTCAACTCCATTCTCTGTTTGAAGTCCTAAGATTGAATGCTGAGCTGAAAAAAAAACAGTTTGCATACCACCTTGGGATCGTTGAAAGGAAGCGCTCTCCTTCTCTGACAGTTGTATTTTATAAATATTGCACTGAGGTCAAACGTAGGCAATCATATTGTAAAAATATATGGCAAAGATTGAGATTTCCTGGCAATAATTTTAACATGTCCTGGTTTATTAGTTCTCATGTAGTTGTTTCTCACGAGATCACTTCATTCATGCAGTACTAGTTTTCTACAGGTACAGAATTAATTAGGTAAGGGCAGTGTAGGAAAGTTGCTCTTAGGAAGTCCCTTTTCCTCCAAAATCCCATTATAATACTGTTTTTCTGTTCTGAAGCTTTACATACTCCATTTAGTCTGCATAAAAAGACTCACTGATGTGGATGGTTAGGAAGAAATCATTGGTAGGTTTGTTCTTTCTCTTTCAGTTCATATTCTTGGAAACCTAGGAGTTAAGCAAAAACAGTTTGCCCTTCTGGATTTTCTGAAATAGGAATAAACTACTCAGCTTCAGAACAGGAAGAAATATAGTGAGTATTTTTCCCTTTTATGATATGAAAACTGATTCCGATTAATATTTCTTGCGGGAGGGGTTGTTGTCACCTCAAGGTTTTGAGACTGTTCTTGATGTGTCTTTAAGTAGCTGATGAGACTCTGTAGCTGAAATAAACTGAGGCATCTGATGAGGCTGTCTCTTCAACTGAAGATCCTTAACCCAGTAAGCAAAAGGAACTTTGTGGTTTGGTTCGGGAGATGTTGATTCAGAAGCCAGGTTTTTATAGCCGACCATCACCATCTGACTTGTGGGATTTGTGTCCATCAGCTCTTACCTTCAGATTTAGTACTCAGGGGAGATGATCTGTTGGTTTTCCGCTCGACAGGCTACATTTATACTGCTAAGTAAGAGTCAGGCAGTGAACTCAGCCACAGTACTACCGCTTGTCCATCCTCCCTGTTAGCAGGTTCTGGGGCAGTTTATCCCTCCAATGTGCTGGGGCAACATATGCCAGGGACCATTCTTCTTTAGCTCTCTTCGTCCTGCACTGTCCTCTAGCACGGCCTCAACCTGTTTTGAAACCTCAAACACCCCTCGATGCCCTTTATGTCACAGCTCAGGGCATGAAAGACACATCCCAAAATTCTCTGCCATAAAACTTACTGGCTGCAATGCAGTCGTTGTGTTATTTCAGGCACTTAACAGCCAGCAGATGATTCCTGGCCCTGTTTTATTTAGCTGTAGTCAAGGAGACTAGAAAGATTGGGCTGTGATTCACGAGCGGAGATAAAGCTGGCAGGGTCTGTTTTTTCCTCATCCTCAGGGAAACAGATAGCAGCTTTAAGTGAATGGGCAATTTCTGCTTGAGATTGAAGTTCATCACTACTTAAAAACGCGGCATCACTGAGTGCTGGTCACTAGCACTGGGTACTGACCCTCAATTCCTGCGTTGCAGTCAAGGCTTCCACCGTGGCCCTTTGCAGAGCAGTGGTAGTCACCGCTTTTTGCAAAATCATGTTCTACCATGACAGAGGTTCGCACAATTTTGGGAAGTTGGCAGCGATTTCTGCAAGCAGCCCACGACAAACTGGGTTTGGAAGAGCTCATAATGGAAATAGGAGCCTATTGCTTTGCAGACCATGCAAGCGATGTCAGGGAAATCTCACCTCTATTTCCTTGCCTAGTGTCAGTGTGCTCTCCTGCCAGCCACTGCCTAGAAATTCCTGGGAATAAGGACTTCACATGATATGACTAAACTTGGCAGAGGCTCCTCAAATCCTGACTACCCAATACAGCAAAATGTCCCTGTCTCTGCTCTGTCAGTCTGAAATGAGAGAGGTAGACTGTTTGTCCTCATGTGACAGAATTTGTAATAACTCTGGTAAAATAAAAGATATACTGGTCATTTCACAGTCTATTGTTTTGAGGGATTGAAAGCCTCTTCCACCCTTTCCTTCCTCCCCCGCGTTAGCAAAAGCATAAAGCAAACTACTTAAGGTGCAACAGGTCCTTAGAAGGGAAGAGTCCTTGCTCATGGTAGAGATTTGAGAGGATCCCAGGACTGAGCTTAGTTAGTAAGCCTGACTTAATATCTGTAGGCTGACTGGCTTGTCAGAAGTCTGCTGGTGGCCATTCATCATTCCAAAGTTAACGCTTTTGATGGTCAGAGGCTCGTGCAGCATGACAAGCGGTGTGCGTTTCACAAAAACGAAAGCATGCGCTGCCAGTCGGCGCGGTGACTCCTCCGATGAGTCAGAGGATTTGCCCATTAACTGACAAACCAAGTGCGTGCTTCTCGGATGTTTCCAGTTCAGTTTCTGTCTCAATAGCCTTCCTGAAGAATTGTTTACTTTTGAATTACAGGAACATGCTTTAGCATCCAAAAAGTAATAGAGACTGGCAGAGTTGCTGGGAATTAACCAAGCATGTGCAGTCAATTCAGTTTATTTTGTTTCTTCCTAGTAGTATTTTTTAAATTATGCTAGTACTTAAGAAATTTAGTGCTTATGAGATTTACCAGGCTTGGAAGCTCTGGAAACTGGATGGAAATATGCAGCATAAGCAGTATCATGTACGTTGACCTCGCTGTAGACCAAAGTGCTTCAAGTTGGATGCTATTCACTTCTTACTCTTTAATCAGTCTGTATTTATTGTGACATGGACAGTTTTGTGTTAAGAACTGAATTTATTTTGAAGAAAGAGTCAATAGCTTTCTAGAATATTGTTTTATTTTCTTTTTTAAGACTCTTGTTTATTATTTATTTTGGGAGAGTGGAAATGGTAACTTCACTGTGAGAAATTACCTTTAGTAGAATCAAGTCATCCAGTTCCTTTCATATTGGCAACTGCCCTCTTTGTACAGTAATACTGTGAGAACTTAAGTTTTTTAAACACAGGGGGAGGGGTTGGATAGCTATTTGTATTATCAAAAAAGTGGACCCCATTTCCAGTCTCAGGGTAGTACTTTCTGCAGATATCTCACCACTGCGTAATTTTAAGGAACTTTCTGTGATTCTGCATAGAATTTCTTTTAACAAGAAATTAATTCATCTTTCTTTAGACCTTTGTAGTGTAGACATACACATTCAAACTGATTGCTTTAGGCTCCTTTTATAGTTAAAGAACAGAAGTAAGCATTTTTAGGATGTGATTCACCTGACCTATTTTAAGTGCACACTGAGAGATTTGCTTATGTATGTTGCAGCAGTGCTGTTTCTCCCCTTTGACGGCAAAGGCAGTTCTAGCTGGTCCTGGCTTTCAGCATATCGTAATCATTCTTTCTTTGTACAAACTGATTCCTGTGTGGGTTTTGTTACTTGCAAGGTGATCTTTTGTCAAGCCAACTTCTCAACTAATACGGCCTTCAAACATCTTAGGCATCTATTGTGCTTGCAAGTACAGTAAGACTAGTACTGTTTTTCTTCTTTTGTATTTTTAAATACTTTTCACACTTGTATACTTCTTCAGCAACAAACCAGCTCAGTCTGCCTTGTATGACTGAACCCTGCAAGTTCCTTCAAACTGTGGAAAATCTAGTGTGGGGCAGCCTTGGAAATAGCAAATAGAGAATGATGTGTAGAAACTGCAGAAAAAATGTAAGAGAAAATGTCTTGTGCAGTTGAAAGAAGTAGTCATATCAATCAAAATCATGGGAAGAAATTAAGCTTGTATGGTGCTTTTTATTTTTAGCGTCAATTTTGCTTAGTAACAGCTAATGGTAGGTGAGAAGTGAATAGCAGTACAGCTAGAAATGATAGGCAGCCTTCTGACTCTGCCCAGTAGATACCAGCAAAGAGGATACGTGGTCTGAGAATAACTAAAGTATTTGGTTTGGCTTTAATCATATGCATATCTAAATGATGACCTTATAAAATGGAAAGGATGATGATAAGAAAATGTCTTCTGTGCATGAATGCACATGGACAAAAACTGTTTGCTTTTGATCTGTAGTTTTCCTGGGTAGAATGACAGCTGGCTGAGAATTATTGGATGTGCAGCATTGCCATTCTTCATTTCCTTCATCTGCAACATACAGGCTTGTTTATACCGGAACACGTGTTTTCTTCAAACACAGTGGACATCAGTGTTTCTTCTCCATAGAGAGATAGCTCATTGTTATATCTCAAAAGGCATATTGGCTTAAGCCTTGATTTGGTTGCTGGAGAGCAAGTCAGTCATCCATAATGTCCACACAAGATGCTGAAGGAGTGAGCCTGTGGCCCGTATTCTGAAACTGGAAAAGAAATTAAATTATGATATTAATAATCCATTGGCTCAAGTTTGGGCTCAGCTCCCTTTGATGGAGCAAGGAAGTGCTGTACCTTACCTTTACCCACCAGGCGACTGTGAGAGTCTGTCACTCCTTTGACATACCTGCTTCTTCCAGAGACCAGCAGCTCCCCGAGGGTGAAACTACCAAGGAGCTACTGTTTTGCCTGAGATTTGATCCTTATCTTTTGTTTGGACTGACTTTTGCTGTTGCATGTTTTGAATAGGGTTAGTTTTAGTCCAGCTGCGTCCACTGAAGATGAAAGCAGAACTCCCATTAGCCTGTAGTCACACTTACACGCTGGTCCATTGCTTCAGATACCCCTCTGCATTTTAAGATATAGGTAACGTTAGTGAGCTCAGTCAATGTAGCGAAGATGTCAGTCCTAAAATCAGAAAACCTGTATTTGTTTTTTCCTGGCTGAGACACAAACCTCAGTGACTGTTGGAGGGTGTGGCACAGTACCCATTCTCTCTTCTACTCTCTATTTAAAATGAACAGCTCCATGCTGTCGGCTTAATATAGCTCAGTTTTTATCACCGCATGATCCCGGCATGTCTTTGGCTATTGTCCGCCACGAACACAGGAAATAATCCTTCATTGGGCTGAATTATCTAGGCACAGCATAGGCTAGCTAGGCTAGTGCTTAAATAGTATTGTATTGACAAGAGCTTCCTGTTTAGTACGGGAAAGTTGAGGCACCCGAGAATAACCTGCAGCAGCAGATTCTGATTTCATCTCAACGGGTGTTCGGAGCCGATGTGAAACTCCTGGTCCAACAAAAATAAAAGACCAGCTTTTGGCCACTGACAAGAGTTTCCCTTAAGAAAGATATCCAGCAAGTTGTTCTTTTCATGGCTTGTAATATTTTCAGCCTGTTTGGGTTTTTTGAGAAGGAAAATGCTAGGCTTGAAAATTTCTTCTGCTTTTACTTAGCAACACAGGCTGGACATTCAGCGCTCAGTAAAAATGTGTTAAGAACACTTACAAGGTGCAATGAAACAAAGAGAAGGGGTGTTTTGATCAAACTGTGGTGCTGAAGGCTGTGCCAGATGCGGATACCGAGGCCTGCCCTCTCCTTGGTTGTCTGTGGGGTGGCTCTGCGTGGCGCTGGGTCCCTGCGCCACGAGCCCTGGGTCCCGGCGCCACGAGCCCTGGGGTGGTGGCTGTGGCCAGAAGTCGTCTCCATGCCAGGAGGAGATGAAGAGTGGGCAGAGCTGAGGCTGGCGGGCAGAGTTGAGTACATCTGAAGGAATACAACCTTGCCTAGAGGTAAGGCATTTTGTGCGACTCCGCGTATCGCTTCTCCTGTCGCTGTGGCCTTTGTGTCTGGTGGTGTTCAGTTAGTAGCACATTTCTACTGAATGAATCAAATACGGAGCGTAACGTTTAGCGGTGGCTGATCCTGTGCAACGGTAACAAGGTAGAGATGTTCTGTATCCCAAGATGTGCACGGCATTCCAGTCTGGAAAATGGGAAGGAAAAATTAAGATGGTTTCTCGAAGAAATGAACAGCCCCGGAGCGATACTCTCAGTCACACACAGTTAGTTGCGTGGGATGTGCTGTGATGCAGGTAACTCTATAATTCCTGAGGAATTTCTCAGTTCTCTGAAAGAGGGTTAGTTTCCCAATCGAGACTAAACGTTCCGGGGGATGGTGGCCATACCCAGCCCCAGCTGCCCACGTCTCGCCGGGGACGCCCTGCACAAATCACGTAGAAAATTGTGCCGCAGTCGCTTTCTGGTGGAGTAGATCTTTCTCTCTCTCCTTTACCCTATTTGTTTCATGTATTTAGAGCCCAGCAGTTCGAGGCTGGATCACTTATTGTTTTCCAATGGGTGGGCGTAACCTTCAGCCCTTCTCCGTGTCGGCTCAGCTCAGTCTCTGTGGACAGTCAGCAGATGAGATGGTGGAAGAGGAGGATGGATGAAATCTCACAACCTAAAATCTAGCTGTTCCCTTTAAAATGTATTTTTTCAGTCATGTACGAACTTGCTAGCAAAAGAGAAATAGAAGAGCTTCTAGATCCTTGAATCCCAGTCCCTGTGAGATGCCTGTTAGTGTTCTCCTCTTTTCCTTTTTCCAACCAAGGGAAGGTCCTGAATTTCAAGCACTGAACCTGTGCTCCTCTAACTTTTAGAGTACTTATAGGGAACAGAATCGCGGGATTTTGGGACAGCACCCAAAGCACAGGAGTGGCTGCAGGGGTCAGGACCCAGGAGGGGTCCCTGTACCCGGCACTCCAGCTGGGTCCATACCCCAGTTTTCAGCAGGATGCCTTAGCTCAGGTGCCCAGCACTGTCTGAGGGCATCAACACAAGCTGGTGTCACTGAACACTAATGCCGGGTAACTTTTGCATAGCACTGTGTTGTGATACATGTGTTTTCCCCATTGTACCTCCTTGGTGGAATCGTCTTTTGGTGAAGAAATTTCTTTAAAGCTTTTATAACTGAAATAAGCTTCCAATGTAATGGTACTTTTGTACCATTCACCTGCCTAGCTAGACCTACAGGCTCCCGTTGTGTTGAGCTGACCTCAGGTTAGACTCTGACAGGCAGGCAAGAGACACTTTAACTTCTTACTCTCCCATTCCGTCATTTAAGAATGGTGCAATAAATATGTCCTTGATGTTTCTGTATATGTGTTAGAAATTAGCCTGTATTGTTGGGCACTAGAAAAAATATTCCGTGTCATCTGTCTATCAAGATTATATCAATTTTTTTTTCTTAATATCTCTGTGAAGTCACCATCTCCCCAACTCCCTGTGGTAACCCGGGAATAAAAAAAGAATATTCCTTACTGATGCTATAACATAAGCTCTGTGCATAAGCAAAATTATCATATTTAGCCATCTAATTCCATATATATCCATAGATATCACTGGTATCCAAGCAATCTGTTCTTATTTTCTTGGCTCTTGCATTATTTATATACTGCAGAAGTCTCCTGGACAAAAAAATTCCACATGGCCAGATAGCAGCCCACTTAGGATAAATCACCACAGTTTCGTTAAATATAAATTACTTCTATTTTAAAGCCTAGGATTGTCCACGTGTTTTTCTGTTGCTGCTTAGTTCAAATTTATCCATCCCCCAGATCCTTGTGATCCCCCTTAAGGTACTTACACAGTGCAAGAAGATCCCCCCTGTAGCCTTCTCATCTTCAAATACATACGCTTAAGCGCCTCATCCTGTCATCTTAGCAAAGGCCCTCCCTACTTTTGGCCAGACTCATATCTCTCCTACGGATTTTCTCTAGACTGTGTATATTGCTTCTATGAAGATAAGATGTGCCCAACTCCAGTTTATGCCCCAAAATGGCTATTTATAATGGCATAGTCACTTTTTTTTTAAAATAAACCCAAACATTGAGAAATCATCCTTTCCTAAATTGTAGAAACGTTGCTCTTCCCCAGGAAGGAGTGTGCTCTGAGGAGTGCGATGGGGGAAAGCTTTGCTCATGTGGCGACCGGGGAGGAAGGAGAAGTCTTGCAAAAAGTGATGGCGGTGGTTCTGTCGTGCCGTATCAATGACAGCAATCAACCCACGTAGCGACTGCTGTAACATGGGATGCAAGATCACCTAACTTCTTGGCAGAGGTTGAGTTATGGTGGAGAAGATACCTGCTGAGAGCAATGTAAATACCTGGCCAGGCCCAAAATATATGGTTTGCAGTAAGGGTGGTGAAGCGAAGACACGAAATTTGCAAAACTCTAGCAATAAGTGTTTTTCATGCTGTTTCTTTCAGCTTGGGTGCAAAAATTACCAGTATTGAAACATTTCTTTACAGTATTTGCAGCCTGATGTTTGAATCACTTCACTGTTCATGTCTGCCAGGAAGTGAAACTGGGAAGCCTGTTTCCTTTGGGCAAGCCTGAGTAAAATGCATGGAGAAATAAATGGACAAACAGCAATGGGGTCGTTTTTTGTATTATTTGTAGGTGTTAATTTGTATTATTGCAGGCCAGAAAAGAAAAGAAATGTTAACCCAGCCTCATGCCATTCATTAATGACAGCATGGCAAGAGGATCAGAGATTTATCTGGGGATTAAGTAGTAAGAGCAAAGGGACTAGAGGTAGGAATTGGCAAACCTGTGTGGTCTAGTACAAAACTGTGGGGCTGAGCTGACTGTATGAAAGGGAAATCTGTGTATATATTTCAGTTGCGCCATTTTCAGTCCTTTCAGTGCCATAAGACTATTCCTCAGCATACCATTTGGTTTAAAAGCATATTTTTTTTTTAGAAAAGGTTATATCTTGAATTTTTTGTACAATGATTCTTGAGCTTTTTTTAAAATGTCTTTTGCCTTCGATGGAGAGAAGAATTGGCCCTGCACAATATCTCGTCTCCTTTGATACCTCTGGTGTTGATCCTGCACTTACCTGATGTTATAGCTAGATGTCAGCCTCAGATGTGTATCACCGACTTGTCAGTCAGAATCTGATTTATTTTTGCTCCTCATCTCTCAGTACTGTGAGACTGCTGAGATAGCATGATAACTAGGACTTGCCTTCTTCCCAAAACCCTGGCCTAAAGGTTTAATTATTAAATTCAACTGAGCCATTAGTAAGGATTTGCTCTTAACAGACTCGGAGGAGTATGTGTGCTTATAGTTAAGTTTGGCTTTCAATTGACTTTTCTTCGGAGTCTAGTGGGCGTCTTCTTTTGCAGGTGATGCTCCCTGCCCATAAAGCTCTGCTCACAAGCTTTCTCCAAATGCCTTCCCTCGGTAATGTAGCCTTAACGGGTGCCAGAAGCTTCAGCGCCAGCTCTGCACAGGCTGACGTGGTGAGTCGCCGAGGCAAGGACCGTTTCAGACCTGGGACAATGACAGCAGCGAGTGTGCTGGAAAATGGGTGATTCAGCTATTCCAGTAACTCATCACGGTGACCTGGCAGCCTCATAAAACAGCAGGTCACATTCCGGTAGATTTGGGGATGTACCAGCTCACAGAGGGTTGTGACTCACTGGATGACTTATGCTGGGAGTAGCAGAGGGTCGTGACTGCAGGGCTGACTTGCAGTGGGGTAAGGGAGGTGGGAGGCAGGGGCTGGACCACTGCAGTTCAGAGCAGGCTGTTTGTTTGCAGTGTCCCTGATTTTTGCTGTTCCTGTACTTGGCTTGCCGTGGGCTGCAGCGACTGGAGACCTGTTCTGTGGGAAGCTGGAGTCAGATGTGCGTTAGGGATGGGGCACACAGCGGATCCTAGTGACATTGTCAGTTTTTCCTGTGTGTCACTCCTGCCTGTGACTCAGCATCATGAGATGGGATGGGCATGCAGGTTGTTATTACATTTCTGTAGGAGACCTTGATAAGAAAATTGTAAATTATAGAATATAAGAATTGTATATCCATTATTAAAAGCAAGCAGGCAAGCATAAAAAGCCTGTGTCTTTCTGTGCTAGGCTTCGGAAATGAGTGTTTAATGTCTGTCTTTCTGGGAGCTTACTGAGTTGCTCCAGACATTTAAATGCAAGTGGTTACCTGAGGGCTTACTAAGCTCTGGTCTCTAACACAGTTCAATTTATCTGATTAATCTTTTTGCCCAATCTTATCTTTCCAGGAAGGACAGAAATTGAGAGAATTCTCTGCTGCAAGTCACTGTATTTCTTCACTCAGTTCAGTAGGTTTGAAGGGAAAACAGTTTGCTCCTCAATGCATAGATTTGCAGGGTAGATGTGGAGATGTACCCTAAAATTAGTATCTTGTAAAGAAAACATCATGAGCAATAAGTTCTCAAGTTTAGTGGAACTTGTCACTAAACTGAGTTGAAGCTCTGTAGTTGCCTTTTCCTCTCCTGATTTACTAGAGTCCCAGTACCATCTAGCTCATTGCCCAGCGAGCTGAAACGTGAGCTCTTAGTTTGCCTGTGACATTGCCCGTGCTATTCATTGCACTGTTGCTTCTCTCCCATTAATTTCAGCTGCTTGCCTGCTCACAGATGACTTCCATTCCTGCTTTTGTTGCCTGCCAAACTCAGGGCGAGGAAAAGCAGCAGGTGTAAACACAGAGCTGTCTGCAGAATAAACTCGTGGGTGGTATTTTGAATGCTTAGATGACTCGCTGTAGGAACAGGAATATTTTATTATAATTATTTTTGGTTTGGGAGGGATGCTTTTCTTTTTCTCCCCTCCCCCCCCCCCCAGCCTTTTACAAGAAGACAGAGAGTTGCTCTTCTGATTGGAAGGCAAAGATTTGAACTCTGTGGCTTGATTAGTAATATCCTAAAATAATTTATGTTGGAAGGGACATTTGGAGGCCATCTGGGAGTGAGAGTGTGCGTGGGAGTGAACTGTGAGGTGCCAGGGCTGTCTCCTGGAAGGGTGCAGCCTTCTACCCCTGCTCTGCACAGGTGGCTGGGACATGGGCATGCAATATGGTCATGGCTTTGCTCCTTCCTTCCCTTTCACGATGACCTTGGGCTACTTGAAGCTACTCAGGGGTGGCAGCAGCTAAACCTCTCGAGTGACCATAATTTAGGAATCTCAGCAGAGGTCAACCCTTTTGTAACAGGTGCAAAGAATGTAACACTTCTGTCACTCCATCTCTCAGTACTTGCTGTATCTCATGAAGGACATGTCTGAGAAGAACTATTACATTGCAGATACTGAGTCATCCTTGTGAAGTGCTTCCAGAGACTGAGCTAGAAGAGCTATCGGAAGCCCTAAGGTATTCATTTAAGTTTTCTGTACATCCTCATTCAAATCTAGGAGTCACTACCCAAGGATTTTGTCTCCTGTTACCTGCATTTTAAAATACCTTATCCCAGGAGAAATACTTTATCCTTAGCTCTTGAGAGTGCTTAGCCTAATTTGGACTGTGAGGCAAGTTAGCACAGACATTTTCTGGTTTTCTTTAAGAATTAGGTAGACTATACTTTGCCCATCAACAGCTTTATGGCTAGTAGTCACATTTTGCAGTGTGTTCTTACGCATCTCTTGCATATAGTAGCAGCTGCTTTATAGTTGGCATCAGTTTTGAATCTTCATTCATGGCTAAGGCAGCTACACAGAGTAAAAATAAAAATAACTACTGAGTTATCTGGGAAATAACTGTATGAAATATCCAAAGCCAGAGTAATGTAAAAATGGTTATTGCTCTCCTACTCAGTGACTGCTTACTTACTGGAAGTAATGAATGTAGACAATTATCTCGCAGAACGCTTAGGATTATTAATAATAGGTAGTAGGGCAGGAGTTAACATTGACAAGTGACTACATTTAATTTTCAGTGGAAATGCTTTAAACATCTGGCTTCGTGTTACGATTGCTATTGATTAATGTTTGCTGGGATGTCGTAGAGTTGAACTGGAACAGTAAACAAGCTATCCTGTTCTGCGTCGGTTCACAAATACTAGAGGGATGCTTGATTGTATATCTGATAGCAAAAGCAAAGTCAGGTGAGGATGAGGGCGGTCCTTGGATAACACAAGTGGATGGGAAATGCACCACTGAAGTAGGAGGTTTGGCAATGCCACTCTTGCTTCTGAGTCACTAGTGAGCTAAAAATCTGAGCAGAGTGTGAGGGGGTGTATTGAAAGGGTAAGCTAATTGCTGTCACAATAGTTACCTCTAATCTTATTTTCATGTATTTATAGTGTGTAAGATAACGTTTTCTTTCAACTGAGCCCTTTGCAGGCCCCTTGGCAAAAAGGGATCATTTCCTATCAGCGTCTTTTGAATCAATACTCTGATTACTCAAAGGGGATCATTATTACTGCCTTGCCAGGTTTTGCTGAGTACATCTTCAGGTTGAATTCAAGAGCTCTAATGGCCTTGATTACAGGCTAATAACGAGCTCTGGTGCCATGCTTAAACCCGGAGTGGGAAGAATAGCAAGCAAAGAGGGATCTGAAATATGGGACCATTGGGACATTTTCCAGTTTCGGCTTGTGATCTTTCTTTGTGCTCCCAGGCTTTACCCTGTCCGTGACTCAATTACTTATTTTATACAAGTACGAAAGATTGCTCTAATGTGGCTGGTTCTTTGTTTCTGAGGGCTGTTTTCAGCCAGTGTCCTTAGCAATTGAATTTGCTTCCACATTGTTATGTTCAGAGATGCTTTTTATTTGCCATAATTATCTGCTCCTAGCACAGCTCTGCCACACAAAGCTTCATGTGTATGTGCCTGTATACACACACACAATTAGAACCACTGCCCTTTGTTCTCTGGCTCTAGGTGGTAAAGTGTAACAGGGAAGCGAGGATGAACGTTTTGTGAGTTTTTTGATCAAGGGAACAGAACTAAGTTTTCAAAGTTGCAAATAGCATTAGAGTTCCCTCACCCTCCTGTTCATGGGGCTGGGAATCAAAATACTGAAAGTAAAAGGAAAGATAAACAGTACCTTCCTTTATTTCTTCCTTCCCTCAACAATGTTATCTGCATAACCCTCTCCACTTTTCATCTGATTTGTTTGGGACTCGATAGTGCTGTGAACATTAAATCAAAACAGATACTCACATCAAAAGAGAGAGCTGTTATTTTAGATTGCTTTATATATATTTTATATATAATCTATTTATTATACTTCATTTATTTATTTCTATTCTTGATTACCTTGTTTACACATCTCAAATATTTTTTCCAGTGGTTTTATCTTTTCCATTTGTCAAACTTTGCCTCTCTATCCCCACTTCCACCTGCTCCCCTGTAGTGATTTGTACAGGTTTGGAAATATATATGGCTGTTTTGTTTAACTACTGCTGCATCTGTGTGTGTAAGTCCCTACGTATCTCAAGAACTCTTTGTTTGTAGACTAACCTAGAGAACTGATGTTAGCTGTACCCTTCAGGAAATAGAAAATCAACTGTGGTGCTCTGGGTTTTTTAGTTTTGTCGCGCTAAGGAGCCCCAAACTTGAGAGTTTAAACTTTTGTTTGTTTCTTAATTCAAAGTGAGGCTGGTAAAAGATGCCACATTTAATAGCTTCTGTTCTTTACTAGGAGAATAATTGCTGCCTTTGCCCTGGAGTACCAGCTCTCTCTTCCTTTGGATTTGCCCACTTGTTATTAGTAAAGACATCTCCACATCTCCTTTAATGCAGAGGAGCCTGGCATTAGGTGTGTTATGCAAATGTAGATGAGCACTAACTACAGCAGTGGACATTACTTCCGTGTTTAAATGAAATCTCTACCTGGTAATATCTCAGTATCCGAGGGCCTCCTGTTAACTTAGCTGTCACATTTCCTTGGACGGCGTGAAGACATTTTTATCTGCTTTAACAGTTCGTAAAAAGAAAACTAAGAAATACATTTCCAAAGCAGCAACTAATTTTACTTGTTTCTATTTTGGGAAGCCCGATTTGAGGCTTTTGCCAAGCTGTCAGGCCAGCTTGCCTACGTTCGCAGGGGAGCTGTGCAGTGGTGCTGGGCGCTCATCCCACGCTCTTGACTTCCAGTGTGACAGCTCTCCTGCAATATCAAGTGCTTTTCCTTTTTCATGGACCAGTCGGATCTGTCTTGCTCTGTTCTCCTTTTGAAGTTCAAGTTGAGTAAGTTGTAGCTTGTGTCCTGGCTGCAGACCCTCAAAGCACTTCTTGAGCACTGCAGCCTGGCCGGTCGCGAGGGCTGCCCTTGGAAGAGAGCAGCTCGCTCACCTCGCAGCGCGGCTGGTGAGGCGCTGCAGATGGCATGGAGCACGTCGATGTCGTCCAGACCACTGCGATTAAATTGTTGCGGAGATAGGGAAAGCCATCTGCTATTTGTTCCCCCTGCCTGCTCGCTATTCCGAAAGCTGATGGCAGACGTGACTGCCAAGGCTGGCTGACTAGATGCCAGGCTGTCATGCGGAGCAGACCTGGCTCCTGCTGAGACTGGGTCAGAGGTTTGGTGACCCATTTGCAGGTGACATCGTACGTGCGTGTGGAAAAGGCTTGGCTGTTGGTTGATGGAGGGAAGTTGCAGCGAAGGGTGCGATGGTCGCTGGAGCATGCCTTTTACAGCTGTGTCTTTGCACTGCTGGGTGGTGATCCTAGCTGAGCTGATAATATGTTCTCGCTCTCTTCAGATATACGGCTGTGAGAGTTGGTCTTATGCCTGCTCCTTCCCTGGAGAAAGAGAGGTGTGTGGGACTTATCCCGGCATCGCTGTAAGATGATGGATGACCTTAGGGTTACTGGTGGGTGTGCCTGCAGTGGGGTGGTTATCAAGAGAGAGGTGTGCATCCTATCGGGCTGAAAGGGTTGGGGCAGGCTACAGGGATGGGATGTGTGGGCTGCGTGCGGTTCTGATGACTTCCCAGGTAGCCAATAGTCACTGTGAATCTTCTCTGCAAGTGTCTGAAGTTCTTTGATATGCTATCTAATATACATTGGGAGGCAATATCAAATTCCCTAAAAAGTCAAAAAAAACTGTTGAAAGACTATTAGGATTGCTGAAATACTAAAGTTAAGGATCTGAAGTTTAGGAAATGCCAGAAGCAAGATGTCCTAGGTCACTGCTTTTGTATTTGTGACATTAAGTCTTTTTTGCCATGATGATACAGTTTTTAAGGGCATGATCATATCCTGTTTTCCTTATGTTGGCTTTATACAGCAGTGAGTTAGCAAGCAGTTATTTACCAGTATGTTTTATTTAAAAAGAACGGTATGTAAGCTCTAAGCTTTATTTACTGTACTTGACTAAATTCTTCTCTAAACACAAAATTTTTATTTTCTCTTCCCCCCTCCTACTCCCATGGATTTTTCTCTTGGCTTCTTCATAGTGAATAGTTCTGATCAGTATAGGACTTAGATACTCGATTAGATCTAAGGAAGAAATTTTTCACATTGAGGGTGATGAGGCACTGGAACGGTTTGTCCAGAGAATTTATGGATGCCCCAACCCTGGAGGTGTTCAAGGCCAGGTTGGATGAGGCTTTGGGCAACCTGGTGTAGTGTAAGGTGTCCCTGCCCACGGCAGGGGGATTGGAACTAGATAATCTTTGAAGTCACTTCCAGCCCTAACCATTCTATGATTCTACTCTGTTGGCAGTAATGTATCTTCACCTCACCTCCAGATGAGATTTGGTGGATTATGGGGATGGTGTAATCACTATTATTTAGGTAAGGGACTGAAACACTGGGAAAGTGAAAATGAGTATTTTACTAACTTTGTACGTAAAATATGAACCTGATTTTGGTGCATACACTGCATAGGTTTGTTTTTGTTTTGTTTTGTTTTAAATACCTGGGTGTTCATCCCAGTCCTCTTCCCATTATTGTCTCAGCCCTTCAGACCTTCCTCTTTGGAACCATTTTGCATCTCTGTATTTTTCATAGTCCATGTTCTCAGCTCCTTTTACAGGTTTCCTCCTCAAGCCTCATTATGTTTCCCTTTCATTAGATTCCCCATTTTTCTCATTCTACTGTGGTTCAACTCAGACAGTTTGAGTTAGACACAGGTAGTGGTGTCGTTCATAGCACTTGTGAACCAACAAGAATGTCGCTGGCACTACTGGAAGGAGACTTTCTTTTATATACAACTAGTCAAAATAGCGGTTACAGAGAAGGATGTTTCTTCTGGTCCCTCTGGGCTGGAGGATGCTCAGTTCAGCTGGGGGTGCAGTGCCTGAGCAGCACCCTCACTTCTGGGAGCAGAGCGGGGAAGCGTTCAGGAAGATGGGTTCAGCTGATCTTAGCTGCTGAATTTAAATGTTCTTATGGAGCATGCGTAAAACAAAGTGCCTTTTAAATTGGCTGTGTTATGTGCGTTTTCAGAGAAACCATGTTAAATTTATTTCTGACACAAGCATCGCTGTCTTGCCTAATTGCAAGTTCCTTCTTCAAAGCTCTGGAGTGCCAGAGCTTCTTAAAGCAAAGGTCACTGGTGCTTTTGTGTGCGGTTGGGTAATGATGCGTTGTTCTATCATGGTTCTGGCATTTTGGCTAAAACATTGCCAGATTTTTCAGCCTGAGGTGGGCTCTGGCATTGCACACTTTGTACCAGAGTATTAAAGGTTGACGGAATGATTGGCAGCTGAGAGCAAGGTATTAAGGTGGGAAATCTCAGTCAGCTTTAATGAAATTATGATGACGGCTATAAAAATTACACCTGATGTTTGATTGTTCGCTGATGGGGTTTGAAGCTTCCTATGAGCAACACTGGTGGCAGAGGCACAGCGTTGCCTATCCCAGCGCTCCCAGTCTGTTTGAGCAGCAAGTCCTCGTGGTGGGCTTAGAGTGATGAATTCTCATTGATCTTTGCTAATGCAAGGTTAAAGCTTCGGTATTTGCTAGTGCTCTAATTTTTATACGGTATGCTAATTGCTCTTTTGAATTGGAAATGCTTGTTCAGCACAGTGTATGAGAAATCGGAATTGGCTTTCGTGATGCTGTGTTGCAAATAGTGTCAAACCTTTTCCTGTTTATGTAGAAACGCTGTTCAGGTTTTCTCGTGCCAAATTAGACATCAACACATTTTTATTCAGCTCACAATACATGCACGTTTGCACGCGTGCGTATGCGTACACAGTTGTAAGTTTTTATTGTTGTACTAGCAGCAATACTGTCTTGTCCAGAAGAATTTTTTTTTCCTATCATCGTGGTGAAAATGTGATGATGATTTTGGAAATGGATGCAGCAGTCTGAAAATGAAAAAGAAAAGACAAAGTAGAAACACAAATATTTTGCGTCTGTGCAGAGGGACTGAAAGGTAATTAGCCAAGGATAAATAAATGAGTTTTTTCTGAAAGTCCCAAAATGGTGACCCAAAGTGTTTTGAAAGGTTTTCTGTATGGTGGCATTTCTATTTTCAGGAATCCTCAGACAAAAGTGATAACTGTTGGTAGGGGAGAGCAATGGAAAGTTATCCCTGCGATAGCAAGTCAGCTCACTTTTAAAAGCAAACGTTGCTATTTTAGTTTTTAATTCTGATAATTTGCAGTAGCAGTTTATCCTCAAATTGCTCTTCTAACTCTAGGTGGTCCAGAATTGCATGAGGTAACTTAATATGCCATTTTATCCTGAGTCTGTAATTGGAAAAAGACAGGAACAGCTAACTGCTATTAATTGCACGGGCTATTTACAGCAAAGGAAATTTTTTCTCATTTATATATCTATAGAGCAGCATTAGTGCTGCTGCAAAGTGATGCACTTCAAAGGTTTTGCTTTAATATTGTGTATCAAACACTAATTTCTGTTACTGAAAGTCTTTCTCGCCTATACTTCATGCACATTTAGCCAGAGCACCTCTCTTGCTTCGCAGCTTCTTGTTACCATATTTCCCAGGGGCTGCCTTTCTTCTGTGTCCTTGTATGTTCTCCTCGCCTCCCAGGTGGGTATGGCTGGCTCCTTGGGTGCGATCTCTGGTATCTCTAGCCACGCTCTGCAGATGAAATCGGGATACCTTGAGAATATTATGGAGAATACAGTGGGTAGCAAAGGAACTCACTGAGATGTCCTGTTGCTGCAGTTTACACATACGTTATACTCTAGGGTGAAAAAATGCATTGTGGTTTGCATTTTGTGTCAAAATTGCTGTTAATGCAGGCTAGGTTAATGTAAATTGCAAATGTAAACATCTGTTCACATAATTCAAAGTGATAATGCATGTGTGTTTGTGAGAGATGTGGGAGAAGAACTGCAAGAAAAATCTCGCTTAAACATATGCTACAGTTTTCTTCCTAAAATTTGATTTACTGGTATCTTGTGCTGGACCTCCTGCTTCTTGTGATGCACCAGATCGTTGTTTATAGCTGATGTTCACTTCAGGTTCTTCCAGTGGATACTAATAGATCTTTATCTTATGGATATATCAAATCCATATCAAATAATGGATCTTTATTTTATCTTTTATTTTACCTTTTATTTTATCCAGGAATCATTGGGGTAATTAAGATTGGAAGGGCCCCCAGGAGGTCTCCAGTCTAAAGTCTGACCTTCTACTTAAAGCAGGGTCAACTACGAGATCAGACCACATCACTGAAGGCTTTTATCCATTTGGGTTTTGAAAACGTCCAAGAACAGAGACTGCACAACCTCTCTGGGCAACCTGTGCCTGACTGCCCTTGCAGTGAAAGGTTCTCCTTGTACCCAGTCTGAACCTCTTGTTGCAATTGATGCCTGTTGTCCCTTGTCCTCCTATCAGGCGCTGCTGTGTAAAGCTTCGTTCTGTCTTCTTGATAATCTCCTTGTAGGTAGCAGGGCTGCTGTTACGTGCCCCCAAAGCCATCTCTTCTCCAGGCTGGACAAGCTCAGTTCCTCAGCCTCTCCTCCCAGGGTGAGTGCTCCAGGCCCAACCATCCTGCTGACCATTGCTGAACTCACTCCAGTTTATATAGCAAGAGTGGAATAGAGTAGTTTCTTCTCAATTAAAACCAACGTTGTTTCACTTAGAAGTGCAGTTGTCGTCTCCTATACTTGACTGGCTCATCAACAATTCCTTGCCTTCATGCTGCCAGTGGGGCTGTCTGTCTGAAGACCTTCTATTAACAAATGGACTTTTTTGACTCCATAGTGGATCGTATTGGAGAACAGATATAGTATATACTCTTTTGGGGGTGACAAGGTTGAATAGATGAATGCCTAGTGATGTTTTCCTAAACAGACTCTACCAGTGAGATAAGGAGATGCGGAGCTGGTTATGACTAAGGTCAGGATTTGCCTCGATTCTTCATGAAGCCAGAGGTGCAAAGCCTCAAGGTATAATTGAAGGTGGAACAGATGTTACACATGTATTGAAACTTCATTGTGGATTGCTGTCTGAAAAAGCTTATAATTTGCCAGTTATTTTCCAGATGATCTTTTTTTTAATGTGCTCAGGTAGCAGATGTGTTTGTTGTACCCAACTCTTTAAAGTCATTTTAGGAAGTTAAACAGATGGATACATTTTGAAATTCAGCAGCATCTCTTTCAGCATCTGTAACGTCGCCGTTTCATGTGCCAACCGGGTTAGCAGAGAACAGAGCATTTGATAAGTACTTTGCCTACGACAAGCTGACCCGTTTGCCAACAGCCAATAATATTCTAATGTTGGAACAGGAGTGATTGACTAATACTGCTTCTACAGTGGAGTGATTTGAGTTTCCAGGTAGTCATCTTTTTTTTTTTTTTTAAATCTTGGACTAGCTTGAGTACAGTTTACTGCTGGAATAAACAAAGCTCATATTAATTCTAATACAGGAGGTGATTGTATCTCCAAAACATAGAAAATCATTTCATCAACTGAATTCCATTTATCTTTAAAAAAGGTTGTATATTACAATGATCCTACTACTAGAATGGCAAGAGGAAATATGAAATACAGAAAAATTATCTGTGTGATTCCTTTTGGTTGTTTTTAACATTATTAAAAATCATAAGATGGGGTGCGTAAGGTAAATGCAATGCTGTGAGGTCTTTAGACAGTGTGCGTTCAATATAGCATCATGGGTAAAATACAGGGTGACAGGAAACCTTAGGATGAAATAATATCCTGTCACCTTAAAACAGTAAAATGGATTAAATGTTAAAATATCAAAGCTGTTTCAGGCAACAAACACGTCATTAATCATTATACGGGGAACCTCCTTTGTTTTGATATGAAAGAAAATATTAGGACAACATTCGGTTATGTTTTTATGTCATTTTTCAGTGGTGGATATTACAAAAGCTTGAAAAAAAATCAGTATTGAAACAGTAGGAGGGTTAGTTATCAGTTCGCTAATGGGAGAATGAGAAAACAAAGGAAACGTAAGGAAATTTGAGAAGGGAAGCTTGATACTGCCGTGCATGAGGCTGCGTGGTGGCTCTGCAGCACTTTAGTTTTGAGTATTCTGTGTTAGATAAATAGGGAGATTAAAAAATAACTGTTTCCTGTACCTCTCCTTACAAAGTGATCTTTGAAGCTTTCTGGTTTAAAATGGAGCGTGATGTTTGGCAGGTGCCAGTAAACCTCTCCCTCGAATGTACACATGATTTTTAAACTTAAAATGAATCAGTATTTCCTGTTGGTTTTCCATGGTTAATTGGGTAATCCTCATCAAACTGCCTTGTGATAGATGGTCCCATTGGAGGTGGAGGTGGCAGACTGGTAGTTTTTTTGAACGTTGACTCTCAAGGATGGTTGTGGCTGTTGGGCTGAAGGTTGACTTGAGTTATGTCTGTGTAAACCTGAAGAAGTTTCACAGAAATTTTTGACTTAAGAATTTCAGTGGGACCATTAGCGTACCCCAAATTTTAGCTTCTAAGGATGCGCTTTTATTTTCCATAAATATCAAATCAGGACTAATCTTTCTTTAAAGGAGCTGTGAAGGTAGACAATGTCCATATCAGGACTTAGGGTGAAAGCACTTCTCTGTGTTTCCTTTTATATCGTTGTGAACAATCTAGGTGTTTTTTTGTTGTTTGGGTGTGTTGGTTTGGTTTGGTTTTTTCCTTGTAACATGTTCAGAAGTAGCTGGTGTTTGTCACATTGCAGTTAATCATTGTGACATTATATGGTGCATTGCAGGTGACCTCCAGCAGTGAACTGCTCCTGAATGGTTGCCCTGTGGGAATGCTCTCTTTTTTTTTTTTTTTTTTTGGCTTCTAGGGAAGAGCGGCTGCCTGCAGACGTTGGTTGTGAAGTGTACTTGGCAAAGTCTGCAAGTGTGGGACGATATTTGTTGTTCTCTGATATCTAGTTGGCAGTTGGTGAGCACGACTAGCTCTACCTCCATGGCTCCAGAACTGCATTGTGTGTCATCAACTTAAATGGATGCGTGCGATCAGTATACAAGAGGATTTTTTTCATACAAATTGATTGGTAATGTGTACTGATGGGAGGAGAGATAATGTGAGTATAGGATACGATTAGAATAGCTATCTAAAGAAGATTTTGATAAATACTTCTAATTTGGAAGTCAAATTCTGATGTTGGCTGTAGAGAAGCTACATTGATTTAGAGCAGGTGAAAATCTGACTCTCACCATTTAGTTTGAATAGTGATACTTTGCTTTTTACAAAACAGCTGAAGATGCTTAATGATAATCTGGCCAATTTGTGTTTGTTCAAAACTGCTGATGTGGGAGAGATTGATGGCAGCTGAGGCTGGGTTGGAATGCTTAAGCAGATCCAGTTGAAAAAAAAGGCTTTAAAATATAGCCTTTTCTTCCAATCAGCTTCTCAGATGGTTTCTACCTTTAGGCTCTGACAACTCTTTAAGATGATGGAGCAGGTGTATTTGAAGTGTGCCAGTGAGGGACAGCAAGGTTACAGAAGGTGACTACCTGATGATGTGAGATTGCTTGCTTGTAAGTAGTGGATTTTTTTTTTTCCCCTGCCACTTCTTGAGAAGGTAGGGAGAACAGCAGCACAGGGAAGAGAACATTGGTTTAGGTCCTCTTCTTCATGTTTCAGCTTAACTTGATGGTTCTTAAAGTTAAGAGTACTTTTTGATATTTGGATGATCGTCACCTTCCTTCTGTGATATTCGCATCAGTCACAGATATTTTCTTTGCTCTTCCAAATATACAAAGCCATAGGCAATGTCAAATCAGGCATAAAATAATATAGGAGCTGGTACTATTAACCTTGTGGAAATAAAGGATGCATGAATAGATTAAGAATTCCCAGATGCACATCTCTATTGGGAAGACGTGATTTGCAAGGATCTTTCTAAAATAGCATTGAAATATTTATTCCAGGTGCTGTTAGTGGCATGGAAAGATGATGTCTCTTCTTATGGTCACAGACATTAAAAGATACATAAGTCGAGATGAGCTATAGGTTGGCGTGATAAAGCTAGTCTGTTAAGATCATAAAGATTATTCACGCGTATATGTTTTACACAGTGGTCACTGCTGTGACTACAGTATAGACATACAATGCACATCTATATCTTCCAACACTGCAGAAAGCATTAACTGAAATAAACTCTTGCATTCCTTATCTCTTTCACTCTTGTTCCTAATGCATTTAGGTCTGAGGAATTAACTTTACATGCAAAGTCAGAGAGATGGACCTTTTTAAAGCCAATCACAGCACCCCTGTCAGTATGTCTGTCTCCAGCCAGCTGAGCTCAATTTTTATTAGATTCTGAAAAACTGATATGGCTACAGATCCAAAAGTGATGGAAACGTAATGAAATCAAAGATGTGGATGTTGATCAAAATGCATTTGCTATGATAGTAGAAACTTACGTAGCTTTTGAGTGAAGCACTACCAGAGTTAAATTTATCTAAAATGGCCATGTAGTCCAATGATAAATGCATCCTGAAATAAAAAAATACCAGCCTGAAATGAGATGGGAAAAGTATTTCAGTGCAGTCGTGATGCCAGCTCCTACTGTTCATGCTTACATTACAAAACCATGAAGTGTTTTGGTACAGAAACAGGATTAAATACGAGCATTGTTCAGGAGATGTTTATTTGAAATGGTGCCATTTTGTGTCACCATGCAAAAGTGCCTGCCTGTATCACTAGTGTGGCGAGTGAAACTTTCTGTGCGTCTCCTGAAAATGAGTGTAACGGGTGTTCTTGTCCAGGTGGAACTTAGATTGTGTATTTGTTAAAACATGACACTGTTATAAAATGAGGTGGAGTTAAACCCAGTGTGAATTAGAAACGTGTCAGGGGATTACAAAAGGGATTTTAGATCAGAATTAGTGTAATGCAGACAAGACTTCTGTGAAAAGAACTGGGAACAGAACCAAGGTTTCCTCCTTTTCTCTGCGCTCTATATAAAGAACTCACATGTACAGATTATAATTGCTGTGGGGAGAGGATGCCAAATTATATAATGCTTCTACCCACATTCCTCTTCTCTAATGTTCGCCATTCCTCTTGTGGGAACATAACAAAAAAATTAGGAGCTTGATCCCATTTATACCTTTATGGGTTCTTTCATGAAACCATAACGTGAATCTGTAGGTGGGGTCAGGCTTTTCTGTATTCGATATTCTGATCAGGGACAAAAGATGGATGTGAATGTGCAAAATGCCAGCAGTACCAAAAATAGGTCCATATTTATTCCTGTCATAACTTCACTGAATTTGATGGAGTTGTGCCAAGGCCGAATATGCCCACAGTCTATAGGACAGCTGGCCGCCTGTGAGTAGTAAAGTTTGACGAGAATCCTTTTGTAAGAACGATTAAGCCTTCTGATATTGATGGGACATGATGACGTTTTAGCAATATTCACCCAGGCTTAAAATGATTTTCTGGGAGATTTCAGATACAAATCAGTCTGTTGTAATGCCCAACAGACAAGGATGGCATTGATCAAAGTATTTTCAAGCCTTGAGTTCAGTTCTATCAGCAGTTCTGAATCACCAGACCAGTTAACGAGGTGTTCTAATTGATACAATAATTCTTCATAGTTTTTCCACTTACACTAATGTAACATTTGGCTTCATTGAGGATAGATATTAAGCACAAGTTGAAAGGAAGGTCTGATGCTCTGATCCTTTGCTTTATTTCATAAAGCTTTTAATTTTATTTGCAATGCCCACATGAAATCCATACAGGCGTTTTCTTTCCACTTGGGTCTAGGGACTCTGCTAGTTGTTAATTGGTAATGAATGAGCAGTGAAGGCAGCTTCAATAGTTTTACTGTTCCAGAAACATTCATCTCATTCATGAAGATCATCCGTTCAAGAGCAGTCGACCCTGGTTTTCGTTCTGTTTACTGGCTTTGTTGTGGGCAATGTGCTGACTTGCCTACAAGCTCTTGGACTACAGAGTATTCAAATAGTTTCCACTGATGTGTTAAGGTCTCCGGTTCACATCAGTCTGCTTACTAAAATTTTAAGAATATTAAGCCAGTTCTTGACACCAGAGTCTTGGCACCTGAGATGATGTTACATGGTGCTAAGAAGTCACAGCTTTAATCCAGAGCAGTGCATCTCCTAAGCTTAAAAATCAGTCGTATAAGCCAAGTCACTAGGGGTTTTTTAAAGATTTTTTTTTGGTGTGAGTTTGTTTTTTTTTTCCTAACAGGGAAGTGCTTGTTTATAGCATTTTCCCCTCCATATTCCCCCCGTTGGGGGTGGGGGTGGATGCTTACTGGACTACAAACAGATAAGGGAGGATGTTCATAGATTCATAGATTTCTAGGTTGGAAAAGACCTTAGAGATCATCGAGTCCAACCGTCCCTAATCCCCATTAAACCATATCGCTAAGTAGATCATTCACCCTATTCTTAAACACATCCAGGGATGGGGACTCAACCACCTCCCTGGGCAGCCTATTCCAGTGGCTGACAACCCTTTCAGAGAAGAAATACTTCCTAACATCCAACCTGAATCTCCCCTGACTAAGCTTATGCCCATTTCCTCTTGTCCTATCACCCATCACTAATGTAAAGAGCCCTTCCCCCACCTCCCCACCATCCCTTCTCAAGTATTTATAGGCCGTAATCAGGTCTCCCCTCAGCCTCCTCTTCTCCAGGCTAAACAGCCCCAACTCCCTCAGCCGCTCCTCATAAGTTTTATTTTCCAGCCCCTTGACCAGTTTAGTCGCCCTTCTTTGGACTCGCTCCAGGAGCTCAATATCTCTCTTAAAGCGAGGGGCCCAAAAGTGGACACAATATTCCAGGTGCGGCCTCACCAGTGCCGAGTACAGGGGCAGGATCACTTCCTGTATCACTATTCTTGATATACGCCAGTATCCCATTGGCCTTTTTGGCCACCTGGGCACACTGCTGGCTCATGTTGTGATGATTCAGGCAAAGATACTTATCAGAGCTGCAAGAGAATGTTCGTCTAGTTAGTGGCTCATCTGACTTTTGTGGCAGGAAGGAATGAAGTTGTTGCTTTTTGTTTAGATAATTTGCCTGCTTTGTAATATTACTTACTCATCTTATGGCTTAGGTACAGAAATTTGGGTGATTCAAAACAGGAGAAGGGAAAACTGGTTGGGCTTTTCAAAGAAGTTAAGGAAGCTAGGTTCCCAGATCCTGTCAACTGTTGAAGAGAAGTAGTTTCTTTTAAAAATCCTAGCCCTAAAACCAGGTAAAATCAATTTATTTATTTTAAATCTGGTCACTTTCAAAGCTAGATCAAAATTGATGCTGCCCATCTCTGCAGATATAGCATGTAATGTGATGTGTTAACTTTATGACATCATGGTATGGCTTCCACTGGATACAGTATGTTGCATTTCAGTGGCATTATGTTGTAGTGTTCAACTATATAAAACAAAACATGCATAACAAAAAGCTCCAGGTATTAGATGACAGTGGATTATTAATGCAGACTTTTCTCTTACATAGCTGTATTTTACTTAATCCATAAGAGAAGCAGTAATTCTAGGCCACTCCTCAAGTGTGTTATCAGGAATTCACATTAAGCTTTGGTAAAGAAGGGGCCCATGTTATTGATTTGGCAAAATAATTGTCAGGAGCATAGATTGAGGTATTTAAAAGACAGCATCTTCACTTCAGTGGGAGAACTGCACACCAAGAAATAAAGTAGTTTCCTCCAGCTGTGGCATATTCAATCCACCATCATCAAAGAATCAGATTCAATAATTGTTAAAAGGAGCAATGAAAAGAATCATTTTCTTTTGCTCAAATTAATTTTGTGTCTGCTTTGTTATCCTGTAACCTAGCCAGTTTTCCAAGATGAAAACAAAACAACAAAAACTAGCAAGTTCTGTGCAGCTGGGATTGGTGGCCTGAACCTCATAAAACACGAGTGAAGAACAGAACATAAAGCTGTCAATTAGATCTTCTAATAGCTTTTAAACATTATATTTTATTACAGGCCTAAAATTAGCCTTGTTTTGAGACTTGGATCTTTGTCAAGTTTTTCATACTTCAGCCCAACCTTCTTTTAGCTAGCTTTAAGTACTAGAAAGCTGCTAGAAGGTCTCCCTGGAGTTTTCAGCACTGAACAATTGTATCCTGGACTGCATCAAAAGCAGCATGGCCAGCAGGTTGAGAGAGGTGATTCTTCCCCTCTACTTTGCTCTCGTGAGACCCCACCTGGAATACTGCATTCAGCTCTGGGGACCCCAGCATAAGGACATGGAGCTGTTGGAGTGGGTCCAGAGGAGGCCATGTAGACGATCCGAGGGCTGGAGCACCTCTCGTATGAAGACAGGCTGAGAGAGTTGGAGCTGTTCAGCCTGGAGAAGAGAAGGCTCTAGGGAGACCTTCTAGCAGCCTACTGGTACCTAAAGGGGGCCTACAAGTAAGCTGGAGAGGGACTTTTTCCAAGGGCATGTAGTGATAGGATAAGGGGCAATGGCTTTAAACTGAAAGAGGGCAGATTTAGATTAGATCTAAGAAAGAAATTCTTCCCTCTGAGGGTGGTGAGGCACTGGACCAGGTTGCCCAGAGAAGTTGTGGCTGCCCCATCCTTGGCAGTGTTTAAGGCCAGGTTGGATGGGGCTTTGAGCAACCTGATCTAGAGGAAGGTGTCTCTGCCTGCGGCAGAGAGATTGAAATTAGATGATCTTTGAAGGCCCTTCCCACCCAAACCATCCTATGATTCTGTGAAAGGGCATCGGAGCATTTCACACATTTCTGCTCTCATAACTACCAATCCTTTCACATGGTAAATCTGACTTTCTTCATCGAGTTGTTGGGCTTTGAAATTTTCCATATAGTTATATTAAAAATGACACTGTGCGTAGTGTTATGACAGGGGAGTAAACATTGGAAGATCTGTCTCAGTGAGATGGGTGAACAGAGAAATGCAGTTTCCAATCTGAGATTAGTGGATAAAGAGACTAGGGTGAAAGCCGTTACTCCTAAAAACAACAACAAAAAAGATTACCCTCTTTGAGTGAATACAAAGCAGCCTGCAGGGCTGGTATATATGAAAGCAGACAAGCTGAAAAATCCCAGCAACATCCAAAACTCACGTTGATGCATGCGCTTCATGTGTGCCATGGGAATTTGAATTACTCAGTGTCTAGCAAGAGAGATGGCAGACTGCAGTGATAGCATGTCCAGGCTTTGCTTTGGGTTTTAAATAATCTAGTTAATGTGACATATCTCCAAAGGAAAAAAAAAAAGCAAACAAAAAAAAACCTGAACCAGCAACAACAAAAAACCTCATATAGTACAGTTAATATCTTCTGAAAATGTGTTCTGTTACATTGCGATGATGAGGAAAAATAGTACCTTGAGTAGGACACAAGTTCTGACTTTAAGTTCCCGTTCTGCCTATTACTTTGTTAGGTTTTTTTCCATGGAAGGATCCAGCATGCAGGTCTCTTCTGATTTGTGCTGGTTTTGGGATAGAGTTAATTTTTTTCATAGTAGCTAGTGTGGAGCTATGTTTTGGATTTGTGCTGAAAACAGTGTTGATAACACAGAGATGTTTTTGTTATTTCTGAGCAGTGCTTGCACAGGGTCAAGGCCTTTTCTGCTTCTCACCCCACCCCAGCAGCGAGTAGGCTGGAGGTACACAAGAATTTGGGAGAGGACACAGCTGGGACAGCCGACCCCAACTGACCAAAGGGATATTCTATGCCATATGATGTCATGCTCTGCATATGAAGCTGGGGCAAGAAGGAAAGGGAGACGTTGAGAGCGATGGTGTTTGTCTTCCCAAGTCACCGTTACGCATGTCCTAGAGATGGCTGAACACCTGCCCGCTGATGGGAAGGAGTGACTGAATTCCTTGTTTTGCTTTGCTTGTGTACATGGCTTTTGCTTTACCTATTAGTCTGTCTTTATCTCAACCCACGAGTTTTCTTACTTTTTCTCCTTGTTCTCTGCCCCATCCCAACCCAGAGGCGTGAGCGAGCAGCTGTGTGGGGCTTAGTTGCCAGATGGGGCTAAACCATGACATGACTTCCATTATTTCCTAAAATGCTATCCTAGCCCTGCTGCCTAATCCTGGAGACAACTACAATCTAGAAATGCCTCATTTTTCTGTCTGGAAGAGCCTCAGATGTAAAAACCTGGGGTTTGCACATTTAAAACTTTACCGGAAGTCAGGGTGCCAAATGGGCAGGACTCAGCTCCACTTAAAATGGATCGTGGAGCATGTTTCAGTCTCCCTTCTCTGAGCACTCCTCACAGCCTAGATGGGCCAGGGTGGTGGGGCCGTGCTTCCTCTGTCCTGCTGAATAGCTCCGTGGGCCGGATGCTCATCCATTGGGTATTTCAAATATTTCAAGGGTTGGTTCATTCCTTCTCCCTGCTTGCTGGGATCGCTCCTGTCCCTGCCACCTGGGCATTGGTACAGGGATTCGGTCTTGAGGCAGTGGGTGAGATGAGAATAAGGATCTGAAGTACGTGTCCCTGCCTGGGAAATAATACCATACCTGGGGCTGTGATGAGGATGTGATTTAAAACAACTTTCTTTTCCGTGTCTCGTGTTGGCTTTGTGAATATTATTCCGAGGCACTCTCCCCTCTCCCTGTATATAATGTGAGAAACCTCTGTGGTAACTTGAAGCCTTTGGCTGTCTGAAAATTAGGCGTTGTGGCACTGTATATCCCGGTGCTGAGACCCCCTTATGAGTCTGAAGGCATCTCTCGGTGCCTCGAGTGTCCATGCCAATGGTTGTCGGCGGCCCCGAACGGTGCTTGGTGGGCAGAGGGAGACGTGCAGCCCCCAAATGCGTCATGTTTCGCAGGAATGAGGGATGTGGGGGCTGTAACGGATCATGGTGTCTGCAGAGCAGCACGGGGAGGAACCTGTGACACTGAAAGAAAGGCTCCGAAAAGCCAAGTGCTGCTCTAATAGGGCTGCATTACTCACTGTGCTTATTCAAATTCCTGTTGATGCTGGCAGCGGCAGTTTTCCCGAACAGCAACGAACAATGAGTCACCTCCAGGTGTTTTTATTTGAACGCGCTTTCCTTTCCTCCCCGCGTTTTTTGTGTTGTGTTGTGTTTTTTTTTTTTTTAAATTTCAGTCAGAAACCGGTACGAAACTCCCTCCGCGCAGCCCCTAAAGCCGCGGAGTTCCCTGCCCGCCGCGGGAACTGAAGCCGCTCCTCCCCCTGCGGAGAAAGAGATTTTCTTTTTATTAAATTCTTTTTTTTTTTTTTTTTTTTTTTTTTTTTGTTCCTGCTCGGAGCGGGCAGGGCCAATCCAAGGACCGCCCCGCCTGCACCGTGCCGCCGCGGCAGCCGCCGCCTCCCGCCCGGGCCGTCCGCTCCCCCCCGCCCCCGTCCAGCCCCCCCAGGCAGCCCGGGAGAGGCGCAGGATGCGCCGAGCAGCGCCGGGCGGGAACCCGCTCCACTGCGGGAGGGGAAAATGAGGCGGCGGCTGCTTTCCCTTCTCTCTGACAGCTGAATGATTTTTTTTTTTATTATTATTATTCTTTTTATTTTATTTTTTTCCAGGTTTTCACGATCAGCACTGGGGGAGCCGGGAAATTTTGTGGCCACTGGCATATTTTTATTTAAAATTGCTGTCAGTGGACGTTTCTCCTTCTGCTCCAGCATCGTTGTCCTGTTCACAGCTATTAAGGCTTAAGAAGCTTGATTCTCTAAGGCTCGTATCCAAGGGCATCAGTCATTAACACACTGAGCTACATCTGCTTCTTGGCTAAGACTGAAGAAAGACATCTTAAGCTGGAAATCCTGCTTGCTCACTCGCTCGCTCTCTAGTGCATACAGAAGGGGAAGCATATGCAGCAGCAGGTTCCTTTTTTTTTTTTTTTCTGTAATTCCAAAAGGCTGCCTCACTTTGGAGATGCGGTGACGAGATAATGGAGTGAAAGTCTCCCATTTCCAGGGAAGAAAATTACAGGAGTCAGCCAGAGAGAGAAAGGAAGGAGCAAGTTAAATAACAGCAGAAATAGGAAGGAGGACAGTGGTGAAGAACTGAAAATAAAATTAGAGGAAACAGGTGGAAGGCTGGCGTAAAGCTAGGAGATATTTTAGGCTGGAAGTGCTGTGGGGTTTTTCTTTTCTTTTTTTTGCTTGCCGCCTTTTTTTTTTTTTCTGGTTGGTTTTATTGTTGGTTTTAAATTCTAAGCTGGTTTTGGAAATCCCTGCAGTAAACCAGGCTGCTTTAGTGCAGAGCAGCTTCCCCAACGTGTCCTTTTCTCTCTCCTTGCCTCCTGTCTCTGCTGTTGCTGCTGCGGACAGAAACGTGTTAGGAAAGCAGAAAGAGAAAATGCCAGCCATCCTGGTAGCCTCCAAAATGAAATCGGGACTACCTAAACCCGTACACAGCGCTGCTCCAATTCTGCATGTCCCAACGGCCAGGACCATCCCACAGCCCTGTTACCTGAAGTTTGGGAACAAGGTGGAGGTGACGAAGCCATTGTATTCCAGCCAGATTCCTCTCAAATCTCCTAATGGACAAGAAAACGCAGGAGATGGACTCCCACCAAGGAAGAGTAGCTCGGTAGAAAATGGATTTGACACGCAGGTTAGAAGGCACCAAATACTGGGGAGGTGTATGTGAGAATTTATTTCTGTATTGAATGTGTGCATCAGGTTTTCTGAGGTAGATAGTGGTGTGAACAGCAGTGAGAGAAGGGGAGGGTGTGTATGTGTGCGTGTGTAATAACATCTGTCTCCAGTGGTGGGATGTTTTATATTCCGCATAGTGGCACGTCTTACCGAAGGATGATTTTGTAATTTTGTCAGCATGTTGGTGCTGATGATGGGGTGGTGAGGGATGGTGCTGCTGTGTGTGCTGCTTGCCTGGCTTGCCTTCTGCATTGCCTTTGCATGAACTTGGGGGATTTACAGAAGGGAGATGGTAGAAATGTTGTTTGTGGGGTGTGTTCTTTGTGCTCTTTCTGTAGGTGCTGATTGTAAACGGCTGAGTTGTGTGCCTGGGATGGGGAAAAATTGCTGTTTGTCATGAATGTGTTCTGTGTTTGGTCATGTACTGTACCAGAGGGTTAGTCCTGTGAACGACTGGTATTTGTAGTTGTGTAGAGAGTGAATGGGAGGCAGTGCTTGATGTTGCATTACAATATGCATGTCGTTCTCAGTGCAGCTACATTGAAGAGATCATGTAGGAAATGAATACTCAAGTGGAATTGTCTGTTTTAATGCTCTATGTGCATGACATCATAGATGCAGCACATTATCAAGACGCTTTTTTTAGATTTCCCTTTAATGTGTATCAGTTTTCTAACCTCTTTTTACATGTGCTGCTTCCCGTATAGGGAGGAGAAATGTCCGTTCTTCAGCTCGTGTAATTTTTGTCCGCATAGTAACGTTTTCAGCGTGGCTCGGGTTGCCTTGCGCTGCCGATGCCCCAGTGTGCTCAAGAGCAGTGTGAGCAGATAGCGTGTGTGAGCGTACTACGGTGGGCGCAAAGCAGATGGTCTGCTGCAGCGAGCAGGATTGATTAACGCTGTAGAGAGATTGCTGTGCAGCAGCGCGATGTATTTTGGCAACAGCCATATACGTTACAAGCTGCTTCTAGCAATATCTGAGCTCAGTAGAAGGTGATACTGTTATACTGGGATAGGGAATACTCATATTTTTCTTTTTTTTTTTTCCTTTTTCTTCCTCAAGGAAAAAATGGGTCATCCCTGCCATCTAGATTTTGAAATCTATGGCCTCATAACCCTGTTCTCTTAAGGCAATTGTGGCTACTGATTGGCCACGTTTGGCCCCGTGCCCTGAATTTTAGGATATGCTCCACTTTCATTGCTGGTAGACAGGGTGACGTATCGGGCTGCTCAGGACAGATGAATAAGACTGTAGCGATTCCTGAGGGACTGAGAACAGGAGAAGGAGACAGACAAGTACTGGTGGCAGGGTGGTGGCAGCAGACAGACCAACCTGAGCATCACATCTTGTTCTTGAGATAAACAAATACTCTTTTTTTTTTTTTTCCTTGGGCTAGAGTCTGTCCTTGTGGTTATGAAGTGTCAGCAAAATCTTACTACATACTGCCCTTTCTCTCAGACACGCCTTGGTTTCTGCATAGAAATTTACATTCCTGCCAAAGTGATTGTTTATTCATAAATAGTTTCTCGTCTTATAATCAGAGAGATCCTTCCCGTGGTAGCCATTTGCAGCAGGAAGGGCAATACTGTGGTCTTTTTAGCCCTTATACAGATGTGGAACAAACCCCATTTTTTATATCCTGATGATGAAAGGGTCTTCATGCTAATTTGTTGTATTTAAACAGGGAGCAATTTTTGCCAAAGGCATTTCAGATAATTTTGAGTTTTGAATAATTTCAGCAGTGGTAGAAATCCTAAGCTTTGTCATTCTCACTAGCTTCATTTGTGTTGGTTGTAGCAGATGACCAACACCTTTTAAGGTGTGAACCACTGGGGTTTGGTTTACTATCCATTATCGTGAATAAACACAAGTCCTTTTTTGTTATTCTTATTGATCCAGCTTTGATCCCTCTGCCCACATAAGCATGCAGGTCTTTGCCATTCAAGGTAGTCATTTGGAACATCGGCCTATGTCTAAAGGGAGAGATTTTTCCAGATTGGTTGTGTCAAGGGCACTGTTCTTTTCCTCCTGTCCATCCCTCCCTCCCAAGGGAGGAGGAATGGGATGGATGGACAGCTGCCAGATGGTATGGCAGCAGCTGAAGCATTTTATCTTGAAAAACCTTCAGCTACATTCAGGTGTAGAATTGCTTTCTGATAATAAGCCTAGTAAGGTTTAGTCTGAAACAGGGCATTAGGACTAAATATCTCAAGAATCATAGACATGTCCTATGGGGGTGATCACTTGTTTCTCTGGATATTTTATCTTATGCACCAATTGGCCCTCATCATTTTACTGTGCAGACACCTGGCATCCCCTGTTATGGAGGGAAGTTATGTTCTTATTGTGACATTTTGAGTTTAGATCCATGAGTTGGACCGATACCAAATGCTTTGGCACCCATCTTTTGTAGAGCTTGGTCTCCACATGGAGTTTGCAGCCCACTGGGAAGGACATGATATCCTCCTGTGTGGGTGGAGAGAGAATTAAAAAGAGATTGTGACACTTGAATCAAAAAAAGAAAGAGAAGAAATAAAAATGACCAAAATCTATTTAACTTGTGCTGTATCCCTTGTTGAGGCTGAACTTGGAATTCCAAGTCCCGAACTTTCTCTTGGAGTTAGAGACATAGGCTATTTCCATCAAAACCCAAGGTGATATCAGGCCACTTCCAACACAAGTGGCAGAGAAGCATTGCTTTTGTACAGCTGCTTAGCGGTTAGAGCATTCGCTTAGAGAGTGAGATATCCGAGTTCAGTTTCTATTTCAACACGAGGGAATTCAGAATCCTATCATATCTCTGGAGGGTTTCATAATCAACAAGCCACAGGATGTTCTGGGAGTATTTTAGGGAGTTGCTCTTAATCCTTTTGAAGTTGGTCCTCTTTGCACTTCATAATACAGAATTCAGTTATGTGTACAGAAAAAAGGCAGAGAGCAACTTGACCTCCTGTTTAGGACACCTGCTTACAGGGAAAGAGACGATGGGAGGGCTGAAGCAGATAGATGGGGTACCTTTAACTATTTGTGCATATGATTTTCTTCTCTCCCATCATGGTGTATATATACTTCCACATTGAATTTCTGGATGCCTTTTTCTCTGCACTTAGTTTACTGATTATTCTGGAGAAGAGGGTGTATCTAGTGCATGGACCAGAAGTCACAGTGTGAAGATACTAGACCACATTCTAATGCTGTTTTACAATGCTTCAAGCCACTTGCACACCGGTGCTAGGTTCATGAGCCTTCTTGGTGCCAGGTGGTACCCTGAGGTTGATTCTTCAGAGAACATGGACATCGCAGGTGGCATTCATTAAAGCGCTATTTAAAAAAAAAAAAAAAGCTGAAAATCAAGGTGTCCCACTTGAGAAATGTGGTATCAGTGAAAAACTTCTTAATATTTTGATTTATTTTTTAAATTGTTCTTCTTGATATAGTTTTACATGGGTGTGCTGGATTTTATAGTGACTGGAATTTTTGTGCCTTAGGGCCATATAAGGACAACGTGTTATTTAAAATGCTGTGTAATTTATAAAAAGCATTCTTCAGTGTATTTCAGAGGCACTTTTCAAATAAAGGTCTGAGGGTTTTAGCATCAAGCCCATCGTAAATGCTAGTCTGAAATCTTCAGTTGATGAATCATGGCAGTATCTTTCGTATTTTATTGTTACTGATATACACACTCCATTCATTCTTCCGTATTAAATTCCCTGCGTTGTGCACAACATTATCCTACTGTTGCACTGGTGCTTATTTTGTCTAATTTGAAAACACCACCAATAAATTGTATCCGTATTTAGAGAGCTTTGTTTTGGAAATATTTAACTTTGTTACCAGAGAAACTTCCATCAAGTAGATAGCAAGATAGTGATCTCTCATATACAAAATAGTATTTATTAGTTATTCTGAAAAAGCTGTATGTATTTGGCTACTAAATTTGCATTAGTTATTTAAGACAGAAGTCATTGCCAATTAGAAGTCCATGGGCATGGTAAAATTGTTCATGCAGGACACAAGAAGGAAGATACAGGGTATTGTTCCAAGAACACAGTCTGTTGCCATGTTAATGTGAAAGCCACCAAAGGAGATCATAGATTTAATTACTGTGTTTATTGCTGCTTTATTGTATTCTCTAGCTTCTTGATTTTGGTTCTCTGGAGAACCTAAAAAATAATTACTGTTTGTATTTTAAGTAACTGTAGCAGTCCTAAAAGCACTGGGACCTTCTTAAGTCGTTGGTCCCACCTTTCCACTAAAACACTCGAATTTGACAGGCATCTATTTAACCTGGTATTAAAGAATGTGTATTTATCCGTATTACCTGTAGCTGTCCTTAATGTTTAGCAGGAAGAGGTGAGAGTGGGACTTGTTGTTTCTTTGCCAATTTATTTGCAATATTCATTTGCTGAAAGTTAGGCAGTTATCCTCTCTTGGTGAACGTGGAAGGCAAACATTCACTAGGTGTTCTCATGTTCTCTCTTGCTTTTCTCTTTCTCTATGCTAGGCAAACCTAATTCTTTTAACCAGTTCTCTCACAATTTCTAGAACTCGCTACGAGTCTTTATGCTATCTACTGAACTCTTCTTGGTTTGCCTAGACCTTTTTTTAATAATTCACTTCCAAATTGGGTAGATATCATTGTCTGCAATAAAACCATCTTGTTCAGCTAGATTGTTCTTCACATTGCTGTCCCAGTTTGTGAAGATCATGTTGAGTTGGGCTGTCTAGGTCTGGGGCAGTCTAGATCTGGGGCTTTTTTGAGTTGGGTGTTCTCTAAAAACATTTGTGTACCCATTAAGATTAGAAATGTCCCCGGATTTTTCTCACTAACCATTCTGTAGTCTAAGTCAATGACAATGATATAGAATGGAATGGGTAGAGAAGCTCCATTGCAGGTCCCTGGCAAAATCTATTGGATAGCCATTCCCAGGTTGATAACACACTACTGAAAAAATTTTAGGGAGTTTTTCAGTCAGTTGTGCCCTGCCTGGAAGTACTCCAGCTGCTCACAAATTGATTACTTAATAAGTTGCTCCAGTATTTCTCCACACTTCTAATGTAGACTCGCATCAAGTGTTTCATGAGCCATGTGTGACTTGGAATCTCTTGGCTATTGGTTCGCCTCCTCTGCCTCGCTATCCCTGTTCCCGTGTCATTAGCAATCCAAATGGATCCATATATTTCAGACATTAGTAATTACTTTTCTATATTTTAATTAATTTTGCCAGAAGCCATTTACCTCCATATCGCTGTCGTGCTAATGTGAAGCTGCATAGGGAGAAAGATTAATAAAGTGTGTTGCAGAGAAATTATGCCTTGATTTCTCACGTGCATTAGCCTTTTTATAGATGATACTGGGCTTCACAATTTTACTACAGAGCCATCTTGCAGAAGGGATAGGAATCAAGCAAATCTTTATCTGGACCCAATTTAAAGTCAGACATGCATTGACTGGTTTCAATGCTGTTATGTGAGCTGCCTTAATGGTGGAAAATTTGGTCCCGATACCACTGCTGAGCTAATTATAAAAGAGATAATGAGAACTGTGGCCAGTAATACTGATAACTTAACCATGAAAGATAGCTTTTTGCATGTTGGAAAAAAACAAATGAAGTTGGATTCAGTATGTGTAGAAAGGAGAAATTTTACTGAAGAGTTTGAAAAATTTAAGGAGAAACAACAGATTCAGGCTATCAAAATAGAAAATGACAAAAAAGTATTACTTTTAATGAGCTTGTTTATATAATCATAGTTATGAACTTAAGTACATTTTGAAAAAACCTTGCTGTATCTTGCTTTCTGATGGATTTAATTTTTTTGACATGCTGTAAGCAATCTGAGGCTATTAAGTAGTCGAATTCTTCTTCTATTTATGATTACAATAGTTTTGATAATATGTTTATAGATACATACCAGTAAATATTAAATTGTTAGGCAGTTGTTCCAAATGAAATGTTACCAGATAGAAAAGAATTCATGAATTGTTTTATTGTGATTATTAACGTGGAGTTTTCAGTGATCTGTCTTTTAATATAAAGAGCTACCCTGCTTTAATGACCTGCATTTGAACAAAAGATGTAAGATTGCAGTATAAACTCAGGAGGCTCTTTCGTTGCTGAGTTTTGTTTAGAATATGCGAAGGGTCACTTGGATTCAAACTTCCATTCAGTTTTTAACTCTGCTGCGTAATGAGTGAAAAATGTTTTTTTACTCTGATTTCAGTTTAATTGTGACACTTCTTGAGTGAAAGAGCATTTGGTCATCATGTAATGTTGCTTTCCGAGTTCAGTACCTTCACTGTCAAATTGCCCGAGATGGGATTTCCAAAGATATTTATTGTTGAGCTAATAACGTTGCTGTTGAATTCACTCAAGTTTTTATGTCCCATGATAGTGTTTTTGAAACGCTCATTTAATATGACCTTTTTTCCTGCTTCCAATTTAATTATTTTTTTTAATGCTATTTATCTGAACTCTGCTACCAAGTTATATCTAAGGGGCTTCCAAATGTTAATGTACTTAACCTAAGAGCACTCCTTAGAGGTAGGGATATCGTTCTTATTTTACAAATGAATTACTAAGGCACAAAGAAACTTACTCAAGGTCATAAAGTCTGCAGTGCTATAGAAAATTACTAGCTAGTCCCCTGACTATTAGATTATCTTTCTCCTTTGCTGCTACTTGTTAATCAGTTCAAAATGCTTATGCATATGGTGTCCATGTGTTCTCCCTCTGTCCTTGAAGCCATTAGCTTACTCTATAAAACTATATTTCTTCACTGAATACTGTCACTTTCTTTGTCCCTCTTTTAGCAAGTAATTTTTTTCACCTTCTGCTCTGGCACTTCATGTATGGCAGCACCCTAGCAGGACACTTCACTTTGGTCCAGCTGTCCTCTAACCAGAAATGAGTTAAATTTTTTTAATTTTTTTTTTTCTTGCTCTCTTTCTCCTTGCCTGTTTTTGCCACCCTAGCTGCACTGGTGAATTTCTCTGACATATTTTAGACTTTTGCTTCTTACTTTTCCTAGAGTGTTTATCCGTTGTGTGTGTTCCACAGAACTTGTCTTTCTTTGAGTATGTGTTGTATTTCAGTTCTGTTGGACACTCAGTCTCTGCTGGAGGCTTGTCGGAACTAAAACTGGCTTCAACAAAGAGACATTAAGTCTTTCTACCCATCCAACTGCCAGCTGATATATCTAATTTGTTAATATTCAAATATATGGATAAAATTATTTTAGTTTGCAAAGCAAGTATAGCAAGAGGAAACTGAAAGACAAAAGCATCGGTGTGTATCATAGACCTAGCACGGGCACCACTTGAGCTGTACAGGTTACAAGGATATTAGTAGAAGAGAACAACGGATACGGCTTTTTAAAATTCCTTACACTAAACCTGAGCTATACTTCTCAAAAAGTGAAAAAGAAAACAAACAAAAATTAAATTATAAAGAAGGAGTCTAGTAAACAAAACTCGAACCTTTCTCATGTTTCAAGTACCTGAGAAGTACCAAAAAGAAAGAAAATTGAGACCAACATCACTTGTGCTCTTCTTTTTCTATCCAGAGGGTATCAGAAAATAAAGCCTTTATTTCATTGAGATAGGAAGGGTGGATTCAGTTCTTGGTTTTGGAAATTCAGTGCTGGTTTTGGCTATTTTTCATTTCCTTTGAAGAATCCTTTGAGAAACATTATCTACTCTGTAATTTCAGTTTCCAGATTATCTCACTGCTAGATTTAAATCTCTGTTTAATTTGTAGAATATTTTAATGCTTTTAGCCTACAAGTCCCTTTGTCCTGCCAAAGTGGAAGAAATTAAGGAGGGATTTAAATCAATAGTTATTTTGTTTGAACTTCCCAAACTCACAACACAGAACAAATATTATAAATACTGTTTAAGAAGATATAATTTTGAATGAAGTGATAGTTGGGCCTTTATTGGAAGGCTGTTTTCTGTTCTTCCATTTTTTTCCCACCTGCTCTCTGCTTATTTAAGCTTTGGGGGTAAACATTCTACTTTTATTCTGGTGTAAATCAAGAGATGCTCTTCAAATGTAACCCGTTAATTTATTTTTTCCTTGCAGCAAACTGTAGGATCTCAACCAAACTCAGATTCATTCTCCCGAGAAGTTTACCTGGCTAAAAATACCCTGCTTTAATATTATTTTTAGAAACATCTATATTTGAAGTATATAAATGGTCAGATTTTATGTGTATTATTAGATATGAACTGTTGGTACATTTTGTAACAGGAAGCTGCTGGTTTTCCATTCACCAAGAACTGGAATTCAGTCAAACACTTGGCACTTACTTGTATGCCTCTAATTTTATCTGTAAATTGTTCTTTCTGAAATAGTTTGTGGAAACATTCTCAGTTTCTTCAGTTTTGCAAAGCATAGGCATGGAAATAACTGCTAAAACTTAAAACAAATAAACCATTTATTAAATAATTGAGAAAACAGATCACTTCTTATTTCAAAACAGGCTGAGATCTGAAGTTTTAGTCTGATTCCACCTTTTTTTTTACTTCTTGAAAGTATTTTTAGGTGTGTTATCCTTGGATTATTTTTCATTTTACTTTTGGGTTATTTTAGAACTGGAAGCAATGTGTGGGAAAACAATACATGAAAGGATAAAATATCTTAACTTCTGGATTTCAAAATAGGTTTTTACCAGGACTTTCACCCCTATGCATGTTCAGTTTGGACTGTAATATCATCACAGTTTGACAATGTCTTGTTTACTCCCATGGCCTTTTCTTAAATATTACCTGGTGTCCATCCCTTGTCTTGAATTTTCCTGAAGTCCTCTTCCTATTGTCAGCTTCTGTGGGTTTTGTCTCTACAGCTATGGCTAGAAGTTGCCCTATCCTCTGTCTCGTAGTTGGAAACAGTCCTTAAATCTCCTTATTTTACCTGTCCTGTCACTAGTATTGGTCCATTTCTTCTGTCTTGTACTTTACATAATGATCACCATGGCACAGTCCAAAAGTGTGTAGTGATGAGTTTGTTTTTACGCTGTAGACTTCAGAATTGCCTGTAGGTAGCAGAGAGTAGCGAGGCTGTATTGAAGGAACTAGCAGCTGTTAAGAGAGTCCGTGGACTATTTACTGATAGCAGTTGTTGAGGTTTTATTTTCTACAAGCAAGAAGGAAAACTTAAGGACTGTGGAGACCAAGGAACTAGGGATTGGCAGGTATTGGTTCGGTAGCGATAGTGCTATACTTGACAAGAAAATGTGGTCAGGTCTCTGAAACATTAATTCTTGGGCAATAAGTTGATGGATTCGTTGGCATTTTCTTTGAAGGTGGAATTCGGTCTATTAATAAAAGTACCACATGCTATTAATCCTTTGTTCAAGCTCTGGGAGCTCACAGGAGTGGAGGCTAACGTACTTGACTTGCTGCCTCCTCCACTGGGTGGGGGAAGGACAAGTTCTTAGACATGATGATCCCAGAGGTGTAGGGGCCTGGGCCGTAAAACCTTCTTGGAGAAACCTAGAGATATTTGTCTCACCTGCCTGACAACAAAATTATCTAGTTATACACATCCAGGCTTTCTTATGTTATATGAACAAAAAAAACCCCAAACAAACAAAACCCCCAAAAACCCAAAACAACCCTTGACAGGCTGACTTAAACGGCTGCAGAAGTAGCTGTTCTCAGTGCTGGGATCTTGTTGATTTGATTCTACTTTCTCCAAATAGAAGGACTTAACTAACTTCCTCAATCATTTCCATGTTCCTCCTGCTCGCCCTGTTCATGCTGTAGAAGCTGACAAGGCCTTTTTGCTAATAGGCAACTGTGTTTTTCAGAGGTGAAATTTTTCTAGGATGGCTGTCCAAGGACACCCATTCTTTGGCTTTAGGAGAAGTGGAAGAGGTGTATGATAGGCTGGAATTGTAATTCCTTTTGTATCCAGCACTTTGCAATGTATTTTATGCCTGTGACAGAGCTCTTCAGAGGCTGTTTTTCAAACTAAAGAGATTTTGAGTCTCATTGCCCCAACATGTGAGGATCTGTAATCTTTCCCAGCACCTCAGCCTCCTTGTAATCCATTCGATGGATCTGCCATTTGAACAACTGAAAGACCTTCTCAGTTGTAAAGAATGTTGGAGTAATACCTTTTTGTTTCAGGTGATGAGGAACAGTATCTTCTCTGATAGGATCACCTGTCTTCTACTGAAATTGCTGACCAAAAATTATTTTTATACTGTTTTTTTCTGCCATCTATTAATTCTATGTACTTGCCTGTTGAAATCCCACCAGGGTATTTTGTTCTATCATGTTGTTGGTCTAGCCTTTGTGCTGACATTTTATGATGAATAAGGACACTGAGACTTTGTTACACTTGTATATCTTAAAACAAATATTTTGAAGCAGATTCCTTTTTCTTTAGCCATGTCCACCTGAACTGCGTCCACTATTATCAAGATCATGGAGCAGATCCTCCTGGCGACTATGCTAAGGCACATAGAAAATAAGGAGGTGATTGGTGACAGCCAACATGGCTTCACTAAGGGCAAATCCTGCCTGACTAATTTGGTGGCCTTCTATGATGAGGTTACATCATTAATGGATAGCGGAAGAGCAACTGACATTGTCTACCTGGACTTATCCAAAGCATTTGATACTGTCCCACACAACATCCTTGTCTCTAAACTGGAGAGACATGGTTTTGATGGATGGACCACTCGGTGGATAGGGAATTGGCTGGATGGTCTCACTCAGAGTTGTGGTCAACGGTTCAATGCTCAAGTGGAGGCCAGTGATGAGTGGTGTTCCTCAGGGGTCAGTACTGGGACCAGGGCTATTTAACATCTTTGTTGGTGACATGGACAGTGGGATCGAGTGCACCCTCAGCAAGTTTGCAGATGACACCAAGTTGTGTGGTGTTGTGGACACGCTGGAGGGAAGGGATGCCATCCAGAGGGACCTTGACAGGCTGGAGAGATGGTCCTGTGAGAACCTCATGAAGTTCAACAAGGCCAAGTGCAAGGTCCTGCATGTGGGTCGGGGCAATCCCAAGCACAAGTACAGGCTGGGTGGAGAATGGATTGAGAGCAGCCCTGAGGAAAAGGACTTGGGAGTGCTGGGGGATGAGAAGCTCAACATGAGCCGGCAATGTGCGCTGGCAGCCCAGAAAGCCAACCGTATCCTGGGCTGCATCGAAAGAAGCGTGGCCAGCAGGTTGAAGGAGATGGTTCTGCCCCTCTACTCAGCTCTCGTGAGACCCCACCTGGAATACTGTGTTCAGCTCTGGAGTCCCCAACACAAGAAGGACATGGAGCTGCTGGAGTGAGTCCAGAGAAGGGCCACAAAGATGATCCAAGGGCTGGAGCACCTCTGCTATGAAGACAGGCTGAGATAGTTGTGGCTGTTCAGCCTGGAGAAGAGAAGGCTCCAGGGTGATCTTATAGCAGCCTTCCAGTACTTAAAGGGGGCCTACGGGAAAGCTGGAGAGAGACTTTTTACAAGGGCATGTAGTGACAGGACAAAGGGCAATGGCTTCAAACTGAAAGAGGGGAGATTTAGATTAGATATAAGAAAAAAATTTTTCACTCTGAGGGTAGTGAGGCAGTGGAACAGGTTGCCCAGAGAAGTTGTGGATGCCCCATCCCTGGAAGTGTTCAAGGCCAGGTTGGATGAGGCTTTGGGCAACCTGATGTAGTGGAGGGTTTCCCTGCCCATGGCAGGGGGGTTGGAACTAGATGATCTTTGAAGTCCCTTCCAGCCTTAACCATTCTATGATTCTATTAGAAACTACAGGTAGCTTTAGTACTGATAAGCTAAAGACTGATCTTGTACAAGTGTTTTTAAACCACTGTAACAGCTGTCTTTGTACATCATATCTATTTTGGATGTTTCTCAGATTGTGACATTAATTACCAGGAAGTAATTTCTAATCAACTTGTACGAGAGGTCTAGCAAATTTGCTTCCTCTGTCAGATAGATGACTATGAGGCATAGTATTCTAAGATCAAGCAGATACAAAGATTCATGTCATGTCTTTTGGAGTCAGAAATCCTCCTTAGCCAATGTAGCATGATGCAGAGTTATATTTTATTAGAGAAATGTAACGTGAGAACAGTATCCGTATGTGCGTGTCGGAGGTTAAAGGCCTGGCACAGACATAGAGGACAGGTTGCAACCACAAAGGCTGGTGTGCAACTTTGTAGCTGGTGGAAACAATAGTTAACGGTTGGTCTGGTAACACAAATGTGATTCAGTTATAAATTATTCTTCATTTTGAAGAATCTTACAGATATTTAAGTCTTCAAAACCAGTTTTTAACGTGTCACGTGTGTTTCAAGATGAAATGTGCATTGGCCATGCGAAGCAATAACTTAAAAATGGATTTCTGTCTTGTTGCTCAATAACCATGAGTCAGTCTGCTTCTCAGGACGGCTGTACATATCCCAGACTTGTCTGTGGCTTAGCTGGGACAGATTATTTTGGGAAGGAGTATTTTCAGCATGGCTATGTCTTACTCCTCTGAGATGGGCTCTGGAGCACACAGGGGTCTGATCCCCCAGGGTGATGTGCCAAAGGAGCACTGCCAAGGAAAGCTGGAAAAAGATGCCTGTCCTCTAGCATGGAGCTGGAAAGGGGAGGCAGCAGCGTCCTATTTATCCCTACTCGACCTCACCAGGGGAATTCTAATGAATTTGCTTTAATTTGCAAAACAAAACCACTTTCTGCTTTTCAAGAGGGAAGAGCAGCCGTTGCCTGGGATCCTGTTTCCAAGCAGTCATATACAAACTTCCCTCTCTGCAGCAATGGAGATTTTTCCTTCCGTTGCCTGTAAGAGCGAGCCTTTCGGCCTTGTACCTGGTAGGATTTGGACCATGTGGAGTGATTTGGTTCACAGGATTTAATACTTAGACTCCAAACTGGTGAAAGGAAATCTAGTTGTCATAAGAAGCAGAAATATTTGGAAGAGGATCTGTTTGTAAATGAAAAATGTCATGCACTTAAAATTTAGTAATGTAAGCATCTTCTGCAAGTGAGACTAACCTAGAATTTCCCTTTTTTTCCTATGGTCATTTCTCAGTGTGGTCCAGGCCATGGGAAACACTGTGAATACTGGGACAGATTTGGAGGTGCAGTGCCTTTCTGTGAGATGTTTGCCTTTGAGATCCACTGGCCGAGCTGTTGTAGGTGCCTGCAGCGGAGGGAAGCACAGAGAGACCCCAGGCTCTGCGGGGACCCCAGGCCAGCCCGGTGTGCGGCTGCCTTTGGATGGAGGAGTATGTGCCAAAGGGCAAGGAACCCCATACAGCCAGGTCTGCCTGCTGTGTCCTGTCCTTGCCACCAGCTCCCCAAGCATCAGGTGTTGGGGGGTCAGCAAGGATCCTGTGATGGGCTTCCAGCTGCCTCTGTCATGGGTTGCTTTTTGGGATCCTGGAGATGATGTTCCTCTTGTTGGGTGTAATTTGGCTTAAAGGCATTATGGTTGTGAGACTTGGAAGACCAACCCTGTTAGAGGTGAAGTGTGCTCTGGTGTCTGCACAGTATTGGGCACTGGGAGGTAATGCCCCTGGGTCATACTTACCGGTGGTTTGGTTTGGTGTATCAGGTCGGATACCAAGGTAGCTGTATCTTATTTTTAACATGAGAATCAATCCCAACTTCCCCTTGTTGAGCAGTTTACTTGCTGCAGTAGGCACTTGAAAAAACAGGGGAAAAAGGCTAAAAAAGGCATATGAAAGAACCTGAAATCAAAAAGGCAGTCTACAAAGCTCCTAGACTACTCAATGGCAGATCCTTCACTCTCCTGTACACAGTTTCAGATTTGTGCTGAAACTTAATCTCTTGGCCATGACAACATGAACTAGGTAAGATTTAGTTTTCCTTATTTATTCCTGTGCTCTCTGAAATTCAGCAGAAAATGGGGTTTGCGTTGAACGAGCACAGATTTTTTTTTTATGTGTTATCTTCATAACCGGAGAAATGTCCATTGGTGTGAGACATTATGGTTGGGGACTGATGCCACCCTCAGCTCCCCAAGGCTGCTGTGTCAGCATTTCTGAGCCGATAGCCCATCAGATCCACTCACTGTTTATTATACAGCATTAAGCAAAGAGAGATTTGAAAGTTCAGTGTTCTACTAGCAAACCATTTAATTTTAGATAATTTTGCAGTGGTTCTTAGCAGCTTATATAAATGGATTTTCAACAAATAAAAGCCTCAGGCACCTTCTGTGCACGTTTTCGGTTGTGTGAATGATACCTATGGTGGAAGGAGCCTCCTGTAAACCATCTTGTGAATAGCTGCAGCATCACTCGGTGCTGCCACCCTCCCTCCTCCTTTCTTCTCTGACGGCAGCTGAAATGGCAGGGCTTGGTTTGGCCAGTATTTTGCATCATTTATAGCAATGCTGTTAAATGCTGGGCTGAAATGGATGGTAGCTCAGCTAATTTGCATGATTTAAAATGCCAGCTCGGTTTAATGTAGAGCAGCTGGTATATACTTAACTCCTTCAGGAGAAAACTTAATACCAGCAGATCGCATTATCCAGGGCTACACTACGTTTATTTATTTATTTATTCTGTCTCTTTGCTGCTTCCCAGAACGTTTGTGGAGATGGTTCACGCGTCGCTGGGGGAGGGCTTTGCTCTCTGGTGATATTTCTGCATCTCACAGAGTTCAGAAAGGAAGAAATCAGTCCCGCCATGTGACAAATGCTTATTGCGACCTCCTGAGCATCCACTTACGCTGACCTTAGCAGATAGGTCTCTCAATTAAGATGTGACATGATGAAGGATGGTGAGATTAGTTGGAAGAGAGACAGGTGTAGAGGCCTGGATTACGTGGATTACTGCATACTCAGTTTCTTATGGTTAAATTTCAAGGTTGAAAATGGCTAATTCTGCAATTAGAGAATTAGGACGTGCCATGCCGTTCCTCTGGGTGCTGTGCTGGCAGCCGGAGTCACCTTACGAGGGAAGGAAGAGTTGGAACATCAAAGAATTCCTTTGCTCCCCTGAAATAATTAGCACAGCCTCAGTGAGAGGATGGAAGGAGCATAATCTTTTAATACCAACCCTTCTCAAAATTGACCTTGTCACAGGCAGATTCAGCTTCTTGCGGAGGAACAGAGGTGTGACAGTCACTCTTACTGCGTCAGACATGCTGGCACAGGATTTCATTGTCAAATTCCTTTGCTAAAATTCTCTTGCTTTTCCATAGGCGATGGGCCTATTGTACTGAAGAGCTCTGAAATGTGTCTTTGGACAAACTGCCAGATACTGTGCTATGAAGATGGACTTTGTAAAGTCAGGGCTTTCTTAAAGCAGTTATGATGGAGCTTTCTTTTCCTCTGGAAATATTTTATTCTCTGGAGCTACAACTTGAGCCTAGGCTTCTCATGCAAGAGCAGTTTCAAATGGTCAGTTCCGAAGACCCTGATGCAGTTTCAAGCACAAGTTATTAAGCTACAGAGAAAACATCTGTTAAGTTCTTTTGACATGCATAAATCCTTCCATATTGCATCTGAAGTTTAAGCATTTCTATTACCCTTTATAAACCTTTCTGGTACAAGATACCATGTAGTTATTCAATTGACACCAGTACTGTATTTGCTGTATAGGACATGAAAGTCACATCGGTACAACAGAAATGACAAGTCTTCCCTAATGATAACGAGTTATTGTCTTTTTTTATTGTGAAAGGGAAACTGCTAAGAAGACATCGTCCCATAATCTTCTTCCATGAATGTAGACAAGATCAATTGCCCTCAGTGATGAAATACTTTATCTCGTGTTGTCTGTGTGTAAGATCATTAGTATGCCTGCATGCTATGGAAGATTATAGCCCTGTATTATATAGTCAAATTACGTATGTTGTAGTATATTTATACCATAACTCAATTGAAAATCTGAATGTTTTTGATGTATAATATGCAAATAATTTCAGCCATTTGAGGAGAAGGCTTGCTAATAGTTACTCTTAAAGGCACTGAATTTAGTTAAGCAACCTGCATCCATCCTTCAAATAGGTAAAAACCATTTTGTGAGACAGTCTAGAAGGTGCTGTCATAGCTGAGCTAGAACAGTGTGAATTAGCAATTGGCTGTCAAGCACCAGGTCAAAACTTCAAACAAATAATGCTCTTTATTTTTATCAGGTCTGACTCTAGGCTACTGGAACGGGAGAAAATTAGCCAACTTTTCATTTATGCTGTGTGTGAGAGCTGACCGCAAGTTAGTAAATCCTTGTCAACCATGTTGCTTGGGTGTTTTAAGGATTGTTTGTTTTCTTTTTATAACTAAGGCATAAGTTTATTTCTTTTAATGCTTTTCCATTGGTTAATATAAACTTTTCAGGGATCCAGGCTTGACCTCTAGTCATTCCTTGCTATTTTCCACCACAGATATTTTAAACTCGCTGTTTTTAGGACTTTTCCAACTGGTCAAAAGGTTAGGAAAGCCAGTTCCACCAGACTGGACATGCTGTGAAAAAGCTTGAAAGACTGATAAGACTAGTTTTTATGACATCTTTATTTCATAGATTCATAGATTCATAGATTTCTAGGTTGGAAAAGACCTTAGAGATCATTGAGTCCAACCATCCCTAATCCCCATTAAACCATATCCTCAAGTAGCTCATCCACCCTATTCTTAAACACATCCAGGGATGGGGACTCAACCACTTCCCTGGGCAGCTTATTCCAGTGGCTGACAACCCTTTCAGAGAAGAAATACTTCCTAACATCCAACCTGAATCTCCCCTGACTAAGCTTATGCCCATTTCCTCTTGTTCTATCTCCCATCACTAATGTAAAGAGCCCTTCCCCTAACTCCCCACCATCTTTTCTCAAGTATTTATAGGCTGTAATCAGGTCTCCCCTCAGCCTCCTCTTCTCCAGGCTAAACAGCCCCAACTCCCTCAGCCGCTCCTCATAAGTTTTATTTTCCAGCCCCTTGACCAGTTTAGTTGCCCTTCTTTGGACTCGCTCCAGGAGCTCAATATCTCTCTTAAAGCGAGGGGCCCAAAACTGGACACAATATTCCAGGTGCGGCCTCACCAGTGCCGAGTACAGGGGCAGGATCACTTCCCTGCTCCTGCTGGTCACACTATTCTTGATACATGCCAGCATCCCATTGGCCTTTTTGGCCACCTGGGCACACTGCTGGCTCATATCAAGCCGGTAGTCAACCAACACCCCCAGGTCCTTTTACGCCAGGCAGCTCTCCAGCCACTCCTCCCCGAGCCTATAGCGATGCTTGGGGTTTTTATACCCCAAGTGAAGGACTCTGCACTTGGCCTTATTAAAGCTCATGCCATTGGCCTCAGCCCAACGATCCAGTCTGTTCAAATCCCTCTGAAGGGCCTCCCTACCCTCGAGCAGATCGACACAGCCTCCCAGCTTGGTGTCGTCCGCAAATTTACTGAGGGTACATTTTAGGCTGTGCCTTTCTGCCAGGACAGGTTTCGGTCCTTAAAGGGCGGGGAGGATGCAATGGTGAGTGTGTGGCCCTGAAGACCCACCAGCCATCAGCATAGCTTCAGAGGAGTCATCTCATTGATGCCTGCTGCAGTTGGTCAGCAGCAACTCCCTTATCTCACAGGTGTTCTGTAGAGATAAATCCATTATAATTCCAAGCAGCTCAGGTAAAGTGATACTTGGAGCCATCAAATTACTTTAAATAGCTAACTGTGTGACTCTTAAGCCTTCGTGCTTCAGTGTGATCTCCTTTTTCCCTGTTATTGATATTTTTTTTCCTTAAGGTAGTACTGGAATCAAAGCAAGAGATACTTGATTTAAAATCCTTTCCACTAATGATTTATGGATTTTAATAAAACTCATGAAGACACAAGGCAGATCATTACCTCTTTCTTAGGAGAAGATTCTCAACTATAAACAGATATCATTACTTTTGGCTGTGTCTTCTGAAACCAGCAATTTATCCTTCAATGCTGAAAATAATTTGAAGCAAAGATAAGGACTGAAGAGCTGCATACACTATTTCAAATTCTAATGAGGAGTTTGTGGGCTGTGGGTTACCATCTGCACTCCGCTTCCATGCCATCTGCCCGCAAGGAGAAAATCACCAGCAGAGAAAATAGTAGGATGTCCTGCCATTATGAAGCCACATAACTACCAGTTACACACGAAGACCTCGTGAGATTTGTAACGCAACCCAAGCCTTTGGTAATACTGCTCTGAAAAGGAAAAGAGTGTAAAAAAGGCCGTTGAGATTTTGGAGGACTGAAAAGGGGGATTTTAAGCTCTGTGAATTCCATGATTGACCATGTTAGCAGAAGCAAGGAATCTGCAGAGTGTTAATTTGTAGCATGTAACACAGTCAACTGAGAACTATCTGTGAAGGCTGAAATTATGCTAATTTATGCAGTTCATATTGCTACTGCAGTTCAAAAATAGCTTCGCTCCTAGAGAACCAGAGCTACCGTATTGCTGTGTGCGGCAGGTTGACTTTGTGTTTAGCTTTGCAAATTTTACCGGTTTGAGCACAGAGTGAAACCCTACTTTAGGGTCTTTTTATGTGGGGGTCTGGCCCCTTATACTGCGTTGCATTGATTCCGTTTGAGAGAGACTGAAAGGAAAACGGTGCTCTGGCTTGGAAACGGCATGGAGATATTAGTGGGTGGTGTGAATAGCTGTAGTGTTAGGCCTGAGGCTGAATGCCTGGAGGAATAGTTCAGATTAAAGTGTGTTTTGGGTTTCTTGGTATCTGGTTTTGTTTTGCAGAGCTTTACACCTGTCACTCAGATGTGCAGTGCTTTGGAATACCTTCAGGAGGCCTTCCGCCACTCTACTCAGCATCAGTTTTGATGCTTGTGGGATGTAAGGAACAAAATGAGAGGTGGAAAAAAAACCTCCATGTATTATTTGTGATTAAAGCTAATTTTCAAGTTGTCATATTGGAACTGCATTTCCAATGAGCGTGGGTGAAAGTGTGAAATAACAAGCGTGTCGTAGTTGGAGTCAGCGGGTAATTTCATGTTCTGATTTCTTACTTTAAAGAAGCTAGAATATATCGTGCAGTTAAAGTCGTAATTTAGCTTTATGAATAAAAGTGCAGACAATACAGGAACTTGTTTTAAAGACCAAAGCAACTTCGGACAAGAACTCCTGGTATGTAACTTGCATTTGAACAGCTGTTCCTCTAAAAAGATGGCAGGTTTTTGCCTACCAGAAGATAAATCCTGTACATCATAAGGATGAATGTTCTCAGTTTTAGAAGTCTACAGTGATGGGTGGAAGCCAAGAAAATATAATTCCCTTTTTGTCCTTTTCTTCCACCACCTTCTGTTGTCTTCAGTCACGTTTCCTTTTCCCAAGCCTTCGGATAAGACTTTTGATAAAGTGTTATTGCTTCAACCCCTCCCCTGGTTAGTGGACATGCCTTAACATTTTGCAGCTGGCTTCTTCCCTTTCCCTCCCAGTCAGCTAACTCAGCTCTTCCTGATGATGCTGGGTGGGACTGGTTGCTGGGGCTCATCAACCTTGAAAAGCTGCACATGGGAGCTGGGTGGTCCCTTCTGCTTCCCAGTGCATCTCCACAGCAGGGGATGTCAGTGTAGAGCCTGGGCTTGTGCTGGAAGAAGTGGAGGTTTCAGGTAGACGTTCCTTCCAGAGCAGGACCAAGGTCTGATTTCTCTTCTAGATCATTGTGCTGCATAGAACTGGCAGGGTTTTGTGGTTTATTAAGTGCATCTAAGTTGGTTAATATCTTCTAGGTGAAACAACGCACAGGAGAGAGATTGTCTATGTCAGATAGCTAGTTTAAAATAATTAGTTGTTTGTGTTTTCTTAAAACCCTTTCTCTAATTTAGCTAAGGAATGACCTGTAATGGGGACCCAGAGCTGGTGTGGAAAGAGATGTGGGTGTTAATCCAGCTCCTTTAACAGAAAAATCAGTAGAGATCTGTGGTTACAATGCAAATTATTCAGGGTCTGCTGCAGGATCGTATAAACTGATTTTGACTCTGCCAGTGAGCTGATCCATGAAGGCCAGGAGAAGGGCTGCAAGGGAGAGAGCACGCTCCTGATCTTGGTGGGGCTGGGGTCGGGACTTTCTGGCAGTCTGAAGTCATTCAATGCTCAGGATCAGCCTGTAAATAACTCTGAAAAGCAGATGTAGATCAATGACTATGACTTTTGCCTACGTTATTGTAATTCCAAATGGGATACTGATGAGGTCAGATCAGAGGTGTAACTTCATGTATGAATTTACCTAGGAATATATTCTTCCTACAGTTTAAAAACATTATTCAGTTTTAAAAAAAACACAGATTAGTTTGCTGAACTGCCCAAGAAGTTTAGAAACTGTAGTCCTGGGATACTGAACGAGGCCAGATTGCTTTTTGATTTTCAGTGGTATAATCCAGTGTGATGGCTGCAACTGTGCTTGTGTTTGCAATGGGAATTCAAGAGGCAGAGCCACCTCTGCCTCTTGATCAAACTTAAACAAAATAATTGGCAAAATAAGACCATCAGGTCTTAACTCAGTTATATAGAAAACCCATTGAAAGCTGAGGAATACAAGCACCCTTTTTGATCTAGCTTTCTGTCCAAATACAGGCCTCGTGTATTTCTGTCACTCTTAGGTCATCCAAAAGCATCTTTTTCTGCTTTTCCAGATGTCATGTGGTTTTATGCCTATATGTAGTGTTTGGATAGTGAATTAGTAGCATGTTGCATGCTATTAAGTGAGAGTATATAGCGTTGTGTCATGAAGAAGTGCCATGAAGAAAGTAATGGTGTCTTGTCATGGAAGAAAATTAAGTGGCCTTGAAGGTAATGGGAGATTTACAGCCACGTCGTTCAAAACACACCAAAACGAACCAAAACACACTGAAGAGGGATCGGTTTGCAGAAGGAGGTGAATGTAATGGATAGTCTGCATAAGGCAGCGATGCCTGGAGCACAGAAATAGCAGGATTTGCGAGGTTGGGAGTGATTGTTCATGGATTGCTGGGAGTTACTTAGGTTTGGCCGAATCTTTGGACTCTCTGATTAAATAGAAATAGCTGTGGGGGTTCTTTCTATTATATATGGTTAGTCTGACACTGAATTTAACTGCTAGCGAATGAAAAAATAACTCGGGATAGGGTTGAGTGAATGGAAAAAGGGTAATAAGCAGTTCCTACAGCTGACTTGCAGTTGGAGTTGTCTGGGCTGCTATTGCCACCTGGTGGTATTCAACAAAACCAAACATGACATCGTTTTCCTTCAGTGTCCTCAGATGAGTTGCAGGGGATTAAGTAGCTACTGAGTATTTATTAGAATTACTATAGATACAAACAGATAATTCTTTCAATTAATAAAAAAATTTGCTTTATTTTATAGGAAACATTTTTTTTAGCGTAGACAATGCTGTAAAACTAAAAATAATGTTAGAAAAAATTAAATGCTGCTTTGAGCATCATCAGATTCTGACTAGTGGTGAGTTTTGGGGGAGCTGTTTGTGATGTGTGGGAGGTGGTTTGTGTGGGCAGCCATCCGCAGCCCTTTGGAGAGGGAGAAAAAGGAGCAGCCAGACTCTCAGGTGGGGACTATCTTCTCCTGGTAGGACCCAAACTGCCCAAATTGGTATTTGGTGGGGGAAGCTATGCCTTGGTTGTGCAGAGACTCCTTGCTCTGAGTGGGGTGGGCAGTAGCTACAAGTCCATAGGTTTTCACGTGGGTTGGGTGACGTATGATGTGATATGTATAGCTGCCGTTACTCTGGTGCAACTGAGACAGCGATAGGATAGTAGATAGCATTTTGATTTCTCTTTATTGATCCTCAGACTTAATTGTATCAGGTTCAGTGCCGGTGGTTAGCTTCAGCAAGCACCTGAATTCCTTTGAGTTGCGAGACACAAGTACTTGTTTGACTGGAAACCCATAAAATAAGTATGATTTGTGAATGCAGAATCTGCCTTTCCCAGTACAGGGTGACATGACACAAGTGAACAGGAGGTGATGTGATGTCCTTCCCATCCTCAGAGTGTCTCCATTAAAAACAGGCTGTGATTTGGTGCCATATGGAAGCAGAGTTAATGAATATCTCTGAATTGCTTCAGAATGGTCCGGTCACTGCACTCCCAGTGCAAATTTGATTTCCGTAAGTGAGTAGTGTCTTACCCTACTGAAATAAGTGACTCATTATCAAATTATGACTTTTTGCACTTAAGGTAAGTGATTTAATTGTCCTTTCATTATACAGTTTTATTGCAGCCCTTTTAGTGGGGGGGAATACAGATTAAGTTGTAGTTACAAAGAAAAAAGGATATCCCAGTTCAATGCCTCCTTTTCCGTGACAAAGCCATGCTCTGTAGCTTAATCTGTAGGTTCTCTGTCTCTGCAGAACATCTGCATCTGCTGGAGTATTTCAGAGCTTCGTAATGTTTTCCAGTGAAGTACTGACATAGGTTATTTGCTGTGAGTCTTTCAGGCAGCACTTAAGAGCTAAGGTCATCTTTGTCATGTATGGAAATTTGATCTGACCTGCAGTAGGGGTCTGACCTAAATGTCTTGTCTCTCTGTTGTAGCTGCCATGTACTATGCTACAAAAGTATCTGTTTCAGGGAAAAATGTAAATCGTTAGTCACAAGCGTTTCCTTGAGATTTTGGCTGAGAAATTCAAGGCATTGTTAGATGTTTCAGAATGAAAGAAAATCATTTTAAGGGAGAGGGAAACCATGTCTGAAGCAGCTATACTGTCTTTCTATCATCTTCGGGCTTCCGAAGAATCATCCCAGGACTCTCTGTGTTTCAGAGGCATCAGGTCCCGTAACCCTATGGGAATTGTGAGTACCAGCTGACCGGCCCGTGGCACCCCAGCAGAGCGCTGCCCAGGAGTGACTGAGCAAATCTCTGCTGGCAGCAGACCAGATATAAGGACTTGGACTTGGACTTAATGTATAGATTCCTAAGACAGTTATATAGGCCTCTTCGAGTAATTTTGACTTTTTTCACATTAGCAAAGTCCTTTCCCCATTTGTTTTTACCAGTACAGTTAATAAAACAGAGTGAGCTGATTTTACAGGTCCTGAAATACGCCTAAATGGTTTGCCTTGTGTACAAAGTCACTTGCCTCGCAAATGTCAAATGCAGATTTCAGTTGGCTCTTTCAAGCTGCCTTCCCGCTGTTATTTTCAGCTGCAGGAGACCATTCTGACTAGAAAGCATCGTTATTTTGTAAGTTGCTGTTCTTTATTGTTACTAAGGCTTATTTGATTTCTAGGCTTATTAGCAATAATCGTAGATTCGCCCAGAAGCAGTTAAACCAGCAGGAAGCAGAACGGTCTTTTTGTCCATCAGTTGTTAACAATTTCAGTTATTAATATTCCCTGAAATGGAAGCCAGACCTTATTTCTCATGTGTGATGATTGTTGGTTTGTTGTTTTTTTTTCCTTCTGGTTCGTATGTGCCTAATCCCTGCAGTACTTGGAAAATGAATTGAATAGCAGCGGAACAATGTGTGCTTACAGTGATCCTAGACTGTAACGTGTAGTAATAATAGAGAAAAGCAAATATATTGAATTTAGGGCATCTTTTCTTTAGCAAATATTTGTGTTGGTAATGAATTGCTCTTAATCCTTTATGGGGTTCTGCTCACACACCAGAGGGTCTTAGAAGAGCATTGTCCTTCCCAGCCCTCCCAGGAACACCACCTCGCTCTCCTTCATCCTGGGTTTTGCAGGCAAAAGGTTGGTGACAGAAGGTGGCTGCTGGAGCTGGGTGCAGCGTGAGTTTTATGTGGCTGTCACTGGCCCTGTGAGTGTGTGGCTTCTCAGCTTGAAAGGTAGGCAGTGAGTGGAGTATGGGCACCCCAGGGCAAGTAGTAGTTGTCCTGGCGCTCTTAGGCCATGCTTGGAGGGTGCTGAAAGCCCAAGATGAAGTGTCTAGCTGAGCCGTCTGTTAGTAACAGGTAAAAGCAGGTTGAAGTTATTTAAGGATACTTCCATTGTGCTTGCCCTTGAGATTTAAAACCACTCAATGAAACCTCCTCAAGGGAACAGTATCTGACCTGAATGTTTCAAGTGTAGCGTGATGACAAAGCCTCGATTCCCTAGCCCGTGTAATCTTACCTGCGTGTCTCAATTTAGCCAAAGGGGACCCCAACTTTGTATTGTCTAGGAATGCACCAACTTCCTATTGTCCTGTGTCTGAGAGAAGTACAACGTGTTTCCAAACCCTAAGAGTAGAAGACACAATTTTTGGAAGGCATCCTGGGGCAGATGTCCCTTTTTCCCTAGCTCTCTTCCCTACTTCTCTCCTGCCAGTTTTTTGACTTAGATGAACCAAAACTCAAGGTTTCCAAAACCTTGGCAGTGCTGTGCTGCAGTTTGTAAGAATACTTCCCACGTGGCTGTGGGTTTGGGAGAGCTGGGCTGCATCCTGCTGGAGAAGGTCTCTGTGTTGGTGGTTTGTGTCTGGGAGCAAGGGTTGGTGGTGGAAGGCTGCTTCTTTTGGGCTAAGTACTTGGAGAGTAAACCAAGAAGCATTAATAATATTTATCTGGAGAGGAAAACTAATAATAGCTCATTCTCAGCTTTATTTATTTTTACTAGTGACACAAGTGAAGTGCTATAACAGTAGCAGCAGCAAGTCTTCCTATTTTTTGTTGGTGCAGGATCTGAGCTCTGTGTAGCTACACTGAGGCCTGGAAACTAATCTTGTTTTCAGAGGCCAGTTGCCTGCCCCTTGCTTGTGCAAAGGAAGCATGCTAGCTTACAGCACGATGAAAGGTACATGTTAATGTGCTTTATCTCACTTCTGTGAGATGTTGATGCACGAGTAGGAATTACTTCTGCTCAGTTTGGTAACTAAATTGCTGTGTCTTGTGAGTGGGCTACTTGGCATCTTCCCACCAGAACTTTCAGCATGAGAAGACTTTTGTCTCGACAACCTCTAGCCTTTGTCCCAAGCACAGAAGATGTTCCTGTCACTTTGATGGGAAGAAATACAGAGGAAAAACTTTTTCTCAAGCATAAGCAGGATAAAGGATAAGGGATAAAGCGGGCACAAAATATGTATTTAAATCATCGTTCTTCAAATCAGACTTATGACTAGCTTAGTGTTGCCTAATATTTTAGGCACTGTTGTACAGCACTGGAAAACTCATCATCAGCTTCATTTTATTTTTGCCTTGTTACATGGTCATTTATGAAAATCTGGTTATAGTGAATCGCAGTCTCAAGGTCAGAAGCACACAGTGCTTTGTGAAGCTCTTTCTGGGCAGGTTGATATTCTCCTCTGAAGTAAATCTGAGAGGAAAATATATTTCCAGCCCCTCTGGTAATCAAGATAGCTTTCAGTGCCAATGGCTGCAGTCATATTTTTACTGGAATGAGGACTGTACAATGCAGGACATACTCCACAGGACTGGGTAAAATATTTGTTTTGGTTTATTTCTGTAGATGACATTTTCAAAGAGAGAGGTACAAAGTGTAAAAGCTGTCTTGGACATTATGGAGGGCTAAAGGAGTTTAAAAAGTAAATAAAACAAACAAACAATGAGTCTAGTGTATACCTCATTAGTGGCTTGATTCTGTGCCATCACTTATAATGGGTTTATTGACAAGAAATGTAGCAAAGAGGAATGTGCGTGAGTGCTTTATGAAGGTTAATTTTTACCAGCAGCATTGAGTAAATGATGAGTGGCGCTGCTAAAATCAATGTAAACCCTGTCTTAATAATGTCAAACTCGGGCAACTGATTTCAGTGGGAATATTTCTGTTAGGCAGTCAGATTTCATGAGGGTTATTTTCATTTAGACAATTGTGTTGAGGCCCCTCAAAGTTCTCAGGTGTGATGTCAACAGAAAAAAAAAATAGAGGCACAAAGGTAATGTTGAGACCCCTTCAAAAACCTACGTGTTGCCTTCAATTTGGGAACTAAAGCTTTTTATTTATTTTCAATATTGGAACAGAGAACTAGCCTATTAAAAGTCAATTCATCAGTCACATGAAGCGATCTCCTGTTGGAAGTGCAAAACACTGCCGATGAGGCATTAGATTTTTATCTTCACAGGAAAAAATTTCATTCCCTGATTTGTGTTCTGCTTACTGGGTTCCTTGCATATAATTTCATCCTTGTTACTGTCTATTTGAGAGTGCCTGACAGTAAAAGCAGACGTCAGGAGTGAAGAACCTGAGCTCATCTTGTGATTTCTATGGAGAGTTTATATGTATCTCTGCTTGGTCTGTTGGGAAGGTGAATGATTCAAGTTGTAAGGAAAACAAAGCTTGGCTGGCTGAAAAAATTTGGAAAAAAATACTGAGTCAGAGCAACATCCTCTGACTGAGGCAGAGCTGATGACAGAAATTAGGTCCAACTTGGGGTTTGTTGCTGTGGACACTGCCCTTGTTGTTTTGCCAAGTCTTTCACTGGCATAACACAGTGTATTTTGGATAGACGTGTTTTCTCAATGTAAACCTTGGGATGTGTTTCTTGCTTCCTCTCACAACAAATACCTCTGTAGCATACAAGGCTTACCAAGGAATGAGCCTAAGGTATGTTATTTATCTGACTTAAAAAATAACTGAAAAATAACATTGTGGCCACAACTAACACATTTTAAGATATTCAAAGCATAGTTTGACACTGGTTTAAATCTATTAAATAGCTTAAAAGTAGTATCAGACTAGTATCAGACCATGCCCCTTCCTTAGGGCATGGCCTGACATAACTGAAAGAATGTTTACTGAAAATAAGAAATGTTTAATTTATGTAATAAAATAATAAAACAGGTCTGTTGATTTTCTGATTTTCAGCTTATGTCGTTGCTAGTTGCACAAGTTGATTATAAAGATGAAATGTTAAGTTACATGGTCAAACTTAAAGGCAAAGAAGAGTCAGATCCATATATCTTAATTAGATTTTTTTCTTTTTTTTTTTTTTTAGTCATCATATTAAGGTACATTTAGAACAGACCAGTAATAATTTGAGTACTAAGGTTTATAGCTAATTAGACACCCAAACAATATGAAATGTTGCAGTTGTGGGCGGGGGGAAATTGCCTTATATTCTAATATGACTTCATAACTAAAAACCTATTAACTGTTTAAGTGAACCCCAGACAAAATACTGATGTTATGTTCTTGGAGAAGCGTGTCAAATTGGTGTTGATAAATAGGTTATTTTAGTAAACGCTAATTACTTTATTCAAAGGCTGCAAGTCCTACTCTAGATTTGGCCAATGTGGGGAATGAATGAAAGTAATTAGCACTTTCTTTGCCACTCGCATGCCAATAGAAACCAACTCCTTTTAGAGTGATTTGAAGGAGGCTGAAAACAGTAGTAAATCCCCTTTTGAAAGTTCACGGGATCACTCTGTTCACTAGTTCAATAGAAAGTGAACTCAGCAAAACGCTTCTGATTGTTTACAGTGGGACATGCTGTAGCTTCCATTTATTCACTTTATCACATTTTGAGATACAGATAAGTAACAATGACAGTAAGCTCTGGGAGTAAACCTTAATGATGATAACATACAGGAAAATAAGATTATATTCAAAACCTGTATTCATAGCTCTGTGCTATTTTAATAATCCATCAAAAACATAAACCAAGTTGATTAACTTTTACAGCAGAATTTTTGTGTTTATCTTCCAGAAAGTGATAATCCCTTTAGAAGACTAGAAGCATCAACTTCAGTGACTAGAAAAGCTTTGCTTAGATAAAAGTTGTTTTCAGGACCCCTACCTAGGCAACTCATCGTTTGTTTACCCTTTAGAGAAATCTCCCCTTTTAAAGTAAATATGTTGAGATGTGGATGTATGTATCCAGCATCATGAAGTAGAATTTGCGTTTCTATTTGATGTAGCCTAGAGCGCACACTCATGATAAATATCATCATCTTCAGTTCTTTCTTTGCTGTTAGCATTTCTGCTTCTGTCCTCAGTACTGTTCCTTGCACATACACGTTTCAGCCTACAGAGACAGAGCAGCTAAGTAATGTGTTTAGTTGATTTGTAGTCCGCTGCAAACTCCTTTGAGCTTGCAGCTATCTTGATGTTTTCTTAATTGACAAGGCTGAGGATACGTCAGTATGTACGCAGGATGAAAATTGAGACAGGAGTTGAAAGCAAGTGGCAAGGATGAGTGTCAAATATTCTCAAAAAAAGAGAGAAGTGTGGAAATTGATAAGAAAAATTTGTTTTCCAGTCATTGAACTTTAATCTATGGCGTATTAAAAAAAAAAAAATCTCAAAAAATGAACTTGAGGAGTAGGAAAAAACATGTGATAAGTACTAATTTCTTGTTACTTCTACTGTTATCGAACTGCCCCTCTGCATGAGCAGTGGTACAGCAGGAAAATTCCAGCTGCCCAGAAGTGCAGTGAGGCAAGGGGAGGCTAGCAGAGGAGGTGGGAGAAAAACAGCGGGAAGGGACCCATGAAAGAGCAGAAGTAGCCCCGACAACTAAAGAGAGAAGTTTTTGCTTTAGCAGTCTGATCTTTTAAGATGTTGAAATACTATGGAACTGTAATGTGTCTCACTACACTTTGAAACTTTCAGTTGCTGCGCGTCTTGTATGCAGGTCACAACGCTGCTTTTATCTTTAGAGTTCAAGAGATTACCGAAGGAGACATGCGTTGTGCCCTGTCATTAAGCTCTAATTATTTAATTCCTTGTAGCTTTGTTTTGTGATGTCAAATTAGCCTGCAGCCTGCCGTATCACCATGATGTGCACAACTAGTATTTCTCTGTGTAAAGAGAAAGAATCAGTGCATTCAATTCTGAATGCTCTGGGTATGAAAGGAAGAAAAAAAACTTTCCTGCTCTGTATGATTATATCAAGTAATTGTGTTTTTCATGACAGTATTCCCTGTTTTAAAAAAAACCAAATGTTTCTCACTATAGTCTTAATTTCTTACCTCAGGTAGAAGATTCACTGAGGGTACAGAAAGCTTATGAGAACTTTTAAAAATCCTTTTTGGTTGGGCTACTGAATGAAGTGTGAATTTATTGAGGAGGGAGAAGAGGACTGTAGCATCTGTGTTGCCTATTTAAGCATCCCTAGCACAGGACAAGGGTTTTTCCTCAGTTTCCATGTGTCCGGTTATTTATGATGCGTGGACTTTCAAAACCAAATGTTGTGCAGCAGCAGCTGGGAATGTGCCTTTCTCTAGTTACAAGCCTACACCAAGAGCTTTCCCTCATCATGTGGTTTGACGTTTTGGATAAGAGATGAGGTCTACCCCAACTCTGCTGTCCTTGACAATGTTATTGGTTGACAAGCACTCTTCCAGAGTAAGTAGTAGTATTTTTTGTGAAAATATAGACTGCTTTTCATAGCCGATGCTTATATCTCCAAATTGCTGTCTTCAGGGAACTGATTATGGCTAATGATTGAAACAGAGATGATGCATCCCTGCAGACGTGTCATCTGCGCGTCAAAGGCTGGGGAAGGGGGTGAACAGAGGGCAATTCTATGGGACTAGCAGCAGCTCTGCCCCATCTCTTGGTTGAGCAGGGGAGCCAAGGGGAAGTGTCTAAGGCTGCCCATGCTGATGGCAACCACTAACTCTGAGCCATGCAATGAGGAGAGCAGGGCAGCGCTGAAAGCTTTCAAAGATAATGCTCTAATAAACAATCAAAATTTAATGGGATGACCCTATTCATCCGTTAACGTTGTTCTGTGCCATCATCAACAAGCCTGGGCATGGTACCTAGTTGTTTAGTGTTGAAGATGCAGGTTCAGAAGGCAGCGATGGAAATTTAAGGGTGAGGAGTACAGCCCCACCCAGAGACTTCTGTGGACACCAGGAATACTTGTTTGAAATCAAATTAATTGGGAAGACTGTGAGTATGGCACTTCAATCAATAGTAAATTGACTACAGCGTTTACAGGCAAACTACTCTATGAATTCAACTCTAAATGGAGCCTTTCAGATAGTACAAATCACTATACATACATATTCCTATATATGTATGCATACATAATTCAGAATATATATTTCTACTCAAATCTACCATATAGGCCATTTTATTCACTGAATTTTGTGCTCTTGAGTTAGCGACTGCTTCATTTAAGTTAATGGAGAGTTTAAAGGGAAAGATTTTGGCAAGAGAAACTGGTAGATGCCAGTTATTATCAAGTGTTCCAGGTTATCAAGGCTTGGAGTAACAGCTATTTTTTAATTAAACCTTAGTGTGCATTGTTTCATGGGATAGGTTTCAGAAGTTTTGGTAAGGGATCCTTTGTTAGTATTGAGCAGCTTTATCTACAGACTGTAATTTAAACACTTTTTCATACTGTCATGCGTCTGCTTAAGAAGGATTGCTTAGTTAATTTTAAATTATTGTTGGTGTTAAGGGCACTTGGCAAAAACTCAGCAAAAACAGAGCAAATAACCCTTTTCTGGCTGTATTTTAATATTTCAGTTAAAATAACCTGAATCAAGACTTAGTCGCAAATCTAGTAAGTCAATGGATTTTTGTTTGGTATCATTATTAAGTTTTTTTTTTCCTGTGGAACAGTTTACCAATAGTTTTTGGACTTAAAAAGCGGATGCTTTCGTGCAAGTTTTGTTGAGTGTTATCTCCTGGAAAAAAAAGCTGGACTGGAGAAAGCGCTTACTCACTAAATGGCTTTCTGTGCACTGTGGCACTGCATGCTATGTATAGCTTTTGATAATATATAGAATGAACTGTTATGGATGTGACTGTGCATAAAGCAGATGGTAGCTCTGTCTCTGCAGCTGGACAAGGTTTTGTCACAAATACAATCAGTATCTTTAAGAGTATCTTTCTATTATTTTCCTCTGCCCTCACTGATCTGGGAAGGAAAGCAGAGGTTTGATTGCATTTGGGAAACAGCAGAAAGCTTAAACTACGTTATGCTCCACTAGTACTCAGATTTCCCACTTGGTTTTTTTTTACAGTAGGTGATAGTTATGTCTTTCCATCTTCTTTCATAAATATAGTTTCACTGGTGGGTTTTAGCTCTGTTTTCTTTTAGTTCAAGTGGCTGCACAAAATACTTGAGTTTTTCTTAATCCTGTGTAAGTAACCCATCCTTTTATAGCCAGGTCTCTGCCTTTGAAGGCGACCGCAGAGAGTTGCCAAAGGAGGAGGAGCGCTCCTTGGCCTCTTTCTTTTGGCCAGTAGAATAAGGCTGGCTGTATATGTGGGTGTATGGTGTATATGACTGATGAAAAGATGTGGAAATTATGAGATCTAAATGTCTTTGGTGCATTATATCGCTCATAGAACAATGTCTTTGGGAGGAACTGCCTGTCAATACCATTCCCCAGCATCCTATTCCTTCAACTGTTGAAACCTCACCAGATCTCTAAAACCTGGTAATTATTCTGTAATTTTACGTGTTGAGAAAGTGGATACAGGGTATATCAGGTCACAGAGCTGGGAGTGTGAGCTGGGATTACATTCAGAAAGTCATAATAGCAGCCTTCCAGTACCTAACGGGGGCCTACAAGAAAGCTGGAGAGGAGGGACTTTTTGCAAAGGCTTGTAGTGATAGGACAAGAGGTAGTGGCTTTAAACTGGAAGAGGGGAGATTTTTATTAGATCTAAGGAAGAACGTCTTCACTCTGAGGGTGGTGAGGCACTAGAACAGGTTGCCCAGAGAAGTTGTGGCTGCCCCATCCCTGGAAGTGTTCAAGACCAGGTTGGATGGGACTTTGAGCAACCTGATCTAGTGGAAGGTGTCCCCACTGTGGCACGGGGGTTGGAATTAGATAAACTTTAAGGTTCCTTCCAACCCAAACCATTCTATGATAATCTAAAGATAACAGTGCCCTAAGAGATTTTTTTGGAGTAGGATCTGTAGAAAGCTTCCTTGGCAAAGCTGAACCCTGGGTTATTGTCCTTCTCAGACTATTATAAGATCAGTTTCTGATGATTTTATTTTTCAGGTGCTCTGCTTTTCTAGCAGTGTTGTGTTATGGCAAAAGCTAGCAAGAAAACTTCCCTTTTTAATTTCTCACAGATTTTTTTTTTTTCTTTTGGCTGTAGTGAGGAAACAAACACCTGTCTTAATTAAAGGTAATAACCCGTAAAGGATGAATAGTGGGTGGCCTTGGGGATTTGTTAACATTTGTAGAACAGCAGAAAGTGTTTGGTGACATTAGTGCTCGATTAAGAGATTTTCTCCTTTGCTCTTGTATACCTGGCCGCAGCGCGTAAAACCGAATTGCTTATTTATCTCTGCAGCTCTGGGGCTGGGCCCCGCTGGACGCTCACTGAGATTTACTTGGGTGAGTGATACTGCAGACAGAGTATATCCTGTGAACAAAATATCCTGTCTGGAAACTTCTACAAGTAGACAAATACTGTTGTAAACCGTATCTTCACTTGTGCTTTGAGGTAGTGAGCAGAAGAGGGGAGAATGTGGAGAGCCACCTCCATAAGGTGAGGATGGTTGGAAGAGGCTCCTTTCAGTCACTGACCCATTTGTGGTGGCTTTGGCACTCGGCTCCGTCGGACTGCAGTGAAAATTCACTGTTCTCCATCACTGAGCAGCCTAGTTAATAATGTCAGCATTGCTTAACCAGTGGTTATTCAGTGTACTGTTATTTTTGTTAGTCTATTTAGCAACTTTTTCCTTAACATTGTGTACTGGATCAAGAAATTAATAATTTAAAAAAAAAAAAAAAAAACCACAAACCCCCACCTATTTCTTGATGCACTGGTGAGCTGAGCTGTTGAGTACAATCGGACTGGAACTTGGGATGGAGCATGAGCAGTGTTCCACTACTTTGCTGTTAATTTTAATCTTTGAAGGCTGCTGGATGTTGCATCGCATTGCTGGCAGGAGCCAGGCGATAATATGGATTCTAGCTGCATTTGTGCTGCTTTAACTTGTGTTGCCACACTAATGGGAGGAAGACATGCCAAAAGTGTGTTAAAAACATTGGGTGTTCTGGCCCTAATAGTGTAGAACTATCAAGCAGACATCAAAAGGTAATTAAACTGGTGATACCCAATTTTAAAAATATTTTTCTTTGTATGGAAGGGGGTTCTGATTTATCCCAGAGTTTGTTAAAGGAGTACAGAGGAGCACGTCCTTTTGTCTGGCTTCCCTTCTCTGTAAGAGTTACAGCTGTAGCAGCGCTTTCTTTATAAGCCTCATATTCCTCAAGAGACTCAAAATATACATTGAAACATATTTTCATATGAGAGACTGGGCTGCAAGGTAGGTTATTGCATTGTGTGTTCTCTCTCCGAAGAGATCTCGGTCTTAACTGATCATGGGGCCAGTGATTTCTTCTGCCAGGTAAGACTCATTGCTGTATGACCTTTTTTGCTTACACTTCCTTGAGTCTTTCTGAAACCAGTGGGCTACAAATATGTGTAAAGGTTGGCAGGAACAGATCTGTGGCTAACTGATACACTTCCATGGGGAATTTGATTATTAAGTAAGACAACAATAAATGTGATAATTCATTTGGATTTCCTCCATAAAACAGTCCACATGGCTTCTCCTGAATTACTTCCATTTTTTATTCATGTTATGATCTCATATTTGCCCCTACTCTTTTCTGACAAATGAAATAGAGCTTTTTGAATTTTGTCCTGTGATACATGTTTTCCAGTCCTTAAGTAGTTCATGTGGCTCTTCTCTGAAGCCCCTCTGAAGGTTAATAAACCTGTTGAACTGTTGTATGCAAACCAGCAGGTGATAAAACCTATTCTTGTTTGAAAACCACCTGTTCTTATGTACAGGAATTGCATTACCCCTATAACCACAGCACAAACTCCGGCATTATGATGGCACATCATGTCAATGATGCTCTTGCCAGGTCCCCAAGTCGTTCGGATTCACTGAGTTCACGGAGAGTCCTTTGCCCTGTGATGTTCTTCGTTTCTCCTTGTTACAAGATTATATTTGCTGTATTAAACCACCTTTTTATGGCTCTGGTCAGCATATATGAGCTTCTTTAACTTCGATCTTATTCTTTTCTATCTTTTACTTCTCCCATTACTCGTGTGTCACCTGCACATTTCATAACTGTTTCATGCCCTCTTCTAGGACTTGCTCAGAAAAGTAGGGCTGAAAATGATCCCTGTGAAACACAGTCAAGTTGCTTATTTTTTTTAATGATGATTTCCCATTTATCATGTATTTTTAAACCAGTTAGCTCAGTTTCAGTCCAGCTGACATATGCTAGGTTGATTTGTTGTTATTCTGATTTTCAAGCATGTCAGGAGACAAGAAGGCAAGAGCCTCTTCACAAAATCACATCTGTGTTATTGCCTTCATAAGCTTCTGTAAACTCAGCAGAAAATACTGATTTAACAAGACACGTTTTCCAGAGAGGGATGCTCGTATGCCAGTAATTATACGATCTGCTTTAGCTATTGATTAATTGAGTTTCTGTCCCTCGTTTTATACGGCTGTCTGGGACTGGTGGGAGGCTGATAGGCCTGTGACTATCAAGGCCATCTCATTCTCACTCTTTGAACCCTGGTACCCAGCATGACCTGTCTCTCTGCCCTCCAGAACCTTCCAACAACTGCTGAAAATCAAGATTGACCGTTTGGGTAGCTCCTTCATTGGGTCCCCTAACACTATCCAATACAAGACACCTTATCTGCTGGTTTAGAAAATGTTTAATCCAGAGACTGCTGTTCAACACCATTTTGAGATTTTTTTTTTGAATGAAAATTTTCATAGTCTGTTATGAATCTGAGAGCTAGTCTTCTCTCCCACATCATACGTAACAAATATTACTATTGAAAACTTCAATATTTTTAACCAGTATTTTAATTTTGCAGCTATTTCCATTTTGTAAAGCATGAAAGGGAACTGAAGCGGTTATTGGCATTTGGTAAAATGAAAATCCAACTTTCAGTGAATAGAAATCTTTTGTATTTTTGACCAAAATGCCTTGAAGAGCCTTAATAAAATTTTCTGATAATATGCACCCTTTTCCAAATAAAAATCATAACAAAGTGTTATATGATTAAAAAGCAAAAGTAATGGGTAAGTACAAGAGCGTGACTTTGTTTAATGATCGCAGAGCAAGTTGTTAGCACGCATTTTTCATTGGCAAACAATGGATTATTAGCCAACGGATTTCCCCAAGCTTTCTTTATAGTAAATGCTGCACAGACAATGACTATATGCACTGAGTTCATTCATAATGTCTCCGACACCTGTTTCCTCCTGTTTTTCCAACAGTTTTATTTGGATAGCGTTGGGAACTGGAGTGATGTCTCATTAGAGTGCGGGGTATGCTGGAGACACACGTGTTTCTCTCTCATTGAAGACTTGCTAGTGAATAGCAAGCGTATTGTTTAGCGCTTTTAATAGGGATGTTTAGTTGCCCTTTAGAGCTGTAAATAATGTCCTTTTCTGAAGGTTCGACTTAATGTCTTCTCTGTGTCATCATGTACATGTCGTCACAGTTCATAATAAAGCTTTCTGGGAGAGCTCTAATGCTTTATAGTTAAAGGATTCAAATACAAGCAAATAGCCCGTCCTTGTTCTCTTTTGAAATTGGGCATCGTATGTGAAAGGCGTCTCCCAGATCTGTCAGCAAAGCCGGGGCGCAGCAATCGGGGAGGAACTCGCATCGCAATGCTGCCGGGGGGCAAGAGGTCATGCACGGATTTTGCCAACTTCAATCCCAATCTTATCTCTTTCACTTTGTCAAGAGAGCCTAAAAGAGAGATAGGAGGATGAAAGGCAGCTCCAAAGTCTTCTTTTTTAATGGAGAAATAAATTCCGGTTACACCTGGCAACCCTATCAGAACTCTGGAGATCTTCATACCAAATCAAGGCTGGCTTAGGAAAATCCATTAAATAAAAGCTTCTAAAAGCAACACAGATTTTTGATTAAGGATATTTAATTTAAAAAGTGATTTGGAGGCACAGAACTTACACTTTAACCTCAGGAGCTTTGCTTCATTAATATTTCAGACTGATTACGTGCGAGTCTGATTATGTGTGAGCATCTCTGTCCTTGTTCAGTTGGCCCATAAGGGATAAAATGAGAAAATACTCCAAGTCTGAGCGCCACACTTCAGTTAACATAAAAACAGACGGCAAACTGTAATCAAAGAAACAAGACTGGTCAGCTGAAGAGTAATTAAAGCCTATGTCCTTCCATCCATATCTGGTCTTTTAATCTGCCTGTTTCTAGCTGGGCCTCTCTTTGAGGGACAGGTTTGGCTCTACCCTGCTCCCTGGGCACTAAAGCAGCATAAAAAGGTCCCAAAGACGGAGTTTTCCCCTGCAATGGTAGATGAGAAACTGCTACTTTCTGAGACCTCTCCTTTGCTTCTTGCAGTCCCTGGTTTCGGCGCCAGGTTGAAGGTTGAATGAAAACTTTTGGCTGCTCAGACTGGCAAGCAGATCATCAACAGCCTTCTAAGAGGCTTAGGAGATGTTTGAGGCTACCTTGACTTGCACTGTGGGTTGCAGGATTATGGCCCATACAAAGGGCCGAGGCAAGTGTAAAGCTCCTTGCGCCTCAGCTCCCTTGTTTTTTTGTCCGAAGTTGGTGTGTTTTTTGGAAGTGGAGCACAATCTTTGACTCATGATATTTAGCCAGGTGCCAGCACATCGACGGGAAGGCCTTGTGATGTTTCCACTGTGTCAGCAGCAGGGAAGGGATGAATTTAAGCTCAGTGAGGAGGGCGCACTGCAGGCACTGGCAGCTCCTCTGAGGTGCTGGTGAGATGCTCTTACACAAAATCCTTTTGGCATCACACCCAGGCTGCTCCCTCCGAGTGCATTCATTCATTCCTTCATTCATGGGTCTGTCAGCAGGTTATTGTGTCTGCCTGTGACCCTCCTGGAAGACCATACATCTTACGTTCAAACCCTCAAACGGGCTATGACCTTCTCCTCTTTTGAATGTTGTAGGAATGACCTTTCAGCAGGGGACTTGCTTATGTAGAAGGGCTGACTGGAAAGATTTGGCTGTGCTAGGGCTTTGGTCCACATTGGCATGAAGTGAAAGAACAAGAGTTCTTTATTCTCAGGAAGGGATTCAAGTTTTACTTCTATAGTTCAAATGTAACCTGTATGTATAAAGGCTTCAATGCTTTCAACATCTACCTCTTTCTCTACATATAGCTATTCAAACTACCAAAATTGGTAGGGGAATTCTTTTTACTGTGAAGGAATATGATTTCTGTTTGTTTCAATAATTATTTCTTCTTCCTTATCACTTCAAAGATAATTAGACAAGGATAGAAGCTACAGACTTAAGAAATTAAATCCAAACCATAGAAACTTAACTGTTAAGGGAAAGACTTCAGTAAGAAGATGCATGCATTTTTTTCTCATGGAAATGTGTATATGCAGAATTTCAGATGCTTATTTACTAATTCATTGTATTATTTCTTCAGCAACATACTAATGGGTGCATGAAACAGCTTAGCCAGTAAAATCATACAATAGGGGAAATTTTAGCTCAGAAGGTGATTGGTTTGTGTACAATTTGGTCTTTTTTTTTTTAAACATCTTAGCTGTACTGTGAGAACAAATTTGGTATACTTCCTCCTTTTGGCCCCAGGAGGCAGCTGGGGGCCTTAAGAAGCACCATTACAAGTACAGGATCATGGATTCAAGTTTTGCAGGCATAAACCACATCCTGAAAGAGAGACTCAAGTGCTTCAGCTAATAAGCAGCCAGTTTAAAGCTGGAACCTCCAAAAATGACAGCAGGCTGACAGAAGCTGCTCGTAGATCCCAATCCGTTAGCTGTGGGTTATGGCTGTGGCCATTTCTTGCCTCCCCTCCTGCAGCTGGTAAAGTTATCTTTATGTGACTCACAATTTATACTTAAGGAGAGGGTGGGAAAGAGATGGCCTGGGGAATTGCTTCAAACATGGGGGATTTTTTGCCATAGTTCCCTGTCATTCATTTGTGGCCTGGCAAAACCAAAGCCACCGAAGAAACCACCTCCCAAATCCAGGCTTGGAGAGTGCTGATGGGACTGCACCTGGGGTGCCTAGAGCTGATGGGGTGCGTGGAGCTACTCCTGGTGCTGCTGTGGTCTCCTGTCTCCCCATGGGCCTCTTTATCAGGTATAGCACCTTCTCCAGAGCAGAAGGGTGAAGAGCAACAGCCAAGTGCATGGTGGTGAAGTTCCTTTCCCACTGGTGATTTCATAGGACCATGGGCAAGATCAGACATGAACATTCCCACAGTTGAGTATCTTGTCTAGACTGCTACACAGGGCAAGACGCTTCAGGGGAACAGATGAGAGATTTCACAAGGACACTAGAGAGATGCAGTGGTATAGTCTGGCATTGACATAGATCTGTAATAGCGATAGCTTAAATATAGGTTGTGTGGCAAATTGATATTTATTGCATTAAATACAGCTACTCTGAATATTCTAACTACTCTTACTAATCTCTTGAAATGCAAAGATTATATTCCTGAAGCTGATCTGTGATGTTCTGTGTGTTGAATCATTTTTGAGACAGCATATTCTTGTCCATTTTCTTCTTTCCCTTTTGCTAAAGCGAAGTCTGGTCCTTTCCCATCCAGCAGACTGAAGTGTAAATGAAAGCCTGAGTGCAGGCAGCCTCCATTGCACTAAATGCTGATTAAAAAAGGCATCTTTAGAAGTTGAGCTCTTAACAGGTTGTCAAACTCGGGAGTTACCCCCTGTAATGTACTGGTTTGCTGTAAAATGTGGCCGGTACCCTTGGGCATCTTCCTAAACCACTGCTCGGTTTGGAATTCTATTCGTTTCTATTTTCAAATATTTCTTTGAAAAATATTCCCTTTCACCTTCACTGTGTGCTTAATTCTCCATCCCCCTCCTTCTTTTTGTTTTTTTTTTTTTTTGTTTGTTTTGTTTTGTTTTTTTGTTTGTTTTTTGTTTCCCCCCCCCCCTTTTCGCCCCCCCCTTTTCGCCCCCCCCCTTCCTCCCCCCCCACCCCCCCCCGCCCCCCCCCTCGCCCCCCCCCTCGCCCCCCCCGCCCCCCCCCCTCGCCCCCCCCCGCCCCCCCCCCCGCCCCCCCCCCCGCCCCCCCCCTCGCCCCCCCCCGCCCCCCCCCTCGCCCCCCCCCTCGCCCCCCCCTCGCCCCCCCCCCCGCCCCCCCCTCGCCCCCCCGCCCCCCCCTTCGCCCCCCCCCTTCGCCCCCCCCCTTTCGCCCCCCCTTCGCCCCCCCCTTCGCCCCCCCCTTCGCCCCCCCCTTCCCCCCCCTTTTCCCCCCCCTCCCTTTTCCCCCCTCCCTTTTCCCCCCTCCCTTTCTCCCCCTCCTTCCCCCCCCTTTTCCCCCCCTTTTCCTTTTTTTTTCTTTTCTCTTTTTTAAAAAAAAAAAAAAAAAAATCTCCGTGTTTTCTTGCTTGGTCCCGCCGGAGCAGAGGGAACCCCCCCTCCTCGAAGGGGTTAAAGGCGATCCTCCTCCGAGAGCCCGGCGGCTGCGGCGCTGCCTGCCGTGGGAGGAGAGAGCTCCCGGCTCCTGCCATCCCGGAGCTGTCGGGCTCGGGACGACGCGGGCGATCCCGCCGTAACCTTCCCGGCTTTTCTCTCTCCATGGACGATGGTAGGTCGTCCAAGGCGAGCAGCCCGAGGATGACGGGCCACCAGCGAGGTGACACCCGGGCTGCCAAGACGGGGTAGTTCTGGGCTCGTAGCACCGCCCGGTCCCGGCTCCCGGGGCAGGTGCTCGGCGGTGGCCGGCGGAGACGATGAGCGTGATGCTGTGGCGGTGGGAGCAGAACAACACCACCATGAAACTGGTAAGGATTTCGGAACAAAACCCTTGAAAGCCTGGTCCTGCCGACGGATGAAAAAGGCGCTTTATTTTCCCGGCGCGTTTCTCATTAGCAAACAGGAGCTTTTGTCTGAAGGAGGTAAATAAACACCTACTAAATAGCGAATTAGAGGGGCTGGAAGGGCTGGTGCCGAGCCGATGTTCTCTCCAAGTGGAATGCTGTTTTGCAATAGAGTTGCAGCCGGATCTGTTATTCATTAGTTCATCTTTTCGGCTGCTTTAGGTTGGTTTGCGTGTTGTTTGATCTCTGCAGTTAAGCTCATTTAAAAGTAAGAATAGAAACGTAGATTATGTGTGTAGCTCTCCCCTCACCTTCCTTTAGTTATTATTTATTTCACTTTTTCTTCTTGGAAACAGTTTTCTCTCAGTCTTGCTAGAATAATTTTGTCAGCTGGGAGCATTTTGGGGTTTTGTTTGCTGAACAGTGTGTTTTTAAATTCCCTTTTATTTTTTTTTTTTGCCTTCTCAGGAAAGTAAAAAACAAACAAACACTGTTCCCTGTAAGTAGAAAGTGTGTGGCTGCTTCATTGCTCCAGCTTAAATAAGATCAGGAAACCCATGTATCTGCCTGTCTGTTTGAATTACTGTCCATACCAAGCTTTAAACTCTGGTCAAAGCTTAGAAAGACTTCCTATGAACAGCTTTTTTTTAAAAAAAGAAAAAACAACTATTTGATGTAAAGAGTATCGAGGCCGTGACTGTCTGAGATAGCTTTAAATTTATTTTCTCTATCTTTCTGGCAGATTATTTTAAGAAGAAAATTATGATTCTCTGCAGTTTTTATATGAAAGATTCCTTTTCTTGAAAAGTTTATAATCAAACCCAAGATTTGCTACAGGTCTAATCCTTTAGCTTTTATATGTGAAAACTCTCTGGAAACCCGTGTGGGAGTCAAAGGTATCCAGCACCTCTTCTATCAGGCTCTGGGATCATAGAAATTTATAGTGAGTCCAGTAATTTAACAATCTCTGGGTTTACATACTTGCCTTGGAAGGAAATGAGGTGATAAACACGTGTTGTTTAAGGAGTATTCTCTTCTAGATAGAAAAGCAGCTCTTCACGTGGGATCAGATAGTTTCGGATATTTCACGCATGAGTAGGCACGGAATAATGAATTTGTGAGCTGGCAGTGAAAATGTGCGGCTTAGTGTGGGGGTTGCCCAAGCTTGGTTCCAGCTGAAGCCAAGGATTTTGGAAAGGGAGGTTAAAGCGAGCCCGCCCTCCCTTTTCATATGCAAAGAGCTCCTGAGGAAGCAGAAAGTGCTATGTACACAGGTGTCTTTTTTTTAAAAAAAAAGTCTTTGCATATACATTGGGTTTTAAACCACTCCGTGAATGGACTTTGCAAACAGAATAAGCACCTGTAAGAAGCGAATGTATTAAATCAAGCAGAGAAAAGGAGATGTGAGCTGAGAAATGAAATAAAGGCTAATATTCAAGGCACAACAAAAATCTGAGTAATGCTCAGACTGGGAGAAAAGTCCTGGATTTACCATCTCCTTTGGCTGGAGGAAAAAAGTGTAAAAACTTTCATGCAGTGCCTTGCTCCCAACTCCCTCTCCTTGTAAACTGATGGGGTTTTATTGCCCCCGCTGTAATTTGGGAATTGTAGAGATCGCTGCTGTGGGGCTGTCTCCTGCGTGGCAGTGGTTTGGTGGGTGCTGGGGCAGGAAGAGCCGTGGGTGTGTGGGTGCTCCTAGGTCTGAGGGGGGCCTGGCAAGGCTCTGCCTAAGGTGCTCCGATGAGCTGAGCTTTGTGCAGAGCTCTTCCATAGGCTTTGGCTGGTCTGTGGTGATAAAGTGGATCAAAGAAAACCAGCTTTGTCATAATAATAATAAATAATAAAAAAAATTCCTCAGCTGAGTATCAGAGTAAACAGACCAGATGATGCCCAATGGAAATGTATTAGGCATCTGAAAATACTAAAACACAAGTTTTAATTGGCAACAATTAAAAAGAGGAACTGAAGACCAGAATAAAAAAAAGTAAGAAATAAAACATAAAATAAATAACTGCATGTCTTGCAGAAAATAAGATGGAATGAGACGTGCTCAGGTATTTGTCATGATACTTAGCTGCAAATGAAAATTAGCCCTTTATAAAGATCAGTGAAGCTGTACTTCTCTGTTCTTTCCCTAGTCATGAAGTTTGACGTGATGTAAATTTATTGAATATAGAATTTCTTACAGTTGTCCTTAGTTCTTCGGCATCATTTTTCAAAGGATTTCAAATTACTTCACCAGCAGTTCAGAGTCTTAAAATAATTTCCAGTGGATCCCTGCGAGTGAGAAAGACGTCACAACTCCTTACCTTACCACCGAAAGGCGGGCACGAGCTCTGTCAACATTTAAGAGTGGGCAGCAGGGCTTTTGCAATAGCTGAGAGCAGGAACTGAATCAACATCAGAAGTAGCGTGGCCGGCAGGACTAGGGAAGGGATCATCCCCCTGTACTCGGCACTGGTGAGGCCACAACTCAAATACTGTGTTCAGTTTTGGGCTCCTCACTACAAGAAAGACATTGAGGTGCTGGAGCGTGTCTGAAGAAGGGCAACAAAGCTGGTGAAGGGTCTGGTGAAGGATCTAGAGCACAAATCTTATGAGAAGCAGATGAGGGAACTGGAGTGGTTTAGCCTGGAGAAAAGGAAACTGAGGGGAAACCTTATCACTCTCTGCAACTACCTGAAAAGAGGTTGTAGTGAGGTCGGTGTTGGTCTCTTCGTCCAGCAAGCCATAGGACGAGAGGAAACGGCCTCAACTTGCACCACAGAAGGTTTAAATCAGGTGTTGGGAAAAATTTCGTCACCGAAATGGTTGTCAAGCATTGAAACAGGCTGTCCAGGAGTGATTGAGTCACCATCCCTGGAGGTATTTAGAAGATGTGTAGATGTGGTGCTCAGGGACATGGTTTAGTGGTGGGCTTGGCAGTACTAGATTAATGGTTGGACTTGACGATCTTAAAGGTCTTTCCAACCTAAACCAGTTCTATAACATTATGCTGGGTTTGGAGTAAGAGATGAAGGGTGTTGGTGTTATCAGTGGAGCTGGGAAGAACTTAAAGGGCCTGAAGGGTGCCTGCAGAGCATCATACCCTACCAATTCCCTCCCTCTTCTCCCCAATACTTCCTCTCTCTTCTCCTCCTTCTGGTCTAGCAAAGTTTCTGTGGAAGACAGAGCAAGAAGATGCTTGTTGGTGTTTGCTTAGAGTGATCCGATTATGGTTAACATACCAAAAATAACCAAATACATAGAAAACGTTGAAAGTTTGGGTGGTGACAGCAAGAATCACTTTGTGGTTGACTGCATAAGATTCAGAGTGTGGAAGCGTAGTTTTTTTTCTGATATATAATATAGGGGTTTTTAGGTAGCCAGGGATAAATCCCTTTGCCTGCTGTTGTCACAGGCTTCCCAAATGTCAGATCCTGCAAGACTTACTCAGTTAAGTTCTTAAAAGTTGGGATGTTGCCATAAGAGTGCGATGCAAAAATAGGTGTCTAACTTTGCTTACAATTCAGTGTTGGTAGCTCCTCCTCCAAAATATTGTCCTTGAATAATTTGAGGCGATGGTAGCCTCATTTCTGTTACATACTGCTATGCAATCCATTTAGTGTCCGTTTCACTTGGGTGTTTGCCCTCGCTTTATGAAAAATACATGAAGGGGATTCTGACGTTTAAGGCATATCTTTATTTTGTGAAGCCAAGAGAACTTAAACTACTTGGGAATAAAGTTTTAGAGGACTACAAAGTCTAGTACAGGTCCAACTCTAATTATGTTATTGAAAAATCGATCTTGCTACTTTGTGGACATAGAAATAGAGTCTAAATGCAACAGTAGCACAAAAAATAAAGATTGAGGAGGGTATCATGACTTCTGGGAGTCCGTTGACTTGTCTTGAGATTTGAAGGTTTGGCTGTTGATGCTTTTGTTAGACTTCCCACCATTTCACTGCTTTTCTGTTAGGTACTTCTCATGCCACCACTCTTTAACACTGAAGAAAATAATTTTAAATATTTAAAAACAGTTTGTTTCAGAAATATTTGAAAACTATTGCTATATTGGATATAGTGTTGTACACTTTTGAGTTGAGGTAAACCAGCCATATGTGAATAAGGCCGTACGTGAATCGTGTCATCTTCGCAGCCAGCATTTCGTTTGAGACATTTTATCTGTTAATTTAGTTTGGGAACCAAGTTGATGACATCTTCTGAAAGACAGACATAGATGATAAATCATGTTTTTGTTAAGGAAAAGAAGTATAACCAAGATCTGAAGATGACTGTCGGATCATCTCTGATGTCCTTCAGCTCTGGAGTCCCCAACACAAGAAGGACACGGAGCTGCTGGAGCGAGTCCAGAGGAGGGCCACAAAGATGATCTAAGGGCTGGAACACCTCTGCTATGAAGACAGGCTGAGAGAGTTGGGACTGTTCAGCCTGGAGAAGAGAAGGCTCCAGGGTGATCTTACAGCAGCCTTCCAGTACTTAAAGGGGGCCTACAGGAAAGCTGGGGAGGGACTTTTTACAAGGGCATGTAGTGATAGGACAAGGGGCAATGGCTTTAAACTGAAAGAGGGCAGATTTAGATTAGATCTAAGGAAGAAATTTTTCACTCAGAGGGTGGTGAGGCAGTGGAACAGGTTGCCCAGGGAATTGTAGATGCCCCATCCCTGGAAGTGTTCAAGGCCAGGTTGGATGAGACTTTGGGCAACCTGGTGTAGTGGAGGATTTCCCTGCCCATGGCAGGGGGATTGGAACTAGATGATCTTTGAGGTCCCTTCCAACCCAAACCGTTCTACGATTCTATGATTCTATCCCTACAGAGTCTTTAAGGTTAACTATAACTATCACAGCTATTTTTATAAATAAATCACAAAATAATTTAGGTTGGAAGGAACCTCTGGAAGTGATCTAGGCCAACACATTGCTTGAAGTAAAGCTTACTTCAAAGAAACATCAGGTTGCTATGGGCCAATTGAGTCTGTCAAGCTCCAGAACCGCACATCATCTATCCCAGTGTTTCACCACTTCCACTGGGAGAATTTCTTTCCCTAAATCTACCCAGAATCGCCCTCGATTCAACCAGTGATGCTTGCTTGTCTCTTGCTGTGCAACTGTCTTGAACCAGCCTCCCTACATGTTTGAAGACAGGGACCACCTTAGCCTCTGTGTTTCAGAGGCTGAACAAACTTGACTCCTTCTCTTCCTAGTTTCCTCACTTGCTTGCGTCGCCGGTAGCCTAGTGAGAACTGGCATTTAGTTCCTGAAACGTTCCAGACTTGATTATGGAAAATTTTGAAAATCTTTGGGTTTATGTTAAATCATCTGTTTGTGAGGGTGGGAAAAACCCTGACAAAATGTCTGAATAAATCTGTTTGTCATCTCGAATTACCCGCATAATACGAAGTTGCCTTTATTACTGCCTGTATTTCCTGGGAAGCCATGACAGGCTTCTTGCCAGTCTTTCTGGAGCACACTGATGTTACTCCTGGATATTCAGAAGAGTGGCCAGGAAGTAACCAAGATGTCTTTTTTGCTGGATAGCCTGTGCCTACTTTCTATGGTATTGCCATCTCTTGGGAGAAGATGACTGAATTTGCATAGCTTGCTCCTTTTCATGGTGAGTGACTTCTGCAAGGCTATTAATGGACCCAGTTTGACACCAGAGTGCCTTATTCCTGGGCTTTTAAAACAAATATTAGTTCCGATTTTCTTTCTGTTTTACATTTGAGAATAGCAGAGCAAAATTTCAACATAGAGTGTTAAACCTTCTCCTCTTTTTTCTTTTTATTTTTTGTTTAACTGTTATGAGTCAGCCACACACCTTATGCAAACACCTTTTTTTAATGTAATCAAAACAAGGATCTTTCCCACTCACTGTTTTATGGCTTTGAGAATTTGCAAGAGATAATGTATTGTTTTTGTGATGACTGAAGGTTGTAAAAAGCATGTGACCCTTTTGCTCTATGCAAGATTTCAATTGTCCTGTTTTGAGCAGCCCCCAGCCTTGCAGCATGTGTATACAACTGTGAAATCTGAGAAAGTTCCAGTCTTTTACAAGATTTTCCCTACTATTCTGTCAGTAGAAACATGGTAACTAACCTATCTGGGTATAACTGGCAGTAGATAACCTTTTCAATTTTTGTTGGGTTTTGTGTGTATTTGGGGTTGAGGTTTTTTTAAGCCTGCAAGCAATTAATGAATTGTAATGCTATGTATGTTTTCTCAAGAAGAAATATTCTGGGTCTGACATGGAATAATAAATGACCCCAGGATAAGCTCATATTAAAAGTTTTGTTTGTTTAGATGGAATAAAAGCAACTTGAATGAAGAGCCACATTAGTGTCAGCAGGAGCTAGGATTTCATTGTGAAATGTACCATAAACAGCAGTGTTCCAAGAACAGTTTTCAGATACACAAACGTTTGAGCTTTTTAGGATTTTATTTCATGTAGTTTATTTGTAACTTTTCTTTTTTTAGGAAAGTAGTAGCTGTTGTCTTGTCTTGGTTGGGATTAGGCTTATGGAGAGAAAACTGAACATGACGCTGCTCAGCTCTCCCTGTTCACCTCTATTTTTTCTATTTTCAGTTTATAAAACTTGAATGGTACTTAGTATTAAGCAGATGCGATTCTAGTTTGATTTTTCTCTCCCTGTAATTCTTTTCTGTTTAGATTTTAATATGTTGAATAACATGAGAGAAAAGAAACCTTTATGTCTTTGCATAAACACTTCATATATAGACACCTGTAACTTACGAATAGGTCCAGATTCTCATTTTCATAGTAGCAAACAGACTCTTGGTGTAGAGGTACCTTAGTACACATCCAGCCAGAATCTCATCCTTATTGCAAAGATAATGCTGTCAGGACAATTTGCTCAAGCATGAGGGCTGAGAAGGAGGGAGGTTTCAAGCAAGGATGGTTTTCCCATCTTCCCATCCTTACCCTTGGCACCATAGAAGACCCTGAGCTGCAGGGAGTGGGAGACTTGTTCCTGCTGAGATCACTGTTGTGAGTCAGGAGTTGCAGGAAGGACTTGCGCCATGTCTTCATCCCAATACCCCTGTGGCTGGTGGAAAATGCTGCTCCGTATGGGCTAGGTAAGAAGGAATGTCTCTTGTTCATACAGTGTAGCTCAGCACTACTCCAAATGTGTGCCAGGAGGTCAATGGTGGCAACCAGACCAGTACTTGAGTTTTGCAGAAGTGAATGGGCCAGAAGTTGGGCAAACTGCTGGATTTTTCTTTTTAAAGTTCTTATTTAAAAAAAAATAATAATCTTGTAAAATTGTGAGTTAATTCAGAATTTTTCCTATAAAGAGAGTGTTAAAAGATTTATCACTATATATAAAATTTCTGTCTTGGTTTACACGTGGCTTCCCCTTCTATTAAATATTTCTCTTTAATGCTCTTATCTCAATGTGCCTTCTGGACTAATGTGTAGCATACAGCAAAGAAAACATACTTATTTGGAAAAAACACGTCATTCTGGAAGAGATTTTCAAGTGCTTAACTTAAAAACTGCAACAGAAGAATTGACTGAGATGATAAGAGGTTTGAAAAGTTATGATTTGATAGACCTATTTTTGCTAGCTGACTTAGCTATACTTTTCATTAAGTAAGGGAGAGAATCGCTGCAGTTCCTTAAGCTTTTGCCATCTATATTAGTGACTTATAAGCAGTTTATTTGAATCGTCATAGCATTATCTTGCAGCTGATAATTGACTTGATGTTGGAATCGGATCACAGCCTATTACAGAGCTTTTCCAAGCTGAAAAGTTTGGAACCTCAGCCAGTTGATAGATGTCTAGATCGAGGGCTTAGTCACTGGCACTCTACAAAGATTAAAATAAATAGCAAAGTACAATTCTGTGTTTCATAGGTTAGGGTATTTCTGAAAGATGCTATTATATTTGATCATATATTTCCCACCTTTCTATTTAATCACATTTAAAGAAATGTTCTTTTGATACAGAAGCCTGTGAGCATACAGTGTTAAAAGGACACACCTATCTTTTTCCTGAGGAGGATCAGTCAAGAGATAACACGAATGTGAACTGCAGTGTCATTGAGACTGTGAAAAAGGCAAATTTTTTTCCTAAGAGGTATCAGGAAAGGTACTTTCAGTGGAGATAAGGAAGTATGAAACTACCAGGAGGCAGGAGAAACCTCGTACTGAATATTGTACACAGTTGTGGTATCATTTATGAAAGATCAGTTCAAAGGAAACAAGGGCTATTGGACTCACCAACAGAAAGAAAAAACTGTTTTCTTGACGCTCCTAACCAGGACAACAAGAATAATGTGGGCATACGAATATTTTCTGTAAAAAGATTAAAATACAGCTGAGTGTTTCTAATCAACATGGGCAGGTAGTGAAACAGGCTCTCTTCCAAACAGGTAAACTTCAACGTACCTTTTAGGAGAGACTTTGATCAATTTATGACAGCAGTTGTATCACGTAGTTAGTTAAATTGCTAGATACAGGTACTTTCCAGGCTGTGTTCCTGTTTAACTCCAGGAGCTCTGGATTCAGTGACTGGAATGTGAATGTGTGTAATGGGACTGTGTGAGAGTATACTGGGACTGGCTGGGATGGAGTTAACTTTCTTCATAGCAACCCATGTGCTGAGCCGCTGTCCAGAGTCAATTCACCACAATGTGTATTTATTCTGTACAATATATAGATATGTAAATATTATATAAACGTTAAATATCTAAAATTGTATTAAGCAGAGTTCTTTAAGTAAGAAGTTGTCATTACAAAAATCAAAGAAACTAGAAAATTTTAATAACATGTAAATGCTTTAATATACATATTCACTTGTTTATCTCTCAATACATACCATATTACAACTGTTTTGTTACAAGTTGTACGTGTCACATTTCAGTGCAGATATTAAATATACTTCTTATACGAGGATCTTCAGAAGTGCACATCTGAAAATATGTGTAGGTGTTATACATTGCTTGTTTTAGGCTTTCTGAAATATTCCACGTAAGTCTGTTTGTCTGCTTTAATTTAGAATTCAGGTGTAGAGATTTGAGCCTCTTTTAATTCTGTTCTGTGATTATGGCAGTAAACAGACTGGAAAGGGATTCGAGGTAAGCTATCCTTCAAAAAGCATTCCTGTTCCAGTATAGGATGCCTTTTGGGAGCGCAACTCGATTTTAGTTGATATACTTCACAAGATACTGGAGGAAGATTAAAAATTATATACGTTGTTCTAAAAACTTTATTATTTCTTTTATTTTCAGTGGTATGTGGTTTTGTGCTAACTCTTCTTTATTGTAGAGCACAGAAGGATAGATGCAGATGGGTATTTCATAGCATGTGAGAGAGGAAATATTTTTTGTTTATCAATGTCAGACTTTACTGTTACAACGTACTGATTAACGTTATCACCATGTTCGTGGATCGTTAATGTAATGATATCACCATGTTCGTGGATATGAAGTCTTAAAATTAATCGGCTTGCATTCTCTTACACTTGGTGGAAGGCTACCCCAAAATTTTCCTCCCACCTCCTCTGCTTTGGCACACCCATAGCCTATTTACGTATGCATTTGTGGGTTTTTTGCCAGCATGTCTATTAGCTGTTCTGCTCCTCTTCCCCAAAGTTCCTAGGCAAAGAATGTCTTACTCTGTCAAGTTTCAGTAAACCAAATGCTTAAGAGTGTTCTTTTGCAGAACAGTTTCTTCATTTCCCAAGTACCATTTCTAGTCTGAATTCCTCCTCTTTGAGCACAGGTGACAAGAACTGTGTGAGATTTTTCAGATGAAGTCTTACCAGGGCCTTGTACAAGGCCTTTATTATATTTTATTTTTTCATAAGAATTTTACGTGTGAGTAAGCATTCAGTCTCTCAGCCAACAATACTTGCATTTTTTATTAGTACATAGTTCATGATTATGGTCATTATGATGAGACTGTGACTGCTCAGATGTTTTCTGTTCTACCTTTCTGTCTGAAAAGACTTCAGATATTCACCATTCCCTTTTGATAAGCTTATTTGTTGTCACAATGGATCTGCTTTTTCATTTTGAAGTGTGCACAATTTTATTTGATAAACATAAATTCCTTACAGATTATCTGGGCAGCTACTAGATTTTATTATAATGATCTTAATCTTGTTGTCCAAGGAAAATGACTCTACATAACTTTTCTTAAATATTTCTTCAGGGTGCTTACTGTGAAAGTCAAGGAGGGAAGATGATTTTGGTGCGGAAGGGCATTGTACTTCAAAGAGGCTTCTGAACTAAGAAGTAGTTGTATATCTTTTTTTTTTTTATCAGTATCTTTTTTAAAGGAAGTACTAGAGAACTGCAAGAGCACTCCTGAGCATCCGATTTCAGTTAACTGGGTGCATGTCGTTATTCTAGCATCTTACCATCATGCATACGTTGTAACGTGTTCAACAGTCTCCTGTGAAATAGTTGGGCGTTATAAAGCAAGTTGGTTTTCTGCTCTGTGCTTCACATGGCAGCCATTCAGAGATTTGCCAAATTCTTTTTAAGAGCTGTTTCCTTTTTTAAAAAAAAAATCTTTAGAAGTCTTTTATCTTTTTAATGACCAAAATGCACATAAATCGTCTGGGTTCAGACTTAGACTACCATTGGATTCAATACCGGGTATATGAAAAGAGCAGCATTTTCAAAGAATTACGCGAATTCTGGCTTGGTTTTGGCAGAGGCTTCCATCACGCACGTGCTACCTTGTTCTCCTGAGCTCTGTGATGTGTTTTTTTAGAATTTAGATGGTAGAAATATTTGTTGTTTGATTTTTGGTTTAGAACATTCCAATGGAAAATTTACATTAGGAGAGGATCCATAATATGGGATACCAGAATTTCCAAGGAGGAGATGTTTGGGAAATTAGTCTGTTCTGGCATTCTGTAAAAACATTTTATTTTCATGAGCATGTGTGGATTTAGGAGGCAAATTTTCGGCCTTTTGAAAACCATTATTTAAATCTTGAGATTGCCTAGATTGATTTACTGACATCACAACCATGTTGTATGAGGTGCTACTGAAACATGAAGTGGCAGCTCTTGTCTTGGAGGCGTGTGGTATAAATATGTCTAAGAAGTATTATCTAAATAAGACAGACAAGGGGTGGGAGGGGTGACAGGCACAGAGACGTAGAGATTTACTTAGGGCTGAAAACTTTATTTTCAAGGAATTAGAGGAGGAAATATACTTGCCATTCTGGTCACCTTAGTCTCATACAGATAGGATTCTTCTCCTGTCATTTCAACAGAAAATTATTGACAATATTGCCTGGTTGGCTTTTTCCTGCGTGGAGAGAGAATGAACGCATGTAATTAGGTATCCTGCCCCCACATCAACATGCAACTATATCTCTCTGTCCCCAGATAACCTGTCGTTAACCGATTAACAGCTGCAGCACTGAATGGCCTTTGCTGCCAGGAGAGAAAGCCATCAGGCTTCTTGCTTTCTTGAATGCATTTATATTGCATGGTACTCAATTTTTCTGATCTGAAGTCATCAGTTACTGGGCTCAATCCTGTTTGCAGTGAGGTCCACATCAAGATTTCCATGGGAAGGCTGAAGAATCCATGTGCTCTTGGGGGAGATGTGCCTTGAGGTGGGTAGTGATGGGACAATCTGAAATCTTTGTTTGTGAAGAAACAAGCTTAAAGATGCTGTTAATCATCGAGTCATTTTGGGACCCACCCATACTGCCAAGCCCAGCTAATTTTCACATGAGAGTCATCGGACCTTTGGAGAGTTGTTCTTATCTTGCACCTCAGATGACGTCCTCCCTTGGGCTCTCCAAGGTCTAGGATGTGTGTGTTGTGACTTTCAGCCATTTAGTGATTTTTGAGCTTTAGCTCTTCAAATGAGGAAAGATGGCCACTTCAACATTAGAAGATCTGTTTTAAGATGGTATCTCCAGTCCTTGTTTCTTAGATGTCTATATGAATAACCTGTTTTGAAGGCTTGAAGACTGGAATTATTGAGAGGATAACACTGTACCACTGTACACATAATGTCTTTCCTCATTGAGGGATCCAATCTGGCTCTACGAAGCAGGCAAGAAATTTAATACAGACTTGAGTGGGTGCGGGGGAGGCCTTCCTGTAAGATTATACGTTTTGTACACAAATAGAAGTGCACAGAAATATATTCAGGGTCACTTTGAGCTAAAGAGAAAATGTTTAATACATTTAGTTTGCTCTCAGAAGTAAAACAGTACCTTGAATCCAAACTGCATGAAAGCAGTAGCTCATGTTTTATGGTGGTACTTAATATCAGGTTTACTGTCCATTCGCAATCAATTTTTTTGTTTGTTTTATAAAATAAAGATCCTTTAAGGTTATCTTGAAGGTAGAACGATTGGAGGACTGCCTACATGTGTTTAATAATAATGTGAACAGGGCCATGTGTTGGGTTCAAATTGGTGTCAGCTGTTCATTGCTGATCTTGGACTGGTTAATTTAATGTTCTCTGACATTTGCTCAACAAGCTTTTTTGTTGTAGGTTTTTGTTGTGTTTTGGGGTTGGGTTTTTTGGTTTGTTTGTTTTTTGTTTTTTTTTTTTTGACAGATGATTGCCAGTGAATTGACTGATTAGAGAATAAGGAAGTTTCGAGATAGAGTAAAGCAATATGCACCACATTTGGGGGCCCATGGATCATTTGCTAATTATTGGAAAGGAGAGGGAAATTTTTAACCTTATGTGAAAATTATAGGTTTATTACTTTGTTAGACATCTGCTTTGCTGGTTAGATACAACTGATGCTAATTGGGTTTAATCCTTCTGTGGGAGTGGAGGCTGGTCCCAGGGCTAGTAAGTACTTTTACGAGGTCTGCCAGTCTTAGCTGCGGCCATGGAAATATCAGTCTGCTAATCTGATCTTTGGTTTATTTGCTTTTTGAGACAAGCATCTGCAGAGAGTTGGGAGAATAAAATGTCAGCAGCATGAAGCAGGTGTCCCCCGAAGCATTTGCAAAGCCCTCCCTTATCCTTATCCCTTGCCCAAGCATTGTCACTTTGTAGTTTATGAAGAGAAAACATAAAGGATCATACTAGATAGACACGAGTGTTAAAATAATACAAAGACTAGCTAATTTAGATTGTCAGCATACTTTAATGTGCATTTACTACCAGTTATACTAAAAAAAGAAAAATTGATAATGTAGAAATACAGAAACAGATGTGCTAAATGCAGTTAAATTATATGTAAATGTTTGATTCAGAATTGTATTGATAAGAGCTTATTTTCTGCATTATCAGTTTGCAAAACACTGGACAAATGTCAGCATATAAAACTGCACTGACTTTGCCCCTTACACAGCAGGAAAGTGCTATCAACTCCTTCAGACTGTGGCTTGGCTTTACTAGCTAATGAGTTGATGGAGACAGGTTAAGTCCAATTTAGGATACCAGCCATCAGTGTTACTCCACGCCATGTTTTATACTCCATATAATCTTGGTTTTTTTTTTCATTTTTCAACTACAGTCTCAAAATCTAAGATTGCTTGATTTTAAAGTAATCTCGCTTCTTACCAGTTACTGCCTAAGATAGTTCATATTCAGTAATTATTTCTTAAGTCAACTCCGTTGTAGCAGTAGTAAGTTTTTGCCTTATGCACTAATAAAATAAGATTCGAGGACTTATGCTGTATGCCAAAACATGCATTCGTCCTTCGAAACCTCTAGGAACTTCTGAACGTGCTCATATAACGGTAGTAAAGAGATCTATTTCTTTTTGTAGGCACTACTGTACCAGTATTTTTTACAGCGTGCATTGGGAAATGTTAGGTTCTGCTGTTTCTGCATGCTCTTCAGAACTATCTCTGCATGGGATTGTTCAGCCTGGAGAAGAGAAGGCTCCAGGAAGACCTTCTAGCAGCCTGCCAGTACCTAAGGGGGCCTACAGGAAAGCTGGAGAGGGGCTTTTTACAAGGGCATGTAGTGATAGCACAAGGGGCAATGACTTTAAACTGAAAGAGGGGAGATTTAGATTAGACATAAGGAAGAAATTTTTTACAATAAGGGTGGTGAAACACTGGAACAGAATGCCCAAAGAAGTTGTGGATGCCCCATCCCTGGAAGTGTTCAAGGCCAGGCTGGATGAGGCTTCAAGCAGCCTCATCTAGAAGAAGGTGTCCCTGCCCATGGCAGGGAGATTGGAACTAGATGACCTTCAAGGTCCCTTCCAACCCTGAGCATTCTATGACTCTTCTCGATGTGTCGAAGTACTTAAACCTGAACATGTTTTTTAAGTGCAAAAAAATAGTCCTTCGGGAGTAGTATCTGGTATGGTTATCATCACTGGAAACGAGCTATTTAGTGTACCTTTTAAATCGGAATGGCAGAGGCTAGTTTTCCTGGTCAACCTGTAGAAAGAAGACACTTTCACCAGAGTACTAGAACATCTAGTGAGCGTGAAGTTGCGGTTCTGCTGCTCCCGGTGTTAACGGCACTAAACTGAAAGGTTGGTGGTTTCATGAAATTTTAAGAGCACTTAACGTAAAACCTATATTGATTTGCTGCTTTATATCTTAAATGGAATTATTGCTAAAGCTGATAAGATAGTGATGTGATTTGAATTACTTTCTTAATGAAATATGATTTTTTTTCATGGCAGTGGTCACTTTGTGGTCTGAAGCATGAAGATTCCTTATAATGTATCTTCAAAAAAAAGAAAAAAAGTTTGACCAATCTGTTTTTCATTATATAAATGAAATCAGAGACAATCCTGTTGAATTTAGATCCTTCTCATATTTTAAAAATTAAATCGTGCTCTGGTTTACATCTTCTCCTAGAATCTTTGGGTCTCCTAGATAGCAGAGATACCCTAATCAGAGTGGATGAACTGAAACTAATTGCTCTAAGGATCCGTTTTTTCCCCAACTCCTACTCTAAATATAAATTTGCCGTGTGGACAGAGCAGCTGCTGCCTTTATCAGCTCTTATATAGTTCAGTAGGATTTTTTTTTCTTTATTGATCTTTCTGTCAGAATCGCTCTGACAGAAACAAGCACGCGCTCCTTTAACGCATGTCTCTAAGTGTCACTCACCTTGATGAGGTCCTTAAAATCATGTTACTGTCTGAGCTGCAATGGAACTGGCCCAGAACTGCACACTAATTGTCAGTTGCCTGAATCTGTCCTCCTGATTCTCACAAGGTGTCACCAGCTTGTATCCTTTGAAATGTATTTGTCATTTTGCTGAGGCTGCTGTACATGTTATAGTGGTAAACGCAATCAGGAGTGAAAGTCTAATGCCAAGCAGTCTTGCTCTTCAAGAATCCAGCAGTGATGGCTCAGGAGAAAAGCTGCAAGAGATGTCTGGGAGGTTATTTGTAGAGATAAAAAATGGGTCATCCATAGCATCCTAGCGATTAAGAGAGTGCAAACAAGAAACTTGGAATAAAAATGTTGCCAAAGATGTTAAAAGCAGCACTGTAAAAATGATAGTACTAGGGTGTTCTGCGGTGGAATTGTGACTGTTTAAAAAAAAAAAAAAGCAAAACAAATTAAAAAACAAACAAAAAAACCCCACAAAAATGAGCTGCCTTTTTCTTTTAGGTTGTTTTAAAAATAATTTTAAATTTCATTCACAACTCAACTATCTGCCTGTGATTTAATTCATTTGCTGCAGTTCCAAGTTTTAAGCAATGCTCTTAGCTTGCCTTTCAAAAAAAATGGCCTGTAACCTTAAAATCTCAACACTGTGATACAACAGCTATTGTAACTCTTTTCTTTTTTCCTTTTTTTTTTCCTTCCTATTTCTAAAGCTTTGAGATTATGATTATGCAGATTGAACTGTAGTTGACAAAACTGGAGGAAGTAATGCTGTAAATATTAGTCATGTTTAAGCAAGAGTATAGACAACCAGTTGTGATAGCTCTTTTTTTTTTTAATTATTATTTCCCTGTCTTAATATTGCTATCTCTGTGGTTAGTTTCTGAATTAAGATTTTTAGGATATATGTATGCATATGCCCGTCTTTTTAAAAACAAAACCAAAAACAAGCAACATGCTCTTTGTTCTGCATTCCTCCAACCCTTGCTCTAGGCAAAAAAGAATAACTGATTTAGCTGATGTCCATAAGCCTTGTTTCTATGCCGGTAGGCTCTGTCCTCCCAGTGATTACCAGTAAATTGCTCTGATTTTATCTGCAGCTAAGCCAGTATTGTTATCTGATGTTACTTGAAACCATGCTCAGTTTCATACACTGATGTGCTTTCACCTACATCCTGTGTGAATGTCTGACAACATCTATAGCATGGATCCAAGTGAATGTTCTTGTCCGAAGGAAAACTAAGAGTTTATAAAGTTTTTAAAATTAAAAAAAAAAAAAAAAAAAAGTTTAATATCTGTGGATCCCGGTGAAATGGCCACAGCAGATTAGTTACAGGGGTTTATTCCCGGTAAATTCCGTTGCTTTTTTTTTTTTTTTCTCATTGAACCTGTCACTCAGCTAGTTTTAAGAACATAGGTTTGCTGGAGTAACACTTTCCTAGTTGTAGGTGTTCAGGCAGAAGCAGGATTTAATGTGGGAAACTAAATGCAGGGTCTCAGAGAAAGGGATTATGTAGATGTACATAAAATTAAATAGGAATTTGAGTGATGGGGGGTCCCTGTGAGCATAGTCTGCTGTCATTGCGTTGTACTTCCTGAATTTTCCAGAAGTTTTCCGGGTATTTCCATGAAGCTCCGTGCTGCCATATAAGTGCTCAAAGAGTATTAATAATAACAGAAATATTTCAACCGTCCACATTTTAAGAAGATAAGTATCAACAGAGATGACAAAGGAACTAAAATAATTAAGTCTTAGCCTGGTAGGTCATGCTGTTCAAGACTTAGCAATTCCCATTAAATATCTTCATGTTAAACCCCTTTGTGCTGAAGATAGATGAAGTCTACAATTGACTCACATCATGACAGTACTATGAAAAGTGACTATTCTATATATATATTGCTGTATACTTCTGAATAAAGCTTGAGGACCAGTGTAGAAATTATTTCCTTTGCTTGAATGATTTTTTCAGGAAGGTGTAGGCAGCCTTTAAGTGCCCACTAGCTATGCAAGGAAGCTCTCAAGGGGAGATGCCCGAACCTCCTACACTTGTAGGAATTGTACTTTGATTTCTTGATCAGCCATAAAATATTGTTTTAAATTATTAATCACTAGCCAGCTATAAATTCTACTTTACTGGATTTTTTTTTTTTCCTTTTGTAGAGGACTATGTCAGATGTTCAGTATCAGAACTGTTAGTAAAACCCTACAGCATTGATTTTAATCGCCAGATCAATGAAAGCATAGGCTGGTGTCACTTTAGTGAACCTCTCTAATTAGGAGCGTAGGATTTGCCATCGCAGATCAGGCCGATGGTCTACTGAGTCTATGAGCCTGGCATCCTGCCTCCAGCAGCGCCCGCGCTTTGATGGAAGTAAGCCTCCCCCCTCCCTTCCCAGTAATGCATAAGGTCAGTGGAGAATGGAGAAGCAAAATTTTCCTCTTATGTCATTCTTCATCCCCAAGACGAGTGAATTAGTAACTGAGATCTTGACCAGTAAAGTAAATGGCCTTTAGGGATAAAAATACTCATCCTTTTATATAGCTGTAAACTCTAATTACTTACAGAGGCTAGCTGCTTCCTGTTAGGAGGGGTGTTTCTTAAATTCTTTATAAATATGTAAATACATTTAACTGAAAAGGTCTCTGTTTTTGTGGCAGACTATAGTGGAGGAGGGGGAACTAAGGAGTTTCCCTTAGTCTGCATCATAGATGGGGATGCTGCCTTTCTCTGCGTGTTTGACTTGGATCTGGTGCCAAATGTGCAGCTTTAACCCTTACCGATTGTCTTCTGACTATATAATTGGCATATAGATCATTATATAGAAAACACTCCAAGCCCTTTAAATGGAAGCAGGATGAACTAAGCTGAAAACAGGGTCAGCATAGGCAATTCAATTTAGAGAGTTATTGGTCAACAGAAGATTCAGTTGGATTCATATCTGTGAAACAGATGGCCAACTGCAAGACAATTAGATTAGATTTGTTATGTTTGTGGAAATTAATTCAGCACTTTATTTTTTGTTGTTTTTTGGGGAAAAAAAAAAAAGAAGAAAAAAAACCCACAAAAAACAACCACCAAACAACAAGTTGGAGGATATGGTAACTGCTTAGCAGGAACAATTTGAAAAGACCACCTTATTCTTTTGTGTAAAATATGGCAAACCCTTGGTGATCCCTGGGTATGCAGAAAGCTTTTTTCTATAGCCTGATTTCTAGGATGTATAGAAATATAGGAAATATATATAACAAAACCAGAAATGTTGCCACCTATGGATAAACAGTTGTTAGTATTTTCAAATGCAAGAATTTTATTTCAAGAACCTCATTAGCAAAACATTACGGCCAGACACCTGTGTGGGCTGTGTGTCCCCATCTGGCTGTCAGTGCAAATATATACACATATATATTCCTTTTTCCCTCTTCCTCATCAAAAAGTGAAGCTCACATTTTAAAATGCTGGCAATCTAGTGCTTTTTTAGGTTTTTAAAAAATGTCTGAAAATTTGTCCATTAATTCTGATGGCTATATGGAAGATGAGCTCTTGTGATGATCTGACTCTAATTGGGACGCTGAACCCTTCTGAGATTCTTAGTCTTTTTGTGCGTCTTTGGGATCGAGTCTTTGCCACACAAATTAATGCTCAGCTGTCAGAAAGTATTTTTCACTATCTTAAAAATGCAGTTTAAAATAAAAATAGGTCTTTCGAAAGTAGGTCACACCTAAGATTTGTCTAGCCAACTGTCCCACTTCTGACAGCGCCCAAGAGCAGGAGGAGCTGCTTTCTATTAGAAATAGAAGCATGAGTAGAATATACAAAAAACTTGATAGAAAGAAAGTTGACCTCTTCTCACTCTTACTCTTACCATCAATAATCTTTAGAAATCATGGAATTAATATGTAATTCTCTAATAACCAACTTCAGTACAGCATTCCTGTTCAGAAGAGTTAAATGTGTGCAAGTAATTGAGACTTGAGTACATGGTTGAAGCAAGTGTGTGGTCAAGTGCTTCCTCAAGTTTGGGTCTTTGTTTTCTCCTTCTTTTGTTCCGTCTCCAGATTTTGCATTCATCTTGCTTGGCAGATAAAGCAATGAGTAAGTTTTTGGCCATCCTAACTCGGTTGCACTGATTTTTCATCCATATGTTGATTACATGTTGCTTTACGTCCTTCCAGGTGTTAGAGACCACTACCTCTCGCCAACTTTTGGCAATTTCAGAAGCGTTGCCTCTTGTGAAAAATCTTCGACACAGAACTAAATTACATTTTACAGAGTAAGAAAGGCAGTGCAGATGATTCGTTGGTTTTTGAGTGGCATTAGACATCCTGTTCACGGGAGCGGAGGGTAGTTTGCTGGTGACTTCAGGGTGTCGGTATGAACTGAACCTACCCAGCCCCTGGTTTTGAAGACTCAATTTTTTCAATCAAGCACTAAGCAGACCCAAAAGGGAATGCTGTCTTGTCCTTCTCAGCTAAAAGAGGGCTAGGATTTGGTCTCTCGGGTGAGACAATGGCCAATTTCTGTAATTCCCTAATCCCCACAGCAAATTGCTTTTGTTAAAAATTAGGAAAAGCCTTTGTAATGTTTCTGGCCTCTATTTGGATCAGATAACTTTCATCTTCACACATGGCTAGGAGTTGAAATGATTGAGTCATGTGCCTTTGAGACCAATTTTACTTTCATTTGGAGTTGCTCCACAACTGTGAATGTTGTTTTGGTGAATTAATCCTCTAAGCAATCAAGAGAAAACGGAATAGAGGAATGAGTTTGTGCTTAAGATGATATGTGGTAAGTCAGGTTTAATTTCCAGCTCTCTTCACATTGTTGTTATTTCTTGGAGTATTTTCCTTACCCTTTCTTTCTCAGAGTCCAGTACAGCAGTGATAGTTTGTCTGGTTTGATCCTACCCATGGCTGTCTGCCCAGAGGACATGATACTGAAACCACACAGATTTGTGACCCCAGGTGAAAAATACCAGTGAAATTACAGCAGCTGTTTGGAACAGTCTGTCACACCTTTTCCAAATAGAGAAGAGTCTGTCTTAATTAGAAAAGTTTAGAAGACTTAGTTGCTGTCACAGGCCAAGCGTGCCAAAATTACATGGAGTTTTGGGAACTGACCAGGTTGAGTGTTGTAGTATCGGATGCTTCTAGCAGAAAGCTATATTTAAGACTGGAGCCGCCTGATGTTGGATCTCTCTCTCCTTCTTCAGTGGTCAGGAGTTTTGGGGGGAATATGTGCGAACCTCCTCCCTTCTCACGCTTGATCCAGTGCCTGCCTTTGCTTTAGCAAGAGTTGTTGCTCATAGCACAGTCGTGTGTTCCGGGCACATCAGAGGCTTCGTGCTGTGTAGGTGAAGCAGCTACTTCATGTCTTGGATTACGTTCTCCTCCAACTCCATCAAAGCCCTGTTCGTCCCTCACCTCCCCAAAACAAACACACACCTCGGCTGGCGGTGAGTGGGCTTTGCTGGAGGGGAGAGCTGATGTGGAGACAGTGTGGCTACCAAGTTATTTACTTTTCACGGAGCGGTTAAAAGACCCGTATAGATTTTACTTTGGCAGAAGTGTGCCTTTTGAAAAACAAACAGTTAAAACGTCAGACATCTATCCTTCAACTTGGCAAGAGTGGAGGTGAAGCGGTCATTGCTTCTCACCTTGTCAACATCGGCAACGTTATTTTATTAATATTAAAAAATTCAAGCGGAGCAGCTTACAAGAACCAATTCTCTGTATTTTTAAGGAATGCCAGTGACGTGGTCAGACTGTGGGATTTGGGGTGACTTGCATGTGGTGGGGTCCTACCAGAGATCTGGCAGCCCTTGCTGTGTCTGTACCAGGGCTTGCTTAGGAAAACAGGCAGGTGTGTCCACTTTAGGGCTAATTCAGCCTTATACTTTTTAGCTTGCGTTTGTGATAGATATTGTGAACCCTCCAAACTTCAAAAAAGGATGTATCGGGATTTTTGTTGGGCCTCTTACAAATATAGGGATGACATGCAAAATTTTGGAGTTCTGTTCAGAGCATAAATTTCCACAGACATTGGGAGCATTTAGATGAAGGGTGTTGTCTCTATAGTGGGTAGAAAGTCTTATGATTGTGTAAAAAAAAAACCCAAACAACAACAAAAAACAACAAACACACACAACCATTTTTTTAGAAAGTATTTTAATGCCTACAGTGTCTAACGCAAAAGACCTGCTCGACTTAACGCTTGCTGTGAATAGGTTGGTTATTTAAGAGTGTGTATATAAAAGATATTGATCCTGTTTGAAATTACTATCAAACATTGAAACTGTGTTAGAGACAGTAGGAAGAGAAGGGAGCAGTGGGGGTGTAAGGAAAGGACTGCAGGCGGGGTGGGAGTTGTAAAATGTGACAGCGTAAGAAATCTGAGCACCGTGCATGCGTGACTTCAGCTAAAATTAACTGTCCGAGCTTCACATGCCAGCATATATACCATCATTTAACTGTAGATGCCTTGAAGAAGGAAGAGCAAGCTGGACTGGAGCAGTATACGTTCATATTAAATAATGCCAATAAGTAGTATGACCTTTCAGGTCCCTGCTCGTGGGAGAAGTAAATTTTCCTGTGACCATTATAAAACCGTAAGCAGCTCTTGGCTCCTCGATAATGGCAGCGGTGCTGTTGAACAGTAACTAATGGCAGCCTCAGAAGTGATTTATTTTATATTTTTTTTCTCTTCTCTTTCTTTCCCCTTTCTGTTGCAGCTTGCAGCTTCTTAAGATTTTGTGGGGTTTCTCTTCGGAGTAGAAATGTATCATCTTTTCAGATAAGCCCTTTTCTGTTGCTATTTGTGTGTGATAGTAGAAGTAAATGGGTTTATTTCGTGTATGAAAACTATGATATTTGAAAATAACTTGTTGTGTGTTTTAGGTGACTTTTTAGAAAATACTGGAAAAAATAGTGCCTTTGCCTCTCTTATTCTCCGAGGTCAATTATATTCTGTTGGCCTGAGATCAAATCAGTTGATTCACCGTGGCCAAATACGACTTGGAATGGGTTTTGCTGATCAGCTCAGCAAACTAAACTCTGTTTCGTTTTTGGACATGCAAAGAAATAGATGCAGGTGTGAATGTAATCTCATTTCTATTCAGGACTTAAAATGTTTTGCAAGGGGGAATAAGAGAGTGGCCACCTGCTTGGCTTAGTGTGTGGTTCTAGCTTGTAGGAGCTTTGTATATGGCAAACGTGTATAATGGGAGCATTGAGAGCAGAGCTTGCCGGATACCAGCACCATTGCCAGCCTTGCTTCACCTTCTAGCTCGTGCGTAGGAAAATGTTGCTTTGGCATGAGATATTTATCCCTCTTTATAGGCAGTACCCGTCAATAACAGGGTTCAGAAATTGTGCAACTGAGGGGGGAAAAATAAAATATCCCTCTTCTCTTTTATATTAAATAATATAACAATATTAGGGTTAATTATATTCTTTATATTAAATAACTTTATAGGGTTAATTATATTCTTTATATATTCTTTTTATATATTAAAATTATTGTTATAAAATTTAGGGTAAGAGTAAGAAAGGTGCCAGCTAGGCAATTTCAAGTGTATTACTTGTTCAGCATCCACCAAAGATTTGCTTTACACTCACTCAAGAGGCAGCAGTGCCTGCCCTGGAGCATGGGCAATCTAAGGGTCTATTACTGGACAGGCTCGCAAACAGGCTAAAACTTACACACGTGCTTGGCTGTATGTGCTGTGAGTCAGCCCATTGCTTTTGAATAGTAGTCAAGTGCACGAGAATAACTCTCCCCAGTCGGGAATAGGGCTTTAAAGAGAGAGAAATAAATAATCCCGTGGTGTTTGTTTAAATTACCCATTTCTCTATTTAAATTCCAAAGAGTAGTTAATGTACGTAAGTGTCCAGTAAAATGTAATATTCAGCGGAACACCTCCCACCGACTGACTAACAATTTAAAGCTGTTGCAACAAACACTTGCACATGTGAGCGGAATAAATCATTTTGTTTAGTTCCACTTAATAAATAATTTTTAAAAAAGCATAGTTACTGCTGTCTCCCCAGAGAAGTGGGAACCAAGACCTCGGTTTGTTACAGCTGCGTTCCCAATAGTTGATGATAACTGGAAAGTTCTAACACTTTAGATAATTGACAATATTTTCCTGGCATCATATTAGATACTATTTAGTAGCTAATTATTGTGACAACTATTTTTACGGATTGCAACTGTATGGATTTCTTTCCGGAAGGTCATTTTACTGTCTCACCTGCCTATCAGAAGCAGCCCACCTGCAATCCTGCCTCATCATCACCTCCGACTTGAAGTTTCTGGTGCTTTCCTCCCTTTTTGCTAGTACTGGTGCTGAGGTGCTGGTAGGATGGAGTAAAAAAGTCCCCAGGCTCCCATCCTCACTTTCAGGGTGCTTCCAGTATCTCTGAGAGTGGAGGGGAGACAGATGCAGCCTAAGGCTGATGGGTCCAAGCCGACTTAACCATTCACTGTCCACCCCGTATGTCTCACTCTGAGCTGGGGATCACTGGAGACTCGTGGGCATCCCTAAGGACAAGGTCTTTTTGCTTTGTGTTCTACTCTTTACATATCTTTTGTGGTATTCTTAAAGAAAAGGAGCAGACAGAACTCTTTCCTCAAAGCCCACTAATACCTTTTATTTAACATGGAGAAGTGTGAGCACACTTTATCCATTCTGTGCCCTGCTTTTTAAGCCTCTTTTTTTTTTTTTTTTTTTTTTTTCAATTACAAGAGCTTACTTTGGGGAAAACACCCCAAACGGTGTTTTGGATAGTAGTGCAAAGCTCTACCCATTCTAGAAGAACCAGTTCTGTCTTTTTAGTGGGATTTGTGTCATGGTACAGATACAGATTTCCTGCAGGATTTAGGAAGTAGTTTGAGACAAGTAAGGCCACAAATTGTAAGAAATCGCTGATAAAAGGTCTGTGACAAATGCTGTTAAACTTGATTTTATTTATTTTTTTTTTTTTTTACAGTGTGCTTCTTAGTTGTTCTTTTGCCAGTAACTCAGCAAAATATCAACTATGTTATTGTCAGGGCCATAATCTCTACGCATTTTCAAAATAGCCTTTATCCTTAGTATGCTCCCTTGGAGCCAGACATGCTTCTGAGGGATGAGTTTTTCAGCTAAACCTTTGGCTTTAGCACTTTACCTCTGAGCTTTGCAGTGGGATATCTATTAATAAGATCATTGTATCGGAGTGTGGCATGGGTTGGCATGAGTGCAATTAGTGTTACCAGTCAAAAATTGTTATTTCATGACTCCGCACGTGTAAACCCCATTACGTTGGGCAGCAATGAGTATCTGAGGGGCTTTCCTCCCCCCATATAGTACTGTAGCAACTTCAGGCATTCCCATGAGGATCATCTCAATGTGTTGTGTCTATTTTTAGGTTTCGTGTTGTTTTTTTTTTTCCCCCCTGTGAACTTCAGCAGGCAGTGTGCTTTGGTCAGCAGCAACACAGGCATCGCATTGTAATGGGTGTTCCGACTGAGTTCATCGGTGTGACTAACCCTGCTATTCAGTTGTGATAAAAGCTTTGCTCTGCTCTAATTATGCTACACGCTGTCAAAAAGACACTCTTCAGCTGTTAGGAAATTCACAAGAGCCTGATTCACGATAATTATCGGAAGAAAACAATTGGAGTCTGATTAGTTAGGCACTGAAATGGTGAGGGAGGAAAAGAAAGGTTTGAAAATGTACTGGGGCATTTGTTCTAATTAGAATTTTTTTTTTTTTTGTAGAAATGAGTGACAAGGAAGGGGTTCAGGCATATTTTCTACTTCCTTGCGTAGAAGAGGAAAATTCTTTCCAAGTAGTTTTGTATGAACGCTTTTCTTTTCATAATGAACGTGTTTTAAAATACCAATGGGGAGGCAAAAAATCATTGGGTAGTTTTCGCATGCCCATTTGGATCTAAATTCTGTTTAAAGGAGACCCTGGAGTACATGATCATACCCAGCACCTTAATCTAATGTCAGCTCCATGGATATACTGGGTGGTCTTTATGATCTCTAAAGGATCTTCCTGGATTCATTGCTCTCATGACTTTGTTCATGCTCTGTTTCCTGGGTTTGACTGACTATGGGAGCAGAGGAATATAGTCCTGCAGATGCTGTGTTTGGCCCTATCTGCCAGCAGATCAAGAAGAACCTGCCCATCAGCATGTCTGAGCACCCAGGTATCAGCCTGTTGCCTCTAAAATGATATCTGTAGAAAGGAATACTGTGGTTTGAGATGCCATCTTGAGACTGTTGTGGCCAGCTCTAGTTTATTTGGCTTTTTGGTTGATTTTTCCAAAGTTAAAAAAACTGTATGAATTAAAGTGGACAGAAGCTTCAGGGTTTTGCCTTTTACCAGGCAGTATGTTCTCCAGCCCTCGCCAAGTGCTTCGTGGTGTGGTCTCGAGGAAACAAGGTGTTCTGCGAAAGGCACCTTTTCTGCTGATTCAATATTCACATATGGTGCAGGTGGTCTGAGTTGTGCTCTAGGTGTGATAGATGTGGTCTCTTAGTATGGTCAGAAATGTTACTCAAGACTCAAAGTGACAAGTGCCAAAGTCTTCTAGCTGGAAAGCAAGGTTTCTCTGCCCTTCAGACCTCTCTCTCTCGTCTGGAACGTGCTTTAAACAAGCAGGTATAATGCTAAAGAAAGGGGAGGGAAAGAAACCCCACTGAATTTCAAAATACAGTTTTGCTGATTGAAGACTTCCTCATCTTTAGGCCTTTTTCTCTACAGACAACTTTCAAAAGCTTTAGAATTTGAGAGTTTTTGCTCAAAACCTTGCTACTTTGTGCAATAGTGTTTTAGCAATGACTCTCAGTGTACTGAATATTTCAAAAATCAATATTTACCTGTAGTGCCCTTAATTCAAACCTGATGGAATCAGTCTTTACCTGTAACAATTCAAACCTGATTGATTGGGGAGGGGGAGAATAAGAGAAGAAAAAAACCTTTCACGTGTTTTTAATTTGTTCCCAGATAATTGGATTCCTAAGATCATAGACTACAGAGGAAAAAAAAAGCTACCAAACAGCTGAGTCCACCTTTAACAAAAGCCAGAACTTAGACCTGGGTTAAACATTAAACTGCCTGGTCTCTGGCACAAAGACCTGTTTTTGGTGATAATGCCCAAATCATGTTGTTCGCTTGATTTTCTTAACTAAAATAATGAAGCTGCCTCCGATGATTTTCATACTGTGTGAAATCACTGAAAAGCTTGAAAAGCCCATGCTGGTGTATGTAATAAGGCAGTATCCGTTTGGTTGTAGTGAGTCAAATATTTCCTATCGCAAGATTTTGTGCTTTTTAATTAGGTTATTATTAGCTTATTTTCATGTGAATATTCAAACGTGTGACTTTGTAACCTGCTTGCTGAAAATACCTGAGGAACACTCAAAATTCATGTGCAGAGATAGGCACATATGAATAGAAAGTTTCTCAGCAGTGTTTTCCTAGTTCTTTTATTATTGTTTTCCCAATTATTTGCCTGTTTTTGAACGCTTGAAAACATTATGTGCTTTGAAACGTTTTTCATGTGTCTAGAAATAGCAACCATTGTACACTTAATATTTTTTCACTTGTTTGTATGGAAAAGGAAAAGAAACATTAGGAATCGTATTTGTGTAGTACGTTACAAAGACTTGCAACAAACAGGTTTTGAAAACATCCTGGAAAGTTTCCATAATTAGCTTAATATATGCCATAAAAATGAGCAGTGACCATAAAGAGCTACTACGACATGCTTGGGTAATACTGCAGCCATAAGAACGCTTCAGAGCTTGTAACTCTATAGCCCAGACAGCTTTAAAAAAAAAAATTGCACATTATGCATATTGTAAAATAATGTGATATAATAAAGTTTTAAAAAGAGCAGAACAGATTTATTAAATCTCTCTTTTCCTGCAAAAGGCTTTCCTAATGAACTATTTCAATGAAATGATATTCCACACCCTTAAATACCCCAGAAACAGATATTTTCTCCATACTGGTATGCATTATTGATGCATTTAATGGAATATTTTATAATAAGCATAAAAGCTCTGCCTGCAATTCGAGTACCAAGCACAGACATTGACTTCAGCACACAAACTAGGAGTTACAAGAATAATTTGCCAACAGAGGGAGTTTCTTTATGTGTTATTGGAGACAGTGAATCAGACAGCGGGTGTTTGGGAGTGTTTCAAGTTGTCTCCTTTACCAGGACGGATTGTTATGGGAGTTAGGAATTTCTTTGATGCAGTTCTGTTTATTTACAGGGTATGAATATAAGGTCTAGCATTCCTGGATACAGCAGGAATTGGTGCAGTAGGAAATAGCTACGAAATAGCAGTTTGCAATGCGAACCATGCATTCTCCCACTGTTATTTGACTTAAAAATCAGTCCTAACTAGCTCTCGAGGTCTTGCTGATGCTGTAATTTCAGGCTCTGCCAGGAGGGGTCTGTTCTGCTTGTCCTCCCTTCTGTGTCATCTGGACTCTAGGGCTGATCCAAGCATTTGTTTGATTGCGTGATGATCTGCATCATGGAAATGAGCCAGGCTGGAACCGATGCATCCAAGTATAATCTTCTATTTGCTGAAAGTTCTTGTGTGATAAACTAGGACATTCATCACAGCTTTCCCATTAAAAGAAACTTAGGGTTTGTGTTTGATAAGTTGCTTGTCAGCTAGATCGCAGTAAGGTTGTAGGGGTGCTTGTGGACCCTTGTGCTGTGAAGTAAGTAGTTTTCAACCTGTTTCCTGATATGTCTTTACTTGCAGATAAGCAAGTTAGAACTATGTGGGAGAAAAATAGGTGAAGTCAATCCTAGTTCCTTAAAGCTGTTGGATCTTTAAAAATATCTTCCTGTTATGGAAAATGTTTTCTTGTAAAAGCAGCTAAGGAACACAATGTCTGGTTTGTGCAAAGTGTGGGGACTTTTTTTTTCCCTTTTCTTTTTTCAGTCAGCTAGGGAAATCACTCATGTGTACCCAGCGTTTATTTTATTGAGATGTTTTTCATTGAGATGTTTTTCAGCTCTGTTTTTTTCATGGAGATGTTCCAGTGTGGGTTTTTTTTTTTTCTATTCAAGTCTGTGATGCTGTTGGCCTAGGAAACGCATGTCCCGCTACTCGAAAAATGGAAGTAGAGGATAAATGATGGAAACTAGAGACGTATGTTTCAGATTTTGAATGATTTGTTCATTGCTGCTACCAGGAGTGTTTTACAGCTTTAAAAAAGATACGAGTGAAGACTTTATAACCAAAATAACTCTAGTCAAAATATGTGTCCTTCATTTTATCATAATGACATGGGATCAGCAAGTGCCAGAGGAGTGTGAAATTACAATCCTTGTATTGTTTCCAGATTCCTCCATCCTGTGTGGCAAATACTTGACTCTTAGGCTTGGGAGTTGGCCTTTGACTCCCGTAAAAGAGAAGGATGTAAGCCTTGTATTTTTGATGTGATGGTGAAGATGCTTCTGAAATTAGTAGCCGTGGCTGTGGTGCTTGGTGATACTTGTCAGTAATTTAAAGGATCTGTGTTGATATACAATGATCTGGGGGGTTGCATAGCTCAGGAGTGGAGTGGTGGAGGGGAAATGGCTTGAAACCCAGGTTTTGTTTCAACGATGTTTTGCCACCAGACAGAATCCAATTTTAGTGGCCATCCTTTACATCTGCTTCCTTAAGGCTGGGGATAGGAATCTTCATAGCTGAGTGCCCACAGCCCAGAGGGCTCGGGCCCTTCTCCTCCTACTGATAGTTCCTCCTAACTATCAGTAGGTGTGAAGGAGAACAGCAGTGCCTGGGCAATGCACAGGGAGAGCTTCCCTGGGCTTCTGGGGACTGAAGGCTGTTGTGCAGACATTTCCTTCCAGGTCAGTGATTCACCCTCTTGTGTGAGGCATTTGTCACCAGCATAGTGCCTTAATTAAAAAAAAAAAAAGAGAGAAAAAAAAAACAAACCACAAAAGAAAACCCCCCAAAAACCACCCCAATGCATGGTGGTTTATAGGGACTGTGGAGGATTGGCATGGGTCGTGCTCTAGAAAGCACATTGAATCTACTCCTGCTTACTGATAGACTGAATTGAGATGAAGGAATTTCTGATACGCTGGGCAGGCTTGAAAGTAGGGGTGAGCCTTAATATTTGTCTGAGTATTTGAAATGTAAAATCTTGACATTTAGTTGGTTTTACTTTATTTCTTTGGAATATAAATAGATAATATAAAAAAAGCCTTCCCTTAATTTCCTATACAAAGAACAAGAGACATTATTTAATTCCTAAACAGAAATACCTAGTCAAGTATTTTTCCTTCTTTTTGACAACCTAGCATGAACAGATTTTATAAGTTTTCTGGTGATCTTGGATAAATTGTGCTAGCAGGTGGTGAGCAGTACTTAATGCAAATTAAAGAGAGATTTTGACTGCTTTGTTTGTATAGTTTTCTGATAATAAGTTTTAAAATAAATCTCAACAGTTAGAAGCTTTCATGAGAGATTAAAATCAATTTAATAGGCCTATTTAACCTGTGAGAAGGAATTTATTAGAACTGGTAGATTTTAAGACCTTTAAGGGCGTGTAGGGTAATATAACAAAGGAGTTTCCTTAAAATTAAATTACTATTTGGCTAATATATACCAGAAGTGGTTCTTGGAAAAGAATCTTTTAAAATTTCTCAGTAACAGATGTAAAGAAGGAATGTCAAAGGGAAAATGCAAAAAAAATACTTGGGTAGAAATGAAAATCTCTTCTACACACTTGTTACTGCTGTAGAACTTTTAGTTGACCAGCTGATGATCCATTCAAGCTGTAATATGTTCAGGAGTTTACTATTGTCTTCTGTGAGGTTGATGTCAAGTTTCTGAATCGGAAAAGCCTTACTATAGTAAGCTGAATATTTGATCTGCCCAATGCCTTGAATTTTAATGTTGTTGACTTGTTTCAGGAGCAAAAAAACAGTGATCAGTGATCAGCCTCTCAGATACCAACAGAAACAAAGAACTCTCATTTTTAAGTTAATGTTATAACTAATAATTTCTTTTTGTTTATCTTTCTCCTAACAGATTTATACAGATTGGGCTAATCACTATCTAGCAAAATCGGGTCACAAGAGATTGATAAAGGATCTACAGCAAGATGTGACTGATGGAGTCTTATTAGCTGAAATAATCCAGGTTGTAGGTGAGTGACTTTTTGGGTTTGTATCAGGTATCTACCAACTCGCTCAGAAATTCACTACCTTTATCTTCTACATAAACACAGCAGGGGGAAATCCATCAAACTGCATGGAATTATGTAGATAATTTTCCTTCAGAGACTTGACTAATTTATTTGATAAAGCCTTGTCTTAAAGCATAGTGGAAAAATATTTGATGTTGCTGATACAGTCTCCTGACACAGCAACATTGCTCCGCACAGCCGAATGTTAAAAAAGCAACAGATGAAGGATGTTTTTCTGCTGGGATGCTGTTAGCCTTCACTATCTCTATTTCTGACACCTTTTGGGGATTGATCTGAACATAATTCACAATGATATTGGCCTGCTGTGTTGAACCTCCTGCCTCCAGTTGGATCTGGAAAATCTGTATATGCAGCTAGGAAAGGAGAAGGGGTATAATTCAAACTGAAAGAGGGGAGATTTCGATTAGATAGAAGAAAGAAATTTTTTACATTGAGAGTGGTGAGGCGCTGGAACAGGTTGCCCAGAGAAGTTGTGGTTGCCCCATCCCTGGAAGTGTTCAAGGCCAGGTTGGATGAAACTTTGGGCAACCTGGTGTAGTGGAGGATTTCTCTGCCCATGGCAGGGGAGTTAGAACGAGATGATCTTTAAGGTCCCTTCCAACCCTAACCATTCTATGATTCTAATTTTTATGTGACACAAAAAAAAGAAATCTCTCATAATGAGTTTTCAAATGAGGAAAATCATCTATCATTAGGACAAATCTCACATTCAGGCTCAGTTCTACAAAGCCTTTAGTTCCCTCAGTTTGCACTACTATTTGTAGATAATGAAGGTTCTAAACAATTTTCTCCATTGGCCCCATGTAAAGCTACATATTATCCCTCTTCCCTTGGGCCTGGATCCTTCATTAGTTCCTTCAGAGGCTCATCCATCTGGTACTTGGGATGCCACAAAACGCATGCATGGGCCGATGGAGATTGATGGAATGGGAAAGGCTGCTAATGGGAATTAGGACAACTATTGTTAGCAGCAAACTGGCAGATTTGATATGCAAATTAAGAAGACAGCAGTGAAGTAACAAGACATCAGTGCATGCATATTTATATGTGTTTAGATGCTGTAAACTAGCTAGTTCCTTGATTTAAGGTACAAATCTGCAAGCCATGTTATGGGGAGGAAATGGCATGGCATCGTTTCAAAGACTTCACTAGAGATGCACTGGAATACATCAAAAAAGATTTTGTCTCCATGTCGTAGAGCAACATTATGTCTCAGTAGCATTCTACAGATCCACCATGCAGCTACATACATGTATAAAACCAGGCCATGAATTGATTGTGTGTTGACGGGTATTCGCTATGAATGACACTTCATCCTGTATCTATTTCCTTAAGTGTGTTTAATAGGGAAACAAATTTGGAAGCCCAGGAGCAATTAGCCGTTGATTCCTTTCATACATACCTAGCTCCCTTACGTTAACGCTGTTGTAGAAAACTCGTGTGTAAGAATACCACCATCAAAATATGAACCTGGTTGTACTAAGTATTTAAGTGTAGTTTGAGTATTGACTTCTGAAAACTCTTACTTGGATGTCGCTGACTGGAATGTTGTTTTACTCCCTCTACAATACAGAGAAATAATATTGCTTACTGTATTTTGCTTTGATTCACCTTGGCATTTTTTTTTTAGCCATTCTTAGACCTGCCTTTTGGCTAATATTTAAGATTAGGTCTGCAAGCATTCAAAAGGTAAAGTACAAGGGGAAGGATTTAATTTTCAGAGAATGTTTTCCATGTGAAAGAAAGTCGTATTTAAACATTCTCAGTTTAATTCTCCAAATTAACAGTGAAGAAGTTGTCATTTGTGCCTGCTGTGTATGGCCTTAGGCACGCTGCATCTCATTGCCACAAAGATGGTGATAACTTTCACACCTAGAAGCAGCTTTAGCTGTAGCCTGCAAAATACAAGCTTTTTTCCTAGAACAAGACTGCATACTGAGAAAGCTTCTGTATGCAGTGTAGGAGAGGTTTTTCTTTTTTATGTTATGATGTGCTATGTGTAAAAGCAGCCATGAAGATCCTTCTTCTTTTTTGTCTTGTGCCTGGAGTATCGGGAGATTATCCAAAGTCATTGAAATTGATTCAGGTTTAATTATCAGTGATACAATTTTTCTTGTCTTCACCATCTGAGATTTACATCACAGATGTTGAATCTTGAAGTACTACAGAATATCCAAAGCTGGAAAAAGAATGAATGTGTTTTGGTTTGTTTTTAATGAAGACTCCAAAAGAGTTAATGATTATACGGAGATAGTGATTGCAATCCTTTCTGCTTACCTTTCTGAAATGAAATGACTGTATATTTAGGAAAAGAAAAATTTAAAATTACTAATAAGTAGGTAGTTCTTTTACCTTAGTATCCAAACAAAGAGCAAATCTAAAAAGACATTAAACCAAACATTACTGCATTTGACTTCAGAGGAGATAATCTTCAGGCTTCAAAACTGCTAATGATAATATAGAAGTGTTATGTGATGATAGTTTTTTCTATTTGCAAGTCAATTAAAATGCATTCATGACATTCTGGTTTATTTCAGTTCAAAATTTATGAGTCTATAAAATCCACGAGTATATATGCCTTAGAAATGCCATATAAGCATAGCAGCTATATTTAAATCCATGAATGCAGATATACTGGGTCTGTGCATGCTCTGTATCAAATTGTCAGTTGATTCTTTGTGAGAACCTTCAGTTTTCAAGACTTAGAATCAATGCTAAAAGTAAATTTTAACCCAGTCCAATAGGACTTTTCCTACTGATACCTAGGATATTTTGTGGAATATTTTAATGGATCGGGTACAGCCAAAGTCAGGTCAGATACAAAAGCTGTGGCTTTAGAAATAGGGATGAAGACGTTGGGTTAATATCAAATACTTATTCAGCTTAACAAAAGTCATTTCAATAGGTAGTACCATGTGCAGATGAGTGTTGTGTTGGGCAATCAGTACGCCATTATAGGAGGTGATGGGCGTAGTGTTTAGTGTAGGTGCTTTGGGTATGCCAAGATAGCCTAGTGTACAAGTATACCTAAATATTCTGGATAATTTGTGTTCCATTTGAAATTAATTGTGCTGACTTAAACAGAATGATCTTTGCTCTATTTTTAAAAGTCTAATTTGCTCTAATTTTAAAAGATTACTCCAGATAACTATTCCAGTTCAAATTTGTACTGTGACTTATCCTCAATATAGCTTTTGTCTGCCGTCATGAAAATTGTACTGTTAGATTTGCGGAGGAAAGTTACAGGTTTCCATTTCAAACTGGAATCTTGGGATCAAGCCTAGTGGTACTCTCTACTGATAACTCCTGTGGCATTTTGGGTGAGATGTTACACAAAGGCTCATTTTACTAATGTTTGAGTGGCAGTTCAATTAAAAGCTACAGGTGACAATTCCTAGGCACGTGTAGGAATTATATTGAGCAATATTCATTCGTACATTCAAGAAAAAGTAATCTCATGTCCCAGGATATGTCTAAAGTACTGAATAATGCAGAAAAACTGCTAAGGTTGTACCAGAAAGTTTAATTCATTGTTATGAAGTTCATGGACTTATTTTGAGCCAATTTTGTTCTTTATAGTGCTTATTGAAACACTTTTGATTTGTTTTGATTATAAGTTTTTCACACTCTCTATGCAATGGCATTTGCTGAAGATTTTTTTTCACCAGGAATGAGTACCTGTACCTGTATAAATGGGACACTGACTGGCCAATAGATTTAAAGAATTCTTTGCAACTTTGATGCTAGAGTTTCATTTTCACTTGTGTTTTCATATAATTCTGGCTTGCAGTTTCATAATATGCCTCCTGTAAAATACATAAACCCAAACAGTCTTTTAAGTACCATGTTCCAAGCTTTGATTCAGATCCAGCTGATGAAAGCACAATGTCACTCATTGCTACTTTCATATAGCTGGTTTCTACTGTCTACCTTAGTACACCTCTCAGTCTGTGTATAAATAGGAAAAGTTTGCAAACACTTAAAAACATTGGAACCAAATTCACTATATTCACAGTGAAGAAAAAAAAAAAGGTTGATGGGGGAAAGCTCTCTGGACTTGCAGTCGGTTTGGGAAAAATCCCCTGCATTTCACGTTTCTGTGGTTGTGAATTTACATCTTGCTCAAGGCTGAGATATAATTTAAAGCTTTTATGATTGTCCATAACTTCCAGTTTATGCTAAATGATGTCATATTCCTACTTGGCAAATAGAAACAGTAGCTGTGACAGTTGCCTATTTATCTCAGCCAGAAAGCTGTGCTTTTGCAGCTGTGAAATTGGATGTGATTCCAAGATCTCCTAGCATTCACTGACTTGTGCGATGAACTGTAGCATCACGCTGCCCGTGGGCACGCCACGTTGTTATCTCATTCACTGCTATCTCTTTCTTTCCAATCATAGAATCATAGAACAGTTTGGCTTGGAAAGGACCTCAAAAATCATCTAGTTCTAACCCCCCTGCCATGGGCAGGTACACCTTCCACTACACCAGGTTACTCAAAGCCTCATCCAACCTGGCCTTCAACACTTCCAGGGATGGGGCATCCACAACTTCTCTGGGCAACCTGTTCCAGTGCCTCACCACCCGCATAGCGAAGAATTTCTTCCTTAGATCTAATGGAAATCTCCCCTCTTTCAGTTTAAAGCCATTGCCCCACGTCCTATCACTATATAGCCTTGTAAAAAGTCCCTCTCCGGCTTTCTTGTAGGCCCCCTTTAGGTACCGGAAGGCTGCTAGAAGGTCTCCCTAGAGGCTTCTCCAGGCTGAACAACTCCAACTGTCTCAGCCTGTCTTCATAGCAGAGGTGCGCCAGCCCTCAGATCATCTTCGTGGCCCTCCTCTGGACTCGCTCTAACAGCTCCATGTCCTTCTGTTGGGATCCTCAGAGCTGAATGCAGTATTCCAAGTGGGGTCTCACGAGAGCAGAGTAGAGGGGCAGAATCACCTCCCTCGACCTGCTGGCCACGCTTCTTTTGATGCAGCCCAGGATATGGTTGGCTTTCTGGGCTGCAAGCACACGTTGCCGGCTCATGTTGAGCCTCTCATCAACCAAAACCCCCAAGTCCTTCTCAGGGCTGCTCTCAATCGATTCTTCACCTAGCCTATATATTCCACCTGCTTGTCACAGCACTTGCACCAGCAGAGAAGGGACGATAATTGCATTAATCTAGTGAAAGGACTAACCAAGAGCCATAGTGAATTAGGAGTGGATTAGAAAGAGAAAAGGTAGGACATAAACCCGCCCAGGGAAAGGTGATTACCCAGGGGTAAGCAGAAATAGCACCTGATGGACCAGAAACTGCAGTTCTTGTTACTTTGCTGATTACTGCCAACTATTTTTGGTCATCTACGTGCTAAATGACCTGCGGCAGAGAAGACCAACAGCATAAAAGGAAGTGATGAGTAATTGGGAACTGGTGAAGAACCATCACTGGTGGACAAAATACTGCAGGTTCGCAAGTGGGAGGGAAAGTTGCCTTGGTTTATCGTAGCTTTTGAGAGGAAGTAAAAGCAACTGTGGTGGTTTTTTTTTTTAAAAAAAAAAAAAAAAAAGAAAGAAAAAAGTAGAGCACAGGAAAATTCAGGAAACCAATGGTAATGAAATAAAGAAGGTACAAATCAGCTGAAGTTTACCAGAAGAGTACAAGGATAGCTGGTGACAACTTGCAAGCTGATGGAACGGTACGAGGACAAAAGGAAGGATTTCTGGGTGAGAATGGTGATATAAACACAGTGTAAAAAAGGAAGGGGATAAAGAGGTAACATCCCAAATAGTTGGTGTGTTGGGTGAAAATCTTTCCTGACAGAAGAATTTAAGGTGGCTTACCTCTTCATTTGTCGTTAATTTTCCCATGTTACAGAGGATTGTATTTGTTAGTTTACAGTGTTTAATGGGGTTAACCTTTATTGTACAGCTACAACCAAGCTTGCACTCCAAGCCTGTGAATGTGTAGCAATACCCACAAGGTGTAGGAGTGTTGAGTAAATATTTTGGTTCTACATTTGCATAGTGGGGAAAAAAACAAAACACAACCAACAACAAACAACAGAAAAATTCAAATGCAGAATCTTGGAAACAAGTTATGAACAGTTTAGGCACTTTGAAGTAGATGAGTCTAGGTAGTTTGCATACAGGAGCTTAAGAAGAGCCAGGGTATGAGCTCTATGGTTTGCTAACATTGATTTTAAATAAGTTGTGTACCATTTTGGAACTTGTAGATGACTAGGGGGAGAACTACTCTTTTTTTTTTTTTTTTTTTTTTTTAAGGAAAATAAACAAATAAAAGATCATTTCTGTATGATCAAATCTGAGATCGCACCTCCAGAAAGCAACATGTGCTCTTTGAGTGTAGAGACTGACAGGCCACTCTGGGGAGCAGTACGGTGGATTTAGCAGCAATCCTTTTCATCTTAACATCAATTTTTAAATGCATTACTGTGGCATAAAAGTGTGCTGGAACACCTTGATGTGTAAAAAGGGGAATACCAGAAAAGAGTGAAGTTATATTACTACTTTGACATTGTTATGACCCCTATTGGAATATTGTGCTCAATTTGATATGCCTAACTGAAGGAAGATGTGAAATGAGATGGAGTTCTGACCAATGTCCTGAGAATATGGGACTGGTAGAAAATAAGTTTTTGATATAAGAATTGATGGAAGGCAGATGTATTCATGTCATCCAATGAGATGCGAATGTCTACCTTTATTACAGTGAAAAACTGGCAAACTGAACTTTGATTATGACTGGTTCTTCAGTCTAGCACACAAAAGGCATTTCAGGATCCAAGACTGAAATGTGAAACTGAGCAAACTAAGACTCTAAGGCAAACATTTAACCACCTCAACAACTTAATTTTTTCACTTGAGACTTCAAAGATTGAAATTATATCTTTTTCTGCAAGTTGTGTTGCATGTAAGCCATGGACAAGAATCTTGAAAAATAGTCTTGTGGTTTGTGCTTTGGGAAAAAAAAAAATTAATTATTGATCATAAATTTCCCATCGAGATTGAAAACCTATATTCACTCTGCAAGCGAATCAATTGACATGCAAACATCTCTACATACGTAGTGTTCACTTTTCCACCCAACAGTGATTTAGTTTCCAGAATTCAAATCTCTTTTGTAGCTTAAAGGAATTACTCGTCACTGTACAAGACGTTGTAAGACCAGTTGTTTTCTGCCCCCAGCTGTCTCTGTAGGCATGACCCACTAGAAAACTCCAGCTGCTTTTTTTTTTTGATGGGTCTCAGTTTCACACGTTCCCTTGGACTGGACCACTACAATCTGAAATGCTTTTATTTAGCTAGCAGCAAGTGCCCTGGAAATAATCAAAATAAACATCCTTGCTATAGTTTTTTGCTTTATCTCATCTTTTTTGCTTTTCAGCAAATGAAAAGATTGAAGACATCAATGGCTGCCCAAAAAATAGGTCTCAAATGGTAAGTAGTAAAGTGGTCTGTTGTTTGTGTGTATGTGGTTGAGTATCAAGTGAGAGTGTGTGACTCAGATGTCTGAGACTTCTGATGACAACTTTTAATTAGTTTTTCACAGTAGTGAGAGCAAAGGTATAATCTGAAAAACATTAATATTACAGTTCTTGCCCTTTTGTATTCCATGGTAGTTGAATTAGGCCTTATAATTTATCATATACTTACAATTGATACTATTCTTATATCTGTATTTTATATTTCTGCTATTTAACTATATTTCACATAGTTAGACAGGAATGTATAAAAATAAAATTTTCTTCCTCTATATAGACAGTAGTATTTCAAAAGCAGAATTTGGTATTTATTTTAAAGTTGGATTAAAAGTTCCTGTATCCTTTGAAAAGAAACAAAATAAATGAGTATAACACACTAGATAAAAAAATTTCAGATTTGAAACTTCAAGGTGTTTTATGTATGCAACTTGATTATTTTGACTGGTAAGTTTTAATTTGTAAAAGAAGTTCGTTTGTATCTTGCTTGTACATAATATTTAAAACTGAAAAACTAGAAATTAATGCAATAAAATTCAAAGTGTATAGTACCTCTAGAGTATGACTGTTGTGAGTACTAGTGAAGTTAAAATTATAGGCAGAACTGTACTGAGAATGCAAATAATAAGAAACTGATTTCTAAAATGCATCCTAGTTGTGTTTAAAATTTATGATTTTTAAAAGTTTATTTCCTTCTGTATCTTGAGAAAAAAAACTCATTTTACAATATAAATTCTAAAATCTCCCCTTTGCGTTGCAAATGCTCACTTTGAGATACGTGAATATCTGTTGTGTGTGTGAAGCTGTTTTAATATTTTTCATTTTTATGACTCTGTTCCCAACTGCCCTTACCTCCACAACTGTAACTTGAGCACAACTACTCATGTAGTTAAAGGAAGGATTAAAGATTTGATGAGAATCTGCCTTTTATGTCAGAAACCACACTGTGTTCTGCTATTCTGTTTTGGCTTTTTGGTGTTTTTTCCCTTGGAAATTAGCAATCTTACTTAAACCCGCGGAGCAAGCACTCTCTAAAAAGAAAGCCATCTAAAAGATTTATCACTGCTACTTTTTACTGCTTTGAAGAGGTCGGTTGCTATTCTTGCTGTAGCCACAGCAGCTGCCTAGAGTATAAATAATTGAGGAAATGTTGACAATTACTATAATTTAATGTTCCACAAGTGTATCATAAGAACTGAATTTCATTCAGGACTGGAGTCTATAACAAATTCCAGGACATTGTAGCTAAATGTCACTTGAAGTTATTATTCTCAATGAAGGAACAGCATTCTTCTGTTGGATAGTCGGATGCATGCCGTAGGTTGCTTATAGAAGTCAGATCTGGTTATAGCCAGAGGCATGCAGAGGGCATCTGCTGGGTCAGGAATTATGACGAGTGCTGGAAAGACGTGTTTGCTTCCTCCTCTGATATTATTCCGGTTGCTTGTTCAGGAGGGTGGAGTGAGCTGGACTGCGTCCCCTGCTCATGAGACCCAGTGCATCAGTCATAGTTAGGCGTCCCCAGTGGTTTTCCTCACATGAGAAAAATGACGATTATGCTTATGGCTTGCTTTTGTTTAAGTGCACATGCTTACAGAGCTCTGTATCATACTACTGTAAAGATGCTAAGGCAAGGACATAAGTATCTTCACAGAAGTTGTGTTTACACAATTGCTTGCAGTGTTTAAGGAGACAGCCCTTCTCCAGGTCTCCTGCGTTCTAGGGAAAATGCATATATTACAGTGTTTTGTTGGGGTTTTGGGTTTTTGTTTGCTATTTGTTTTCTTTTTTTAAAGATATGGCAGTCTTCATCTTTTGCATGTTAAAGCATTTTCTTCTTAATATAGCTTACAACTGTTCTCCAAAGCGTGGGAACTGGTGTTTGTGTCTGGTACTTCTGGTTCAGAGAGATGGCAGAGGCAAGGCTGTCCAGTCAGTTCAAACACTCAACCAGGTGATGTCTAGTCTTATTTTTGCGAATGAATCTTTCAGTTACAGGTGTCCATATCTATGTTGTAGTGTCTGTAAAGTGGGCATCACGGATGAGTAGATTTGGAGGGGGGGAAAAAAAGGCACCATAAATGAAAATTTAACTTTGCTCATTAAATAGAAATACAACAGTTTAGAGGGAAGCCTTCTACCATCATCTTTCTCCCTATGGCAGTTATCTCAGTTGTAAACTTATGATGCCATGAGCAGACACATGTGTGAGCTGAATTGTGAAGAGCCAGCTCACATCAGCCAGATGTATCAGCTTAGAAAGCTGGAGCAAATCTGTGTCTTCCAAGATCGTTAAAGGGGGTGTGAAAGCAAATACATTTGCTTCCATGTGGCACGGTCCTAAGCCGGCAAAGCCCGCCAAATCTTAGAGAGTTCAACACAGAGCCAGGTCAGGTCTCTTTGCATTGTTGTTCCCATTGCTACAGCGTTGCAGAACATCATACAAATTTGCCCAAATTGAGCATTAGAGACAGCTTGGATATGTCAGGCTCAAAGCCAGTGCTAATAAACCGTGTCAAATTAAGTTTAGTTCTGCAGAACCATTTGGGACAGTCACTGCTTATCAACCTAGTCCCAGTGCCAGAAATGACATGACCCCCACTGGCTCCATGAAAAAATCACTTAGGTGAGAACCTGTCCCCCCCCTTGTCATCTTGTCTGAGTTTCTCTGCTGTAGGGAGTATCCCTCTCTTCCTTTGCTCCAGATAAGAGATGACTGGCTTTTATATAATCTATTATAGACTATTCTATATCTTGTCCTCTGCATAAGACCTGTTTCAGGATGGTTGTTTTTTTCCAAACCTCTATGTTTTTGTACTGTAGATATTCTTCTAAACAAAAGCCTGTAATTGTGATGATCAGTTCCAGCTGGCATGCAGAAAATCCTGTGGTTAGTAGACGATGTAGTAGTCTGGAGCATAGGCTCTGGGACCAAGAAGAGTTGGAGACTGTCACCACAACTGCATTTGGGTTTTTCGAATGAAGTGCGAGGACATTTGCGGGTCCTGAGGGAACTGGCAGATGAAGTTGCTAAGCCACTATCCATCATATTTCAGAAGTCGTGGCAATCTGGTGAGGTTCCCAATGACTGGAAAAAGGGAAACATAGCCCCCATCTTTAAAAAGGGGAAAAAAGAAGACCCAGGGAACCACAGGCCAGTCAGTCTCACCTCTGTGCCCAGCAAGATCATGGAGCAGATGCTCCTGGTGACTATGCTAAGGCACATAGAAAACAAGGAGGTGATTGGTGACAGCCAACATGGCTTCACTAAGGGCAAATCCTGCCTGACTAATTTGGTGGCCTTCTATGATGAGGTTACGGCATTGATGGATAGGGGAAGAGCAACTGACATTGTCTACCTGGACTTATCCAAAGCATTTGATACTGTCCCAAACAACATCCTTGTCTCTAAACTGGAAAGACGTGGTTTTGATGGATGGACCACTCAGTGGATAAGGAATGGATGGTCGCACTCAAAGAGTTGTGGTCAACAGTTCAATGTCCACGTGGAGGCCTGTTACAAGTGGTGTTCCTCAGGGGTCGGTACTGAGACCAGTGCTATTTGACATCTTTGTTGGAGACATGGACAGTGGGATTGAGTGCACCCTCAGCAAGTTTGCAGATGACACCAAGTTGTGTGGTGTGGTGGACGCGCTGGAGGGAAGGGATGCCATCCAGAGGGACCTTGACAGGCTGGAGAGATGGTCCTGTGAGAACCTCATGAAGTTCAACAAGGCCAAGTGCAAGGTCCTGCACGGGGGTCGGGGCAATCCCATGCACAAGTACAGGCTGGGCAGAGAATGGATTGAGAGCAGCCCTGAGGAAAAGGACTTGGGAGTGCTGGTGGATGAGAAGCTCAACATGAGCTGGCAATGTGTGCTGGCAGCCCAGAAAGCCAATCATATCCTGGACTGTATCAAAAGGAGCATGGCCAGCAGGTCGAGGAAAGTGATTCTGCCCCTCAGCTCTGCTCTCGTGAGACCCCACCTGGAATACTGTGTTCAGCTCTGGAGTCCCCAACACAAGAAGGACATGGAGCTACTGGAACGAGTCCAGAGGAGGGCCACGAAGATGATCCGAGGGCTGGAGCACCTCTGCTATGAAGACAGGCTGAGAGAGTTGGGGCTGTTCAGCCTGGAGAAGAGAAGGCTCCGGAGTGATCTTATAGCAGCTTTCCAGTACTTAAAGGGGGCCTACAGGAAAGCTGGAGAGGGACTTCTGACAAGGGCGTGTAGTGATAGGACAAGGGGCAGTGGATTTAAAATGAAAGAGGGGAGATTTCGATTAGATATAAGAAAGAAATTCTTTACATTTGAGGGTGGTGAGGTACTGGAACGGGTTGCCCAGAGAAGTTGTGGCTGCCCCATCCCTGGAAGTGTTCAAGGCCAGGTTGGATGAGGCTTTGGGCAACCTGGTGTAGTGGAGGGTTTCCCTGCCCATGGCAGGGGTGTTGGAACTAGATGATCTTTGAGGTCCCTTCCAACCCTAACCATTCTATGATTCTATGATAAAATACTGGCACGATTCTTGATAACTGAGCAAAGGTGGTAAAACAAGACTGATTTCCTCTCCTACACACTTCTAGAAAAAAACCTGAAGTCAATAAGCCTGAGTAGAGCTGTGTCTGGTAATGCTCTTTGGTTATAGAAAACCAGGGATATTTTGCTTTTCTTGCTGTCTTTGCTTTCCCTCCCTCCTGTTTTGGTGATGATGCTAGAGCTCAACAGTTGGTATCTTGCAGAATGTGGACTATACAGGAAGTACTGTTTAGTCCCTTCCCTTCTAGGTAGCGTGTATTGTTCTTACTGATGTAGGTGCCTTTTTGAATGCTGAATGTTACCTATTGTAAAGGGGTTTGTATCGCTTATATTTGTAAAATAGTAAAGTAAATAAAAAATAGGGTACGTAAGTGAGCAGATGTCAAGTCTGACTGTAATGGCAGCTTGTAGGAGTCTTGTTCTATAGGGGCTGTATTCTGTCTGTGAGAAAATATGTTGTATAAAATGGTCACAGTCTTTGAAGGAACTTTCACAGCAATATTTTAGCACCGTGGGGCAGCTGAGCATTTTATTATCTTGTGTATTAATACATCCTTTTTGCATAGTACGGCAAGGAGAGAGAGGAAGATGGTTGTTACCTACTACATGCAAGTGATAAATCATAACAGATGAGATAATGGTAAAGACTAGATGATATAAGAGAGAGGCAAAGGACAACATGTTTGAAAGATCACAGCATTAATGTGGAGAGTGAGGTAAAGTAAAGAGGAGGTCCATATCAGCCAGAACAGTAGTGACTGGGGAGAGAGCCGAGTAAAGAAAGTTAGGTTTGAAAACATGGACTTAAGACAAAGAAGAGAGGAGATACTTGCCCATGAGGGGATATGTTGACAGACACAGATGGCGGTTGAAACACAACTGAAGATGAGACTGGAAGAACAGGTAGAAGAAGTAGCAGCAATGTGTCTCATAAGAGAGGTAGAGGGGTTTTGCCACCTTGAATGTAAAGTTAAGAAATACTGAACGTGGCAGTGGAAAGAGATAAGACATATCTCTATATATGTTTAAGAAAAAAGTATGAGTAGAGACTAATGAGAAAATAAATGTATTTTTTCCAAGTTTCAAAATAAAATAGAAAAAAATCACAGATTATGATAGTCTAGAAAGAACCAAATGTTAGGTGTGAAAGTCTGAGAAGTGATAATGTGTTACCCTCGTTACTGAAGCCTGAAGGAGTGGAGCAGTAGCAAAGCTGTCGGTGCTGAGGGGAAGAGGATGGGAGAATCTGTAGGTGGATAAAGCAGACTCACGTCGTCTTGTGCTAAGCCTGGGGAAGTTGTGGGACACTCAAGACAAGAATTTGGAGCAACTGAAAGGAACATAGGCTGAACCAATACCACAGCTCCCTCCTATAAATAGAATAGGAAATAACTGTGGTTCTCATGTGGGTTTGTGGTTGGGTTTTATTGTTTTTAAGGATGATCACTTTGTGTATATAAGTATCTGTGTTATCAAATAACAAAGAGGAGGTATTTACTTCTTTCATGTGTTGACCAGAAGTTTTTCTGATGCAGGTATCAAGCTGTTCTAGTGAAATAATACTGTTCGGTCTTTCTACTACTGTTTGTCTGGCAAGCATAAAGAATCTTGTAGCACACCATGGGTCAGAGCCTGCATTTCTTCCCAAGCACTTTATGAAAGTCAAGATGAGGGCTGTGTTTTCAATGTGTTCACTTTGTTTGCATGGAAACCCTACTCTAGTGATGGCAATTCGACTATTATTTTAATATTGGACTGATTTCTTGTATTCTGAAAACTAGCTGTTCTGTAACATATGTGACACCTAAACTCAAAGAACACTATGTATGAAAATTCTCCAGCTTGGGTAGGGACCCTGGTGTTTTACTGGAGAAAAAAGGATGAGATGTTGAAATCTTCATTACTGTCTGTGTGTGTGGCACATGCTATACATATTTCTGTGTTCTTTTTCTCAAAGAATTGGATAATAAACATGAATGTTGGTGTGATATGGCCCATACTTAAAGGGTACAGCTGGGTACGCGTCGATGAATTTGTTGGCAGGAATAATATGAGCTGAAATCATCTGGATCACCTCAGCAGCTGTGTGTGTGTAATATCCACTCAGTGGGTGAGCTGATGTGTTTTGTATGACTGCTGTTTTTTTTTTTTAAAAAAAAAAAAATATTCTTAGTTACTTGTATTTTTCTCGTGGAAGATAATTCTATCTTTGGTCTTCAAGTGCCGGCATTCACTTTAACCTGCTTTTTTAAACATTTTGAGCATTTTTATACACCCAGTGTTGTCTAAACATTGCCATACCTAGCTGCAATAAATTTGCAAGGCTGTTGCTCCATCCCCCTCTGGGTTAGTGGGGCTGAAGTCTGGTTGATCAGCCGCCAGTTCCCCAAAGCCGAGGAGGACTCTGCTGCCTGGGCATCTGCTGCTAATTCAGGGAAGCAGCTCTGCTGGGAAGATCAAAAGCATCACAAGCATTTTTTTTTTTCCCCCTCTGCAAATTCCTGGCATAGGACTTTTGGAAACATATCCCAGTGGTTAAATATAGCCATATATTTTCAAGTTATCCTACCCTGAGGTTGTTCTGAGAAATGTAGTAAAGGAACTTTTCCATCTTCTGGGTGAGCCTTCTCCTTGCTTTGCTTGGGGAGTTTGTATCTCTCTGTTAGTATATGTTTAGAAATTTACTCTGTTTTCATGTTACTGCGTAACAAATGGGTATCTTCTGGCCTTAACCCGTGGTATGTTTCCTCACAGCTGAAGGTTAGCTGGAGGGGAAGACGTTACCCGGAGCCATGCCAGACTGGCCAGTGCCAGGCACCAGCTTAGCTCCTTCAACTACCGGTGAAGGCACTTGGCCAAATAATTGAGTTTAGGAATGTTTAAAGCGTTTTCTCTAAGCATCCTGTGTTTCTGTTGATCGAGTATGAACCCGTGTTGTCATGTAGACAAGAATGATTTACTACAGAGGTGATCTGCCAGGTGGCTTGTACTTAGATGTCCTTCCTCCTCACTTTATAATTACTATTCCTAGAGAAGATTTGTTTTACTGTCTCCATTTTTTCACAGAGATCCAGACTGTTGTTATGCTACTATGCTTACCGTTTGTGTGTTGTTATCAGTGAGACAGGCGTGGTTGGATCATAGGCTTCTGTGTTGCAGAGCTTGCAGCCTAAATAAAACCACAAGCTGCCCCCTCACCTCCGCCATCACCCTCCATAGAAAATAACATGATGAATAGAGCTAGACTGGATTGAAGAGGGCCAATATATACATCTCCCTGCTATAAGGCATCATAAAGTGTCCCTAAACAGATGTTTGTTTAATTTCTGGAGAGAAAGGCTTCCAAAAGTCTTCTGCATGTGGAGTTGGGAGATAAGGCAGTATGCGCATGCAGTTCTGTCCAGTGGGTGGATGTACGTGGCACCTTTGGAGACGTTGCTGATGACAGTCTGTCATTCCCATAAGGGATCATCTTTGTGATCCTTGAGGACGTGCTCAAATTCTTTGCCCTATACAGTGATGCAAGAACTTGGACATCATCTGTCTCTTGAAATAGTATCAAGTTTGATAAAGAGCAGAAGAGAACTCAACAAGTCATTTTAATGGAAAAATTGGAAGATGTGAGCTTAACTATGAAGACAGAATTAGTTTCTATTTAATAATTTATTTTACTGTTAAACTGAATTATTGCTTTTGAATACCAATGCTTCTACCTCTTGTGTGGACTAAATACATGGACTAAATGCAAATGCACTAAGGGGCCAGGGTCATTCCGCATACATATGTGGAGATCTCTGTATCTTTCACTAGGGTTTTTACACCTACACCAAAGTCTAGGAAAATAATTCTTTTTTGCCATGCCTATTATTTATGTAAAATTATTACATAAATACGCCTTCTATGCAATACTCGGCAAACATATAGCATCTTGCTATGTTTTGCATAAATGAGGAAAACTAGGAAATGATGGGTGACAGTCTTTAACTTCCCGTGCCTGCGTATTAGGGCATATGGATCATAGGAAACTGCGTTCTCGGTGAGGCCGTATTAGGTGCAGTGGATTGTGTTAGCTTCACTGAGACTCTATCGGTGTTGAATTTGGTACCATAAGCAAAAAAATTGTGCTCAGACTAAATTTTGTGTGGAGTCTGTCAGGGATAAATTATGGGTTTTGTTCAGGGTTAACATTATCTGAGCCTTTTCTAACTAAGGAAAAAAGGTTAAATTGATTTGAGGACGAGCGGAGGTAAAAATTCAATTATTCTTCTCCTTTCTAGAAAACTAATGAATTCTTTTTCTGAACTCTGACTGTGAAGAAAACTTTGTAGTCTTCCAAAATGGCAGCAAAATCACAGTAACCTGAGTTTAAAGCTTAGGTGGATAACAAAAGGTGTCTGCTCATGTTTACATAATTTAATTTTGATTTCTGAGTCACGTGTTGTTTCACAACAGAAACCCCACTGTCTGCTGCACTATTTAAAAACAGCAGAGTGAAACTATATATTTAAACAAGAATACGACAGATTTTTCTGTCAGGTTTATGATGTAAGAATTAAAGCTATTTGTACAGCAATTTCTCCTGATGCCTCAATCTCCATGTCTTTTTAGAGAATAGGTAGTACTAAGCTCTTCACTCTTGAATATCTAAAATAGATTGTAGCTTTTACGCAGGATTATACAGCCCAGAGAAATAAACTTTTTGTCAATGTGTCTTGTCATAAATCCTTGATTTCTAGCCATTGCTTATGCACTGTAACTGTGATAATGGCTATTATAATTACTTAGTTTGTGAAGGTAATACATATCCAGAAATGTTTATTCTGCTGCTTTTTCTTTAGGAAGATTTTTATATATTTAATGCCTGAGCTAAACAGTACTATTGTGCTTGTTCTGAGCAATTATGCAGGAGAATTTCAGTAGGAGATGTTATCCAGGATCCATGTGCAAGGAAGGAGGGGGCACGTATGTGTTGGTGTCCCACCAGCCACCGGAATAAATCAGTTGGGAACAGGTGAAGCTGTGACCCTCGAGTCTCGAGACAGAAGTATGCATGTTGGCCAAGGCGGAGAGGGTTCCCTGCGCCTGGGAACGGGCTGCGGCAATAGCTCCCTTCCCATGGATCTTTTTTAGAAACAAACAGCTGTTGATGACTATATTGCAAGAGGTCTTTCAAATGACACAGCCGTGAGATGACTGTTACGACTTCTTCAGTTGCGTGTATTTGAATAAACAAAATCGCATCATTTGCTGGTATGCTGTCATCCCGCTTACAATAATTGAGAATCTGTAATTTACTTGCATTGCTTAAAATTAATTTTTAATTGGTGGGTTATTTTATTTTTATAATTAATTACGTAACAGAGTGCAACAGTATTACTACACAACTTTTTTCTGTTTGTGATAAAATGTTCTGTGCAGTTCTTTTTACGTGAGTTTCGTTGAATTCTGGATTCCTGCTGCAAATTCAAGTTTATGATATACAGAGCCTTCAACATTTGAGCTAGTATTGGAAATACAGCAGCGTACAAGAGCCAGCACTTACTGCAGCGAGAGGTTTTAGTGTCAGTCCTCCTTTTTAAGCATTTATGCTCTTTTAAAAATACTGTTTTATGTAGAATTCAAGGATTTTTGGGGAAAAAGTCCATCTTCACTAGATAATTATCATATTTTCCTTTTAATCCCAACTGCACAGCACAGCACTGGAAACATAACTTTCAATCTGGAAGCCCTGGATAGAAAAATATCTCCTGTGAAGAGCCAGGGAAGGTGGAAATGAAGTATTTGTGGGACTTCCTACCCACCTCGTTATGTATGTCCTGAGCACAGGCATGATTTCTCTCCATCTTTTCCTGTCTTCACTTATACATAAGCAGAGATTTAGTGCCAATAACATATAGTTAGTGTGGTCTGGGCTAAAATTTAGTCAAGTATCTACTGAGACCAGCGAAGAGTTTTGTCTATATCCTAAATTAATGATTCTCCAGAGGCAGATACTTGTTTTGTGAAGTCAAACTTGTTGCTTTTAACTAATTGTAATTTAGGACATCTCAAGATTTCAAATTAGGTTAGTGCCCAAATTGTACTTTTCTTTAAAAATCAAAAATCATGCAATTGTAATAGGGAGGGTCAACTCTTCCCATATATGTGAAAACAGTGTACCCATGGTAATGGATTTTTGGTTCTGTAGCTAGATCTGTTACAACCTGGCTTCAGAAGATGGATTAGTTTTATTTGCCCTTATGTTACATCTGTTATTTCAATTTCGAGATATCCACCAAGTTCTCTCAAAATCCTGAAACTTAGTTTTGAGAGACATTTTAAGCCAAGTAGTCAGAAGCAGCATATGAACTCTTGGAATGACATATTATTTTATTTTAAAAAGGATACATTTTGATTGGGATAACTACAAATGAAGATGTATTTTAAACGAAGCAATAATAGTATTTATATCCTTCTGGGGAAAATGGAATTTGCAATTTTGCCTTGGTATTTCTTATATAAAATTATGTTTAGGAAATAATGCAAATGAGGCATTATTTTAGGAGAGTACCCTCCCTCAACACTCTAGGGATTCAAGGATTGTCAGTGTAATGACTTAAGATTTTAAAGCTCTTCCTACACTTTGATATAAAAATATTGAGCGTAAAAGCTTGATCTGAAAATACAGACAAGGAATACATTTTGCCTTGAGAAACAGCTTGCTATAAACAGCTTGTGTTGGGCTCTTTCCTTGTTTCTACATTGTACGTGAAGTCTGCTACAATATTGCATAAAAGTTTGTGAAACTTTAAAAGTTTCACATGAAATCGATCGTCTTTTTTCTCGTTTGAAAACTAATATACTGACCATAACATGGAGCCTCAAGTACAATGGAAAGCACTGGTTTCAATTTAAGTAGTGGGTCTTCTGGATGAGCTCGTGAAAACATCACATCTATCACTGTAAAAGTTGGGAGCAGAGGTCTTGCATCATAAGATGAGAAATTTCCCATGATTTCTAAGTAAAGGAACATACAGTAAGTTTAATTCTGATTTATTATTTTTTTGAGAAAAAAACGTCTGTATCTGCAACAAAGGCAGCACCAGATATACTTTACCTTGTGTGTTTGACTTGGCAGAGTTGAACGTACAACTTTGTAGACAGTCTCCATAGTGAAGCCTTTGTCTAATATAGTCAATGTTCAACATATATCAGTGCCCACGTATGGATCTCCATTTACAGGCTACAGGCTGAGGATATTTGTTTGGGGTTTTTTTTGTTTCTGGCGTGCCCTATTCTGCTCGTACAGGCCAGGACATGTTTCCTAGCTCCTTTTCTTTCTAACACTGACAAGAATAGAGATTGAAATTGCTCTTGTCTGACAAGTGCGAAAGCTTGTGTGGTTCTAGTGGCCAATGTTGTTGGAAATACATGACTGCTGTCAGGTACGTTTAAGAACAGAGCAAAATTTGAGTAAAAATTTGAGATACCTGGGAAATTTTGAGATACCTGGAAAAATAATAGTGTAGTAAGAATTAAATGAGTGTATTCTGATCAACAGAAAGGAATTCAATGAAGCTGTTAAATTTGTGTCTACTTGAGTTTCATGTATGTAGAAGCAGTAAGGAATGCAGAGTGTGCAGGTCTGGTGGGAATGAAAACACTGATGTGCAATGATTTCTCTTGCAAAAGTACTTAGAAATCAATAAATATGTGTGACTGGTAGCTTTTAATCCTGCTTTTCCACCAAGAGGCTGATGATCTTACGGGTGTAACAAAGCAACGACTGTTGGTCTGGTGCTTGAAAGTTTTGCGTATGCAATACTTTTTAGCCATGAAGCCTTCTGTTCCCGTCTTGCCAGGTAGCAAATGCCACCCAGAGATTCATATTAAGAGGAATGTAACTGGCTGAAACTTGGAATCGTAGAATGGGTTGGGTTGGAAGGGACCTTAAAGAACATGCATTTTGCTTCTATGACTATGAGAATAGGGAATCATAGAATCGTTAGGGCTGGAAGGGACCTTCAAAGGTCATCTAGTCCAACCCCCCTGCAAGGAACAGGGATATCTCCAACTAGATCAGGTTGCTCAGGGCCTCATCCAACCTGGCCTTGAATGTCTCCAGGGATGGAGCATCCACCACCTCTCTGGGCAACCTGTTCCAGTGTTCTACAACTCTCATAGTAAAAAATTTTTTCCTAATATCCAACCTGAATCTACCTCCCTCTATTTTAAAACCATTACCCCTTGTCCTATCACAACAGGCCCTCCTGAACAGCCTCTCCCCATCTTTCTTGTAGGCCCCCTTGAGGTACTGGAAGACCGCTATAAGGTCACCCCGGAGCCTCCTCTTCTCCAGGCTGAACAACCCCAACTCTTTCAGCCCATCCTCATAGGAAAGGTGCTCCAGCCCTCTTATCATCTTCGTGGCCCTCCTCTGGACCCTCTCCAACTGGTCCATGTCCTTCTTATGTTGGGGGCTCCAGAACTGGACGCAATACTCCAAGTGAGGTCTCACGAGGGCAGAGTAGAGGGGGAGAATCACCTCCCTCGACCTGCTGGCCACGCTCCTCTTGATGCAGCCCAGGATGCGGTTGGCCTTCTGGGCCGCAAGAGCACTTTGCCGGCTCATATTGAGCTTCTAAAATGTGACACTTCATATGTTATGTCTGAACAGAAATTTAATTCTATGGGGTTTTATTTTTTTCATATCATCTCCTAATTATAATAAAGGAGGAGGAGCCCCCAGAGGCATACAGCCCCTCGGGTGCGGGCTCAGCTATCCTTGGTTGGTGTTTAGGAAGATATCAGAATAAATACTCGTCGTATAGGGTGTGAGACTGATAATGTTCTTTGATAGTTGACTATACCTGAAACAGTTCACGTGCAACGATTCACAATTGCAAATTCATTTGATGCTTTTGGCCAGGAAGTTTAACAATGCACGGCTCAGTTTTGGACACTCCTGGTAGTGTGTCCGAGCGAGATAATCACGTGGATATATGTCCTTGGTTTGCCTTCTCCTTTTGTACAGCTTTCCCCTATGTTGGGTAGGCGGAAAATGAGAGCATCCAACTGCCTTCATTCCTGCTTTGCTTCTGCTGTGTGAAATGTTGCTGGCAAAGCACGTGAGAAATCGGAATTGTCAGCCAAAAAGCCAGTTGTAGCTCACAATGAAAAAGAAAGTATACACTCCCCTTTGGCAAATCCAGTCTTTTCACATCTGCTTAAAGGGTTTAAGTAATATGTGGACTTGGCCAAGAAAGGGCCCGTAGAGTCTCCGTGATGATTTGCTGCTGAATAGTGTAATTTCAAGGAGGCAGCTGTACTTCGTGTCGGAAACCACCATGACGCAGGGTCATTAGGTCTTTGCTTAGCTGAGATCTATCCAGGAAATTCATTTCTATCCTAGGTACACTCGTCTAAATAGTCTAACTACCACGCTACTACTTTGGAATAGCTTGCTGTCTCCACCTCTGTATGCATTGGAAGATCTTTCTCCATAAAATGATATTTGCAGATTACTAATAGTTAGTTCTTCCGTTAATACAGCAGGGGCTAGAGACACAATCCTTCCTTGGAGCTTTTATAGGTGGAATTCATTATATGTTACACTGTTGGAAATGCTTGTCTTTAAACAAGTGATGTGATTTCTGATGCATTAGAGTAATTCTTAAGAAAAGGTGATAAACTGAGCTTAGGGTTCTTCACTAAAGCTACTGGCCAAAAAGGTTATTCATGTCATAAGCCATTTGACATGTGAAGATTTCAGTAGCTGTCTTATCTTCAGTTTTTATGATAAAAAATCAGTGATTGCATCCGTCGCACATCCCAATGTCCCAAAACACTGTTTTCATTCTTGGCATCTCAGGGTGGGTAGAAGACAGCATCCTGGTCCAGCATTCAGGGCTTTTGCCTCTTACAAAACTCTAGAGCGCCAAGTGAGTGTGAGCTTTTTTCCACTGGAGCTGTCTAGCAGTCACAGATCACTTTTATGTGGGCCACCCGCCAGTTGTTGTGTGGGAAGCGCCCTGAATTCCTACTAACACTACATTTTAATCATTTCAGCTATACACCTGCCTTCTGCATCTCACTTTCTTCTTGAATTTCCCCAAATGTTGTTCTGTTTTCCTTTCCATGCTCTATTTTTTCTTTAAAATCAACTAATTGCTCACGTTCCTGTCATTCTGCCATGTGATGTTGGTAGTATCACAGATGATACTGTGTAAATGTTAACAGAATCATTGATGTGGTTTTGTCCTTAAGTTGTATTTTTCAGTGAATTCCTTGTACGTGTGATGCTGTATGTCCTGTAGGATCTTATTGTAGTACTTTACTTTCTGAATGTTAAGAGGTTTACTTTTGCAAGCCTCTGTTATTACCTCTTTATTTCATCATGCCTGGTTTTAAGTACTAAACTAGGATATTTTTCTGTTTCTATGTTTTGATTCTTACGAGTTCTTAACTGTAAAATCATATATAAAATAATTATACATAAAATAATAGATTTTTCGTAGTTCACTTCCTGCAATCTTTTTTCTGCATTTTATATTACTGTATTTTTTTCTCCCCTCATTCTTTTTCTGTATCAATATAGCACCAAAAAGCCCCTGTTTCTCACAGCCTTTAGCCAGGCATTACAACTGGTGCAGCAAGGTAGCCTGTCTGTCCTTTTATATGGCAACGAGGTTCAAGTCACTCAACCTGCGGTTCAAATATACAGCTCAAGCATTAGTGCTCTATTGGGGATCATCCATCAGCCTAGGGATGGGAGCAATATATCTTAATTAGGTGGCTAAAATGCTCAGTAAAAACTTGCTTTGACCCAGGGAAAGAGACGGTAGTGATTTTAAAGGGGGCACCTTAAATCTGAATCAGATCTACAATGAGCATGAGATTAGGGAGTCAGCAAGGAATATTATCATAGAATGGTTAGGGTTGGAAGGGACCTTGAAGATCATCTAGTTCCAATCCCCCTGCCATGGCCAGGAACACCTTCCACTAGATCAGGTTGCTCAAAACCCCATCCAACCTGACCTTGAACATTTCCAGGAATGGGACATCCACAACTTCTCTGGGCAACCTGTTTCAGTGCCTCACCACCCTCAGAGTGAAGAATTTCTTCCTTAGATCTAACGGAAATCTATGCTTTTCCAGTGTAAACTCATTGCCCCTTGTCTTCTCACTATATGCTCTCATAAAAGATCCCTCTCCAGCTTTCTTGTAGGCCCCCTTTAGGTACTCGAAGGCTCCTAGAAGGTTTCCCCGGGGTCTTCTCCAGGCTGAACAACCCCAACTCTATCAGCCTTTCCTCACAGGTGCTCCATGATGCTTAGATCATCTTTGTGACCCTCCTCTGCACTCATTCCAACAAATCGATGTCCTTCTTGTGTTAGGGGCCTCAGAGCTGAACACAGTACTTCAGGTGGGGAGCACCAAGGATGAGAGCACGGATGAAGAACTCGCTACCTAGAAGTAAATCTGTGGTCCTCAAGGAGAGTTTGAGCAAAGATGAGGGACCTGGGAAGAGAAGCAAAGCAGTTCAGGGCTCTCAGGACTGAAAGAGCTGCTTTGAGTTTCTACAACTGCAAATCTGGAGTGGAGATAAGATATATAGAATCATAGAATGGTTAGGGTTGGAAGGGACTTCAAAGATCATCTAGTTCCAACCCCCCTGCCATGGGCAGGGAAACCCTCCACTACACCAGGCTGCCCAAAGCCTCATCCAACCTGGCCTTGAACACTTCCAGGGATGGGGCATCCACAACTTCTCTGGGCAACAAGATATTGCTTATCTTTGCTCACTAACCTAACCAGTCCTCCTTATTACGAGAGGAGACATCTACCCACAGCAGGGGAAGACTGGAAATGTTCTTGGAATGTTGCAGACTTGTTAAGTGCAGGTGATAGATATGGACAGATGCTTTTGTGTGTTGTTTATTCTTGAAAAGGTGAACTTTGGCTTTCCGGCAAAGTCTCAAATCGCCTCAATAAAAGAGCCATGTCGAAAACTTGAAAGGGTTGTTGAACACTTATGAAGAAAACGGAGCGGGTAGAGATTGACTGTCGTATCATGTTGAAGTGTGGATAAATGAACCTTTGAACTGCACCCTGCTACGAGCTTGAAGGTCTGAACATTACAGGAAATGTGTTCTTTGGTATCTCTGGGTTTGGAAGTATATAGTATGCTCTAAGTATTCTATATACTTTGTATACTTTGATATAGTATATCTCAGAGTATAATGAGGTTGATAAAAGTTTTGAGTATATCAGTGTTTGTACTTGTTGAAATCAGTTAGGTAACACCAGTAACTTTTTTTTCCCTGAGACAAAAGAATGGTTTTTATTGTTATACTTATTGACAATAAATGAATGTACCTAGAGAGAAATCCATGCTGGAGGTTTTCTAGCAGCTTTCGTTGTACTTTTTTATTACTTTGAGAAGGATGGGAAACGCAGGTCAGGTGCTGGGAGCTCAGCCTCCAGAACTTGTCTGTTTTCTTTGAGGGCTGGCAGGAACTGATAGGGAAGCTGGATGTTTCACGTTCCTTTTTGATGTCTCCAGACTTCACAGAAGAAAGGTAATGACGTGATAGCAAGTGTGGAGATTGGTGTCTGTCTACTTTCTGAGCTATGAAGTGAAAGCAGAGTTTGGTTGTGATGTTTTGATAATGAATAAATGGATGTTTGCAAGATGTTCGAACATGGAGACCCTATATTCTCACTTACTGATTGCCATGATAAAAGCAAAAGTTGTTCAGTGGTATTATCCAAAAGTCTTCTGTGTAACCACACGTGAAACACATGGTGTTTCCTAAAATGTTGGTCCTTGCAGCTTCTTGAGATGTCTGAGCTTAGGCTTCTGCCTAGAAGTGCTTTGGTCTGGGGAGGCTGACATCTCTCTTCATCTTCTGAATATGGAAGCAGAGCTTTGATGGTAGATTGATGGGAAACTAGGTGTGAAGCTACTGCAAGATCTCTGTTGTGATGTTAAGATACAGAGGAAGAAATGTGTAACTCATCCAACCTTTCTGGAGTTCACTTTGTGAGATAGGATTTGAGTCCAGTCTGTATATAGCAGCTGTAGTCACTAACAGTCAGACCTGCTATGCAGAAGACTCCACCTGGTCAAAATTCCTTTTATGCCGTGCAGTTTAGTGCCACTGTACCATCTCTCTGAAGGGCAGTATTTGCCCCACTGTGAGCGACCAGAGTTGCCTGTCATTTCTGACATGCAAAGGATGTCGCGAGTGAACATTTTTTGGATTCCAGCTGGAGTTTCCAGTTACCGTTTTTATAGTTGACTGCTTTTGTGGCTGAAAACTTGTGCCAGCTGTTGTCAACTTCAGAGCAAGTGGCAATCTGCCGTCTCAAGCAAATGTGGCTTCCACGTTTATTTTCGGTTTCGTGTTTGTTATGCTTATCATAGGTTCAAAATCCTGGCATAGCATCCTTGACCCTTTAGTAAGACTGTAGTGATTGCCTTTCGTGGTTAGAGCGTTAACTAACTTGCTTCATGCAAACAGAAAGTCCTGACCCATGTAATAATCAATTCAGGACCTCAGTAACTGAGGAAGTTTCATGTTATGATTTCCGCATGAGCAAAAGGACTTTTTATGTGATACGAAGACTGAGTGCAATAAAGAGTGACAAGAAATGAAAGTAAATGAATATTACAATGCATTTTCTTTTTGTGTCTCTGTTTGTTCTTGAACAGATTGAAAACATAGATGCATGCCTGAGTTTCTTGGCTGCCAAGGGGATTAACATACAGGGGCTGTCAGCAGAAGGTGAGTCAATCAGCTGTTTAAAATTTAATTTTGAAGGAGGAACCTGAATTACTGCTTGTGGTTGTAACCAGCACATGGAGTGTAATGGAAGATTACTATGGATGATTTGACAGTCTTTACTCCTTTTTCCCTATCTCAGTATCAAAGGTGGGTAAAATATATATCTAATCTCCACGCAGCTGACTTGTAAAAATAATCAATGAAACTGAATTATAATTCATTCACTTCTTTGTTTCCTTCTGTTAAAAACCAGAAATTTCTCACCTAAGTTCTATAATTGGCACATTGATCAGAGCGTAGATTTTACAGATACTTGAAGTGAGCTGCTGGTGTTTTTTTGCCTTTTGAGAAAGAAAGTTATTTCCTCATTCTTCAATTACTCTATTACCTAAAGAAGTATCCTGCTTTCTTTTTTACAGAAAGATTTTTTTAAAAATTTCTTTCCAAATGCACAAATCAGTAAAATCCAAATGTTTTGAACCAAAACAAAAGAGACATTTTGACCTCTTAATTAATCACTCTGGTTTGAAGAGCATCAGAATTTTTCTGAAACCCAAACATGACTCAGTGTACTATATTCCTTTATGCCAGTGCATGATATCTGTTGGGTTGTATGGTACCTTTTGGCTCAGAAGATGTTTAAGTGCTGCCTTAATTAAAAGATCAAACAGATTTCTGTCATCCTCAGCACCAGCTTTTGTTTACACTTTCATTTAAATATACTGGAAAAGCAATTGGGTTCAGTAGCTGCTAAGGCAAACTTTGAATATATTATGAGACATCTCCTTCAGTGCTTCACAGAACAGATGAGTTGGATGTGTGGCATCAGGTGAGACTTCAAATTAGACTTGGTGACTAAGCCTCTCTGCAAACTTAGTTTTGAGGTTGTATCATCAAATCATGCATGTGCTTTTACTTGCGCATGAATAACTTAATTGCCTGTATAAAGCCATGCTTTCTTCCTCTGAAGGAGTCCTATAGCTCAAACAAGGAAGACAAGAAAGGCTGTGTAGGTGTGGTGGGCTGACCCCAACTGACAGCTGAGCACTGGAGTGAATAGGAAGAGCAAAAGTGAGAAAACGCATGAGTCGAGGTAAAGATGGTTTAATGAGTGAGGGAAAGTGGAAGAGGAAACCAAAACAAGCAGTGCAAAGGCAATCACTCACCACCTTGCGCAGCAGACAGATGCCCAGCCAGTTTCGGAGCAATGGCTACCTTCCCAACACCCTCCCGCCACCCACCTCCATTTTATTACTGAGCATGATGTCATACGGCATGGGATATCCCATTGGTCAGTTGGGGTCAGCTGTCCAGCTGGTGTCCCCTCCCAGCTTCTTGCCCAGCTCCAGCCTGCTTGCTGGGGGAAAGCAGTGCGGGAAAAAGAGAAAGCCTTGACATGGTGCAAGTATTGCTCAGCAGTAGCCGAAACACTGGTGCCTTATTAATACTGGTTCAGTCACAAATCCAAAACCCAGCACCGTGCACGTTATGGTCATGATTTGAAGTCTTAACTGGAACACGCTTTCCCTTATAGATAAAAAATGATGTTATGAAATGTATGCTAGGTAACCACTGTGGATGAACTTTGCGGTGAAACTAGCATGTACGCAAGTTTTATATATGTACATTATAATTTTTTAAAATTACACAAATAAAAAAACTTTTATAAAATTAAAGCTATTATTTTTTAAAACAGTTATTAAAAATTACAATTTAAAATTACCTTTTGACATTTTGGAAAACACCTTAAAGAATTCCTTGCTGTCCTTGAAAGGAAGCCCCCTACCTCATCCTAGTCTATGAAATCTTATATGCCACTTGAAAAATGTGTATTTGAAATGTAATTTCACTCAGTTTGAAGTGGTTCCTAAGTGTGGAAAGCAAAGTAGCAGATACTTAGTACACGTTGTTCTCACCTGCTGTTACCACAACTAGTAGAAGAGGGGGCTGAAGGTTAGCTGTCTTTTTCTGTGCTGTATCCTTAAGCTGGGTTAGAACACCAGTAACAAGTATTTTCCTCCGAAGAGAAGCTTTAACATGGTCAGCCCAAGTACTGCCCACATTACATTCCTAGATAGCTCAGTTATAATCAGAAGAATTCTCATGTCAAGAAGAGAAAGTATGAGCTAAAACTTCCAGCAGAGGAAAGTTTGTTTACCAGGAAATGGTTTAAAAAGAAAATGCAACTGAGGCCCTAGTAAAAGCCAATTTCGACCTTGACATGATAGTTAAATATTTTAAAAATACAATAAATTTCACATTATTTCCCTGTCTTGATACAACGCAAAATCTAAGAAAAATAGCAGATTAGTTGATGAGAAGACTGTCTCGGTGTGCAAAGTTGACAGCGTAGTGTTGTTCCCCCTGGGGAAGGGACGTGTGATTACTGTTCATTGCACTCCCACCAAATCACAAGGCAGACGCAGCAGGATATAGGCTATCCCATGGCTTTGCTGATTTTGTATTTCTTCCTTTCTTTTACACTGTCTATGAATTAACATATTAAATCATATGGAAGCTGAGAAGAGACCAGTAATGTTTGCTGCCCACATAGGAATGAGAACATTTACTGACTGCACCACTAACACTGAAGGGAAGGATTGACAGCTAGAGAGAGGGAAGGAAGGAACTTTTTTTATAAAATGGAGTTGAATTCAACAATAAATTCAATTTCTTTTCTTAGTCACTCCTTAACTGTGCTAAGGAAGGAGTCTGAACACAAAATCACTTAAAACGAAGAGTGCCGTAACCAAACAAGCCAGTGTTTCTGCACAAGTGGCCAAGACCTGCTAGCTCAACTGCAAATAACTTTGTTTACTTCACTAGCAGATCCTCATCTAGGAGGAAGTAGAAGACACTGATTGCTTCCAAATGGGGATAAACATTGAAGTCTCTCCTGGGTTGCTTGGGAACACGTGTTTTTCAATAGTGCAGTTTTAGCGTGAAGGGAAGTGAAGGATTCGAAACTGGAATTTAAATGACTTCTAATTGTTGAAGTAATTTGGAATTTCATGTGTAGTATCCTTCCAGCATTAAAAAAATCTTGCTTTGATATGTGCATGCCACTTAGATGTAGTCTTTTTTTATGGATTTATACTGTGATGGTGCTAAGGATCTGCAGTCACCGATGGTGACCATACTGTGCTAGAGACAAGCCCCCTTCCCCAGCAATGTGGAGCCAAAAAGGCATTCCCCTGTCAAAGGTTCTTAAATCTGAGAATCTCCATTTGTGATTACTAAGGAAAACTATGGGGATGCTGGAAAATTCTTTTCCCTTCTTGCTGCAGTTTCTTATTGTCCATCGCTTTGAGCTGCCTCTCCATACTCACACTCTTAAACTTGTTTCCACACCGAGCTGGATTTTGGAGTCCTGGAATTGCAGCTGCCCAGCTAAGTTTGCCCTCCTTCACACAGTATCTTCTTGCTGCCAAGATTATGAAGATTAGGGAGAACATAAATGTGCAGTAGAAACTCAAACTGATGTCATAGATAGCAGCTGCACCTCTTCTGGGTGACAGATTGGCTGGGTACTGATCAGCTGAGCAAATGATGAAACCATAAAGGAATCAAAGAAAACATCTCGCTGGACTTTGGAACAATCATGATTCAGCTTAGATTTTAGCCTCTGAAGTGGCATTCATACTTCTCTAGGTAAACGAATTTCAGTGTATGCATTCTGCTGTGCTGCAGTTCATCCTTTTTAGGTCCTTTAGTTCCTGCCCAGTGTCAAGGTGGAATTGGTGGAATTCCTCAGCACAAATATCCCACAGCACTATTTTAAATATACCTGAGTAAGGCACTTACCATGCTGCTAAATTTTTGTGATACCACATTGAGTACAGTTATGTAGTCTTCAAAAAACTTACTCTTTAATTATCAAAAAACGCCTGCAGATCTCGTGTGTGGTGGGAATTAGTTCCTTCGTGTGTTTGCCTCCCTCATTTCTATGAAATTTCAAAATATTGTTCACATTCAGATCACGTTCCTCAACAGAGTCTATGAAGTTCATCCCAGAGCTGTTTTGGTAGCTTTGGATCCCTAACGTCAGCTTATAGCATGTGCTGACTCAGGTTGAGTGAGTCTGTCTGTACTTTGTGATGTATCCTGGACTGACTGTGAAGTATATCTGCTTCTCCACGTTTTGTCTTAAATTCAGACCTGCTTGTAGTTGTTTTGGCCCTTTCTCTCCCATCATTCACTGTGGAGAGAGTTTCCTGCTTTTTTTCACTGTGTTCTGTTCAGCAAACAATCTTGCCTCACCTCTGAAATGAACTAAGAAGGGTCGATGGGGACTGCATGCACAGTTCCTCAGTGGTCAACTGTGAGAGGCTCATGCAGAGCCACAGAAGCAGACAGCCGCTGTCTTTAGGGGTGAATAGTACAGTACATGACAGCCCTATTTTCTTGCAAGATAGATGAAAGCTGAGGAATGCGCGGTGAGTCTTGTACTCTTGCTAGCCAGTTTGGCTAACCAGTCTAGTCCATGTAAGCTAGTTCTGATTCAGATACAAAATAAGCTTTACAGAAGCAAATGCAAACAAGCTTGACTAAATAACAATGATAGACTGTTTTTCTTCTTCACTGGTTTGCTTTGATTTGTATTCCATACATAATTTATAGAAATTTCATTCACAAGTGTTAGAGGAATGACATAAGGATATTTCTCTACTAATCTATCCAGCAGACCTTTCTTTTCTTACCTTTTCTTTGTCCTGAACAGAATTTTTTTTTTTTTTTTTTCAATTTCCACCGAGTCTAGTGTATTTTTGTGAAGAAGAATGATTGGCAAGCTACAGTGGTGGAAGTTCCAGCTGTAGGTGAAACAAGCAGCAACAGAGATAAACCAGGATGGAAATTTCCAAAGGGTAGATTTGTGGGGATTCTCTGAAAAATAAATTCCAGTTTCCTCTCGAATGTCTAGAGCGTTTGTTTCAACAGTTTTGGGCTCCAAATTTAAAATGTGTGGGTGACATCGCTGTCCTTATCTAAGTTAATATGCATATTTAAGCTGATGCATGGACTGGAGGGGACTTAAAGCAGGAAGCAGTCGAGACTGCACTGATGGGCAGAGCGCAGTGAGGTTGAAGTACGCTTCGAAATGCTCTTTTTGTACAAAGTGCAGGGGCAAACTGCCAGGTGAATTACCTCAGTCTCTCTTTAAGATAAGAGAAACAAAACTACCTCTGAAAGTCCCGTTTGAAATATTTTGCTTAAAACCCAGAGGGAAAGAGACTGCTTCTTTTAAAACTCATTGAAGGTGTTTTTCTTTTGATTGTTATTTTTTTGGTCACCTTAGAAAAATGTCAATAGCAGGTTGTTCTTCTGATAAATACAGCAGAAGACAGACAGACATAGAAAGCAACGAGTTTTAGGTGGGGTTATTGTTATAATCACCTCTCACTTCACATGGAAATCCAGTCTTCGTTTCCAATGGCATGTAGCTTTGCTAAGTTGAAACATGCAGACCCGTGGTCATTGCTCTTATCTTCTGGCCTGTATTTGTGCAGTTAAGCTTCCCAGTGCCTCTGGATCTGTTTAGTTATGCTTCAGCCTGTGATTAAGTGCTACTTTCCTTACAGTTCCTATGAGTAATTTGAGTTCTTTGCTGAACTAAGGAGATCCTTTTTACTGTGTCTTTTGTGTCTGTTATACTCTATTGTCTAATTCCATGGGTGCCCTCCCTAGCTAAACACAGGCAGGTTAGGTAAGGAACCTGCCCCGTGCAGATGCTGATGGCAGCGGAAGAGGTTAGGTGTGTGGCATGACACTGCATGGGAGCAGGAATGGACTGGGAAAAGCGGAAATAGGCAGAATTCATTGGGATACCACTGTCTAGGAAGAGACTAAAATTGGCGAAGAAAACAAAGGAAGACAGAAAACGGCTGCTCGAGGGCCCTGGGATTGATAATCGCTTAAACAAGGGCAGTGATGGGAAGGAGCTCTGGTGGATGGACCAGAGTGCAGGGAGGAAAAATGGGTAAGGAAATGTAGTCATGAAGCAAGGGAGGAAAGGGAAGGAATATCCTGGATCTGTGTTGATGAGCAGGGCCACTTAGATAAGGTCTAGGAGTCACCGAGGAGACAAACATGGGCCAAAACAAAATTGAGGAAGAAAGTAAATTAGATTGGTGGCTAGGAAGAAAAGGTAGATTGAGGCACAGGTAGACAAGGAGACCAAAGCTGGAAGCCTGTATAGGAAGGGGAGCAAACTTTTTGAGCTGTCAGCCTGAGATTTGCTGGGTAAAGGGCCTGAGATTAAGAACAGTAGCTTGTTACACAGCAAAAATGAGCAATGTGAGCAGAAATGTGGCTGCGAGAGGGAATAAAGGATCAAGCAGGGCCCATTACAAAGTCAGAGCAACCTTTCAGCCAGAAATTAAACAGAAATTAAAATTCCGATTCTCACTTTTGTGCTTGGCCACTGTCTTGCCACATGTCCTTTTCTTCTTCTCTTGCACAGGGCAACAGTAAGTTTTATTAGTTCAAGTGATCTACATAATACATGCAAAAGTTCAGCTCTTTGGTGTAGCTTTTTAATTCACTTTTTTAATTTAGGAAGTTAAACGTACTAAATATTTAAGTTGTGGCACGTTATTAAGGTTCTCTGCAAGATCAAATTGGCCCTTTTGCATATTAATTACAATACAGCTGTTAACTGCACGTTCTGGTACGTGTCTTTATATTTGTATTTCTGTTTGGTTTTAAATTTTTGCATTTGATATTGCATAGAAAAACAGATTGACTTTTAGGAATTGAATGTTTATTCATTGACTGTCAAACTGTCTTTAGGTATTTTGGGTATCCATTCGTTATCTGCTTATGATAGTATCAAATTGGTAATTATCTGTTTTAACACAGCTATTTTACCCAATAATCATATTTTCTAGTGCAAAAATTTCATCAGATTTTCTTAGTGGAAACAATCAGTCTGATATTCCAGAAATGATATAAAGCTGTGTGATAAGTGAGTAGTTTCTCCTCCTCGTGCAAATTTAACACTGAGAAATCATTTAAAAGTGATTTTAAAAAACATTAAAGTGTTGTTCATACGCTTGTTGCGGGTTTTTGTTTGGGATTGTTTAGTTACTGTAGTTTAAAGGTACTATTTAAAGAAACTATCTTTTTAAGCACACTGGCGTTAACACACAGACTATAGCAGAAACGAGACATCGTGCAGTCACCGAAGGAGAAATTAGTTGTTTGTAGTTGGTGCTCACTGATCATCAGCTGTAATGCCGATAAGATGTGCAGAAAGCCCATCGTATCCTAAAGGAACTGAGCTCAGAGTGCCTTATGAGGAGTACAGTGGTTGACCCACTGTGCTATGGGGGAGGAACAGCAACCGATGGCTGACGTGTCACTTGTGAACATTGCCTTACAGAAATCAGGAATGGGAATCTAAAGGCCATCTTGGGCCTTTTCTTCAGTTTATCCCGATACAAGCAACAGCAACAGCAGCCACAGAAACAGCAACTGCACCACCATCCATCCCAGCAACCTCCCCCAGTATCCCAGCAAGTAGGGTCTCCATCCCAGTGCCAGGTCGGGGTACCACAGCAGCCGGTGCCAGCTTCGCTCCAGACTCCGTGCCAACAGCCCCTGCAAGCTGCGCAGCATCAGTTCAAAGCACAACCAGAAATGCAGTCAAGGTGGGGAAACTTCCTTTATGTTGGTGGCTTTGTTTTTTTTATTCATTGTTTATTTCTATTTTTTCTTCTTGTTAAAGGTCTTCAAAAGGCAAAGAAACTTCTTTCTTTAGTTCTACTCTAGAATAAAGAGTGTGTTGGAAATTGAATGCTGGGTAGCAATTGACGTCATACCTTTGGAAATCAAAACAGATGTGCTTAAATATGTTCTCAGTGTTGGAAATATGCAGTTCTACAAGTATAAAATACCTGCTAGTCCAAGTAACCACAGTGTTCTATAAGGACGTTTTTCTCAGTTTTTCTTCTGCTTCTTTCTACTCACAAAGCACGTATATCGTTGCCATTACAGAATATATACTTTAGGCATGTGAAAACCAACTTAGGTTCTCAGTTTACAAGAATTTCAGTCCTAAGAAATGGAGAGCTCTGACAGTGGTAGAAGAAATAGAGCTTATCACAGCTGGTGACAGTCAAAATCAAATCTAGGCTTATTGGTCAAAAAGAACTTGCTGCCGGCTTACATGAAAAATAATTTGCACAACTGGTGTTTGTTGGCTCTCGTAGATCAGAATGTAGATGAACAGAGGGTGTCTTTGTCCCTCGAATGTCTTTAATCCTAGGGGTGCTCTTCCCAGGTTAGAATAAAAGCAATTTATGAAAGTAGTACCACCACAAATACATGTACAGCCTTCTGCTTCTCTGACCCTTCCACTGCTCAGAGAGTGAGAGTTTCAGTGGGAATAAGTGGCTGAAGCCATATTTGCACAATTCCTAAAGTATGAAGGCTTTTCTTTTTTTTTTTTTTTTTTTAAACTACTGAGAGCTTATTTGGTTTTTGCTTATGTCTGTCTTTATGAATCATGCTCATTTTGGGTTGAAACAATGTTTTTGTGTAACTGAAAAACATAATGTTTCTACAGTATATATAAACTTGTACAGGAAATAATTACTGTGAACCAAAGATACATTTGAGCGTATTTCTGTGACTTTTCTGTCAAAAACATGCAGAGATGTATGAGACTATTGGAATATTGCTTTGATATTTTCAGTCCATTGTGTGGATTGTGCTGGGTTTCAAATACTTTAAAAATATCTAACCTGAAGGTCTTAAATGTCATGTTTTCTCAGTATATATTAAAGTGAAATTGTTCAGATTCTGCAGAAAAATACATATAATAAAAGACTGAGAAAGAAAAGAGTAATAAAGTTGGAGTTTGCACGTAGAATTACATGTTTATTACTTTATAAAAATTTATTCATTTTAGATTTTAGGTGTTTTGACATAAAGTTATACTTAGACAAGAAGCTTTTTTTTTCCCTGTGAAATTCACAAAATCTCTTTTGTCCCCAAAACTACTTACTAAGTTCAGTGGCTAAAAAAAACCAAACAAACAAACAAACAAACAAACAAGTTTCTTGGTTCAATGTTCTGTTCCGCTTTTTCTTTCCTGTCATACAGTGCATCTCCCAGGGACTCATCTCAAAGCAAAATCATCCGATTCACTCTTGGTCAGAAAAAGTCTTCTAGGTTAGAATTTCTTCATCTTCTGCAAAGCATGAATAATCCTTTTGCAATTTTTCTGGATGCATGTTAAGGGTTGCTGTTGAAAATAGTTTGCAACTAGGTGTTTTGCAAACAGCTGAAACATGGAAATGTTAGAATGGACTTTATTTTTTTTCTTTTTTTTTTTCAAGGTGTGGAATGCATTTTGGCCTGCAAGAAAATAATTTGATTTTCTTGTCCTTATGAGCTTTTGCTTTTGAGAACAAAACATGGTTCTGGGAGTTCTCTCCCCTCTGTACACGTCTGTATTAGTTGCATTTAGATCTGCATTGTTGAAACTAGCATCAGGCTAGCATCTTAGCTAGTAAAGAGAGCATCATGTGCACCATCTAGGGTGCACCACTAGAGCTCCTGCACTCCCCAGTGCTCTGAAACTGAGCACATTTAAGCTGGCATGATTGATAGGTATTTCAGTCTATTTTATTTCCTGAATCCCAGCATGACTTGCATGCCAGCTCGTATGACCATCTCATCTCAGTGATCATGAGGTTTGCTGTGTTATTCATGTGATTATTAATGATGTTTACTTTTACTACTACTGTATATTAAAATCTTTTACTAGGAATTTTTATATGGTTATATATTGGTAAATTATACTTTTCCATTTTTGCTAAGCTTGTGAACAATTACTTATGATTTTTATTCAGCTTGGCAAGTTTGTATAGATTGCTAGTTCTGCTGTATAATTTGGATTTATTTCCCCCATCTTATTTCTTTTACGACAACAGTGAAAGTCTGCAGTATAACCTCTGTTAAAATGTTCCACGTTTCCTTTTCATGTTCTCTCTTGATCATAATTACGGCTTGACAGTTCGTATTTGTCTAGAAGAGGTGCTGAAGAGTAGTAAAGGAGAGTGTTCTCTGAGCTCAGTACTTTATCTCTAATAGCAGGAAGCTAGAAACATCTCCTTAAATTTATTTTTTTTCTCTAGATTTCACAGGCACTGCTGTGAAATATCTTGGCCTGATACCAAAAGCAGGAGCTTAAAATCAGTCAGTTAAACTACAGGGGGGGAAAAAAAGTCAAAGAGAAATGATATCTTCTTCAAGAGTGTTTTTAGCACATATTTTTTTTTTTATTCTCAGTATGTTTTTATTGGCAGTGACAATACTGACTTGAATTGAAAAGTTGTCACTTCTTGAGTGGTTCCATGATTTGAGTAGCTTTATTTACTTTAAAATGTGACAGATTTGCAAAACCTGTGTGGGCATGTGTGGAGAGCCTTTTCTTATGCATCGATACAAGAACATGATCCCTTCCCTCCTGCCAAGCCCTGCTGGAAAACTCCCCTCCCAGTACCAAGGGCTCTAGTAGCCTTCCTGTGGTGGTTGGCCCATACTCACAATGTTTTATCACTGGGTAGAAACTTTCAGCTGAGATATCTTTTCCATCCTTCCTACCTGTAGGAAACCCAGCTCATTTCCTGTTAAGCAAAACAAACTCTTAATGGACTTGCTTGTCTTGGTGACTTCCAAGTTCTCAAGAACAGCATTTGTCCCTGGTTTGCCTCTGCTTCTTCCTATGTAGTCTTCTCTATGGTGGATGAAGCATCTCGGAAGTGTTCTCATTTACACCTTGCTGCAGTGATGAGTATGTACAACTTTCTAGCACACCTCTAGTGTTGAAAAAGGCTGGATAAATTTGAGGGGCTCATCTAAAAGGCTTCAGCAAAGTCAACCTCAGAACCATGATGTGCTGGGCCAAATCCGTGGTGGTTTGAGTTTGTAAATTAATTTTTAGTTTTGTATTTGTATGATGCCCATATGTCTTATCCTGTTCTGAGCTTTGAAAGCATGTGCATGCAGCTGCTGACATTTTTGCTCTTTTCCTTTACGTTTCTTTTCATATTTCCTATTTCTTCACTGGGCTTAGAGAAGTCAGTTTATATAGGAAGCCCTGCCAGACTCCTTCCTGGCTTCTCTTCCTTCCCATAGGCACAACAGTGGTTTGGTCGGTTGCATCCTCATTCTCTCTGATGACTGGGACTTCTTCATTTTAGCTTGTTATTGGCACAAGTTATTTAAGACAATTAGATGTTTGTGTTTTATATAATGAAGTTTTAAAGAGATTCTATCATACAGGAAATACAAAGATGGCAAAGAGTGGTCCCTTTTGTTGCTACTGTGGGTGACATGAACTGATTCTGTCTTTAATGTGATGTCCTTGCTTTTCAAAACAGTGAGCTGTTTCACTGACTCTCTTCAGTATACATTTTGAGCAACTACCAAATCTTTCAATTTTTAATATTTCATCAGTTTGGAATGTAGAAATATGTGCTCATTAGTGCACAAAATACAGTGCAAACATGGAAACTTTATGTATGAACTTTGACTTTGACGACCTCAAACACACCTATTGTTCTGAAATGTGATGCCAATGGCTTTTTAAAAAAGTCTTGCTCCCCTTTTGCCTGAAAAGCGTGAAAGTAGTATCCCTCCCTGTCTACTTACTCCAGAATCCTAACTATGGGTTTTTTTCTAAGCTAAATCTTGTAAATACAGGCTACAGTAAGGAAATGCTGGATGAGATTGACTCAGTTTAAACCAGAGACTTAAACCACCTCACTGATAATGTGGTTGCCCTAAGAGGGGGAACTTAAGCTTTGCATGATTTTTTTTTATAGGCTCAAATAGTTAAAGCAAGTTAAAGTCTCACTGGACTTGGCTGCTAGGCTTTGTAGTTTTCAGAGCAGAGATGTGTGTGGGAAAAGGCAGCCATGATCTGTCTTGTTATTTCCAAAATAAGAATAGCCCTTACGTGTCCAGCATATATATAATATGTGTCCAGCAATCTGGTTTTAAGAACAGTAGTGTCTCACTTAGCCTTAATCTTGTTCCAGTGGTATTGCTCCACCAAATTTACCTGCAGCTAATTCTAATTCACAAGATTTATTGCAAGTGATCATTAATTTTGTTTCAGGATTTTTTTTCTGACATCAAACAATTCATACCGCAGCTTGTTTGCCATATAATTTTCATCTAGGATGATTTTTTGATTTGTTCTTATAAAAACTCAGACTATTATGAGTATATATTTGTGGTATTGATCCTTTTATTTTCAGCTTATGCATGGTATTGCATAGTTTCTTGCCCAGAGTGCTATTTAAATATATTTAATCATATAATTCTTTCGTCAGACTTCCAGGCCCCACCACGAGGGTGTCCGCTGCGGGCAGTGAGGCCAAAGCTCGTGGTTCTCTTAGTGCCAACAATCGACGCAGCCAGAGCTTTAACAATTACGACAAATCCAAGCCTGGACTTCCCCCTCCAGCACCAACAAGTAGCAATGACAAAGGTAAGCACCTGAGATTTTGACATCCTCAGATTTTTCTTAATAGTGGCTTTGGGGGAAATTGAATTTTCCATTAAGTTCCAGAAGTTGCAAGACTATGTCAAAGCTGTGTGTTGTAAACATGACTCCTATTTGCAATCCAAAAACCAGCTGGCTTTTCTTGAGAAAGGTATCGTCCTTTATTATAGCTGAAGCTGTGACTTGCTGTCCTGAAGGTACAAGGAAAAAATAACTTCAAGAAAAATTGGCACTGCTGAAACATGTTTTTTCCATTTTGCTTCAAGCACAGATAAGGGGGAGTGAATTAATAAAAAAATAAGACATTTTGATGAGTGGTTTGACAAGAATTGAAAATGACCACTAAAGATTTCTTCAGTGTTTTTGTATGATAAATAGTAGCATTTGCTTTCCTTTCCTCCACTACTGTGGAAGATCCTTGAAGTTACAAAAGTACATGATTTAAGTCTAATTTCAAGAATCGGATAGTGTAGGGTTTGAAAGCAGGAACATGTTTCATAAACGGTGCAGTGAAAATGCGTCTATGGCAGCGCATCAAAAACACGAAGTACCCTGTTCTGTCAGAAGAGCTGCTTTTTTGAATGACATTTACTGCCTTTGTGTCCATTCACTAAGCTAATAATGTGACAGCATTCATTAGCTTGAGTCTGTAGCTCGGAGCTCAATAACGCAGCATTTACCAGCAGAGTTTTGGGGAATGTGACTGGTGAGAACTGAGCAATTCACTCCGGTCTCATGTGGACAAATCATTGGCATAGGCTGGCAGATAATTCAGTATCCTTAACAAAGTCATTGTCCTTACAAAAATAGATCAGCATTGGATTTCAGTACCATCTTCTTGCAGTCACTTGGCAGTCAAGCCCTTTAGGCTGAAGTCTCCTTGTTGTCCGTGCATAATTCGTATGAACAGTACAAGGATCTTGCTTGAGGGAAAAGTACTGGTCTGGTTCAACTTGCCTGTGGTTCTCATGGTTGTTTCTTTTCAGGAAATTGTGTTTTACCTTCTCTAGAAACTGTTGTCCTATGACTGCATGTTGTTAGATTTTGGAATACTGCCCCATGAAGCCATTACAGCCCAAAACCTCATCTTGTGATGATGGCAATGGAGGGGCCTCAGCATCCTCCAGAGACATCCTGAATCACCCTGATCAGATCTTGAATAAGAAGAAAATTACATTCACAGCTGAATAATAGTAATTATTGTAATTAAATTATATTATAATATATGAGCATAAAAAGCTAATAAATTAGCAACATACTACCTAGGTAAATCCATGCTTACTATTTCAGAAGGTACACTTTGTAAACAGTAATGATTTAACTGTACCATCAGCATGTAGTAGTCATCTCTAAACCTGAATTAGATCTGGCTTTCAGTAAAAAGAAAAAGCTGACATATTATGGCATGAGCAATAGAACCGATGAAACCTTGTTTTCTTGTGTGACATCTCCCCAGTCTGCCTGTCTCCTCCTTGTCGATACTCTTTTCCTCATGTCCCATAACTACTGGACTGGGGACATGCAATGTAGGATGTGTTTCGTCCTGACGTGTGTGTCAGTTGGCTAGATGATCCATCCTTACCTGCATGTGGATGGTAAGCTGTTAGACTGTGTTGAAGAGAGAACTTGAGCTATCTTGGCTTTTTCTCAGTTTACCAAGATTACTAAATAAGGAGAAAAAGGGAAAAAAGAAAAAGAAGAAAGGAAAAGTCTTCACACATATAGAGATAAAATAATAATTTGTCAACTGAGTAACTTAAATATCAGCTGCTTTTAGGCAGATACTTCTATGAACCCTCATTCCTCATTGTAACCCATCTCTTCAGAAAGATAAACTAGTTGCTGAAGAAACATAGCATATCATCTGCTTCATATGAATCTTAAAAATGACTAAAAGAAAAAAGATTTTAGGTTGACAGCCTACATAGGTTGCATTAAATACTCAGAATTTTGCTCTGGTCAAAATTTCCAGTCATAAATTATGTCCTTATAAACAAAAAAAAAGAGGGCTTATGTAAAGTGAACTTGAACTTTATTTAAAAATATGACACAAAGTTGGTCTGCGTCCATGAGAAACAAAAGCAGTTGGTCTGACAAATTTTTGGCTTATTTTAAGTTAATTGTAACATTGCCAGACAAAGTTTATTGTCAAAGTGCTAAGACAATTCAAGTTTTTTGACCCGTATCCTGTATTTTGCCTGAGGAAATGAGACTTACATGAGCATGTTGTGTGCCGGCCTTGGTAAGTTTTCATCTTTTTACCCAGTAGTAGTTCTGTTTTTGGAGGAAGAAGTGGGAGAAAGAAATCTGCCTGTTTGCCAGACTGTTTTGTCAGGAGTGATCACTTTGGGATAGAAGGTGACCTTCAGTGTATTCCATTTGAATCATTTCTTACAAAGTAGGTTGTAATTTTCAGCGTTTATTAATGTGTGGCCTTTCTCTCCAAACGTGAATTGTCTTGTTAGTCAGTCGTCTGTGTCTTGTGGCAATCAAAGTGTGTTAATTGAAACAGAATACATCAGAAATGAAAAGGACAGTAAATGGAGCATGGAGGAATAGCTAGTTACTGGAAAATAAATAACGTAGATTTTTTGAAAGATTCTATTAATGAATTAATGATGAGACCACTGATTTTCTAGAAATCTCGGGGAAAGGATTTATCTAACATCAGAAGCAATTACACTGTTGCATAAAAGTGAGAGATTCTTGGATGCATGCACGTTTGCTGTGAGAGCCACACGTATTCTTAGCAACGGCATGCATGTAAAAAGATGTGAGTCTTGCTTCCCCAAAGCTTATGTTGTGTCTTCAGTGTTTTATTTTGCTTTCTAAGCCTTGAAACGCTGTCTGACACCGGTTTTGAGATGTGGAGAAAGGGATATGTCTTCTCTACTAAGGACGACTTAAACACACCTAGTTCAGTCCTATGGACACCTGCTTTGAGGTTAGGCTATGATAGGTTTAACTTGCTTTTTCGAGTTAGCCCCATAGTTTATATGTGAAATCCCTTTCAAACTTATAGGAATTTCAGTGCGTTAATTCCTCACATCATAAAATGGTGACGTGCTGTGGTACTTTTATATTTGTTGACACAGTGATTAGCCATTTATAATTGCAGTAACATTCTAGGCAGGCTGTTTTAATGTGTGTAATTGCTGTTACAGGCTTTTTTTCTTCAGAAAAAAAGCAGTTAAAGTCTAATTGCATTTTTGGATTGTGGGGAAATAATGAGCCACTCAGGCTTGTGATTTTTTTATGTCATCATAATCCCTTCATACAATTGGAGCCTTTTAATTCACTTCTGAATTGTCAGAGTTATTTAGTCCATGCATATATAAGTATACTTTTGGTTTACTTTCTTGTCCTTTAATATCCTTTAACACCACAAGCATACTATACCTGAAAAGCATCAGCCACCTCCCAAGGTCACTAATGAACTCATCTAAATTATCAGAAATATTTCTAAGGAATGTAAAGAGACAAATGAGCTTTGTGTTTCTATGCCTCTATGTTAAACTATTAGTTACTAGTTGTCTTGAGGCTGCACATTACCGTGTTCTTCCAATTGTCTCATATGATCACCAAATAAAAAATAGCTAAAATTTTGTTTATGTGTGTAATTTAGAATAAAGAAATCTGGTTTTTGTCCATGGCAAGAAGGAGAACAACTTTGTCCGTGGTAGTACCAAGAATGAAACTTGAATATTGAAGCATACAACTGCAGTAAAGACTTTCTCAGGATTTTTTTTCAGTTTACTACACACTGAGAGTCTTTTGAGACATGCTTTGAAAGCAGTCTACAGTTCTGAAAAATGGTGAGTGTTTTTGACTACTTCTGTACACCCTCATATATCCCTGTCTGCACTTATCTTCAGGCACTCATTTTTCATTTTGCAGTCTCAAAAGTCTAGTTACATTGTATGGGAATATTCTGCTTATTACTTCCTGATTTGTATCCACAGTCTAGAAAATCCCTAAACTTACAAAACTATAGGAAATGTCAACTTAATATGCCATGTCCAGTATGTTTATGAAGTGGTATAGTAATGGGACTGGCTTACATGCTTTTTGTTAAGTTTTTTCTTCTACTCTGTTCCTGATACTTTATTTAAAATAATCCTAAAGAGGGCAGTAGAAGTCTATGGGAAATATGTCACTTTTTCTTTGGATTGAATGTTAGGCAAGATGTCAGTAGGAAAAAAACACTACCAGACTTTGATGATTTCCACATGAGATCAAAGAAAACATTTATTATTCAGATTTATGAAGAAGGTAGTGCTAATAATGTCATTTTTTTCTTAAATAGGTAGTATTAGGGGGAAAAAAAAAAGAATACATGCATATGAATTCATGCGCTCAGATGAAATAAATAACTGTTTTAATAGCGATGTTCTTGCAAACTTACTTGATACGAGTCTTATGAGAGGGTTCTGAAACCAGATCCTGCTGATTCAGCTATAATCTTAGCTGTCTTAAATGTCTTAGCTTAATCTTAAATGTCTCAGTTTCCAGATATGGTTATACCATACAGGCAGGAAACCAAGAAAAACGTGTGCTCCTCTGGTTGATGCTCCTTTATTTCTTTCCAATTTCGGGTAATCCCTTTTAACTTGGAACACACTATATATTTAATCACTGTATTTTAATATGTAAAGGCTAGTCACCATATTCGCAAGGATGCATGGTGACAGGACAAGAGGTAATGGGCATAAGTTCCTTCAGGGGAATTTCTATCTGGCAATAGGAATAAAATTCTTCACTGTGAGAAGAATTGAACATTAGAGAAGTTTGTCCAGAGAAGTGGTGGGTCTCCCTTGCTGGAGGTATTCAGGACTTGCCTTGACAGAACCCTTGGAAACCTCATCCAAGGCCCTTCTTTCAACTGAAGGTGGAAAGAATCATCTCCAGAGATTTCTTCATAGACTGTTTTATGATTTTTGTAAGTTAAGGTTAGTTTCTCAGGGTGTTAAAAGTATACTGGACATTGACTAAACAGTTATCAGTGATTTATTTAAGGGACTCGGGGGAAGGCACAGCAAAATTGAAGTGTGTTTCAGAACTGATAATTCTACCTGTTAAGAAAAATCTCTAATATTTTCCAAGTGTCCTACATGCCAGCCTTATTCAAATGTTCCATGTTTTCCCTTCTTTTATGTTGATGATCACTTCTGGTCTGTCGTTGTGCAAAGCTGTGTGTATTGCGATGTGATGCAGTGATACTCAAACCAGTCCATGTCGTACCCATTGCAGGCATAAACACCCTGCTAACACAGCTAAAATACTTCCAGTACAGAGGGTGGCGTACAGACAGAGGGAAGTACGGGGACCTACAGACCCCAAAGAGACAGTCTCATTGCAGTGACAATTTTGGGTGGATCAGGCCTGTATGGAGCCATCAGTAAGGGGCTAATATTACTTCAGTCCAGCTCTGAGCTCTGGCAGGTATAAAATTACCACATTCTGATACCTTTAAATATTATTTCCTTTTAAAATGTTTGTTAAGTATAGACTAGTTAAATTCCAGGAAGAGATTTTAAAGTATTTCAAAGGACAGTTAAGGAATTTCTTTTGTATAACTTTTTAACTTTGTGTTATTGGAATAGGAATGACTACCAAGTAAGTAAAAATATTAGCAAGGAAATGTAACCTCCGTTCCATTGAGCAAATCAACCTTGTTGGTGTATGATCACATTCACCTAATACGTGCTAAAAATGTGCGTGCTTTATATGTAGGCAGTTATATTTATCAGTACAGTTCAAGAGGGCATGGCATGTCTTGTCATAGCTTTAGTAGGAACAACTCTGCAGTTAAATCTGTATAGCTGCAGTGAGATTTTTCACAGCTAGATGTATGAGAATCCATGTGGTACTGATTCCTGGAGGTGCACTGCTCTGAATTCTCCAGTGTGCTTGTACATTCCTGTTGTCTGAATTAACAGACGTCAATTTAAAATAAAAAAGAAAGTGGTTTTCCAGAGTTTGTTTACAAGGTAATCTTTTATTTTACTGATGTTCGTGCAAACCATAGTTTTTCATGTCAACTGTACTGTGAAATATATATTTATTTATTTAAATGTCCTTTTGTGTAAAGAGTAGAAAATCCTAAATCTGGAACTGAACCACTTGAAATTTCTCCTCCTAACCTCTCAAATGTTTCATATTAAATCCTGCTTTAATATAAAAAGTATGTAGGAGTACACTCTTATGGCTTGATTCTATGTGATACCGAGCTTGACTTGAACTCAGCGTTGTTTAAGGTCATTTAAAAGTGACAGGTATGGATTTACATCACACCCTCATATTTGATTTAAAAACGCCACTTTAAAAGTAGAGAGAAGAACTCTCGTCCTCACAAGGAGCAACTTGAACCATGTGGATAGTGAGATCAAAACTCCAAGTTCTTGTGGGTAGTATCTTGAAGGCTAAAATTTTCAGTAGTATTCAAATGGGCTTTGAGAAAGAGGGATGCTGATAAAACAGAGAAGAGCACTGCATAATTATAGATTTGGAAAAACTCCTTTGCAATTTAGGTATTTTAAAGGTTAATTTATGTTGTCTTAAAGAAAGGTTATCTACAAGATACCTGTGAGTGAGATTTATAGTAATAAAGATTCTTTATTATCTCAATAGATAGCATACGAGTGTCTGTTTGGAATTTGAAATTAGCCCAATTCAGACCACTTACTGGATACAAATTTTAAGAATGAGGATGATTAGCCATTGAAAGATATTAAATCAGACATAATGAGTAAAAAATCAATATTTGCTCAGAGCTGGCGTTCAGACAGAGGTTACAGTTTTGGCTCAGAAATTACTGAATGAAATTCTTTGAACCATATTATCTTTAATATCAACTCAAATGATCCTAGTAGTTTTCTTGAATGAAAAATCTTTTATTTAAGTGCATAAAAATGAAGGACAAGTCCTCTTCTGTAGCTGCACATAAAATCAGATGGAATATTTGATGTTCTGAATGACTGAGTTTGGCTCCCATACCAAGTACAGGATGGTCAAGTGATGTTGCACAAGCTTCCTCACTGGAAACCCTTATGTTCTGCTTAACCTTATGCAGTTTTTCCACTCCATATAAATTAATAATAATTAACAGAGACAAAACTCAGGCTTTTGCCTTTATGCTAAATAACAATATAAGAATTAAAAAAAAAAAAGTAGTGAAAAAGAGCTCTAAGACTTGTAAAGCACGATAGAAATTCCTATTAGAGAGTTAAATTATTAATTTTTTTTTACCCATTTATAGTAGCATTCAGCATAGAAGCCTGAATGGAAGAGTGAAGGCTTTTCCTGTCTGCAGGTACAGGGATAGTTATCATGACAGCTATGGCAGGGGAGCTGAGACATTGGATTCAATTCCTCTGGCATTGTGCCAGCCTGAGTCAGGGCTGGCAGAAGGTTACCAGGGTGGCTGGATAGACTCTTCCAAGTGGCAGCTATATATATGGCCAGCTTATTCCAGTGCTCAGTGCTGCCTCGTCTCCCCCTTTTCCTGGCCAAAATAAAAGCCATTCCTTTCAATATTTAATGGTTATGATGGTCAGGATAACAAGTGTTATATTTAAAGCAAACAAACCCATTAGCTGTTTCTATTTGGTGATGGTCAAGTTGTCAGCTACAGTGTGAACGTTTCTGTGCCAGGCATGTTAATGATCAACCTGGGCTGACGTGAACTCATTTCAAATGACTGTTGTCCTCCAGAAGAAAAAACTTCAAATAAACAAATTTTATAGCAGCTCGATTTGTATCTGCAACCCATAACCACCTTATAAAATTTTCATCCAACTGTAGGAGAAAAAAACAACACTCCAGGGCTGGTATATCAGTCTCTTTGTGCCTAAAATAGCTGGTATCCTCTGTGGTTTTGTCCGTTTTAGTAATCTGGCTAGAGGAGTTATTAGGCAGGATTGTTTGGCTGAATAAGAAGAGTTACAATTAAAGCAGGACCTCTAGATTTGGTCCTGCAGGCTGCTCACTGCCCAGCCTGTGCTGGTCAACTTCTTGGTTTTTAAGCATTGAGGAAAGTTCTTTTATTGGCGTTGTACTGAATAACTCCAGTTTTCGAGGTTCATCAGGATATGTGGTGATTACTCTCAGGTTCAGAAACTATCTTGAAGTAACAAAGAAGTGCTTTTTGGAGGGCCTGGTGGAGACTCTGTCCTTAAAGCAATCCGAAAACCTCTTGTGATGGTCTCCTGGACTGTTTAGAAAGTCATTGTAATGTTGGTAGCTTCTAAGAGCTACCAATATATATAAAACAATAAAACAATATATTATAACGGTTGTTATAATATATATAAAAATAATTATTATATATGCATGTGTGTATATATATATAAAACAGTTATTATAGTAAGTCTTAGCATTTTGAGTGACATATTTTACTAGTCAAAGACTAAATAGTCCTGAAGTATTCAGGTGTGTGGTATCTTACAGAAGAATTAATACAAACCCACAAAGTTAATCTGTAACTGAGAGGACTCCCTGTTTTTATAGTGCTCCTTGTTGAGTCGGTCACTGCAACATCTGGTGGCACAGACACGTTGCTAAATAAGACAGAATTGTGAAATCAAACCCCGTATCTTGACCGATGTCCTTTATAAGCAATATGCTGCTTTGACTTCCGACTGAGGACCCCAACACACTGCAGCTGATACTGAAAAGGTCTTGACCCGTTTTGTACAAACTGCCAGGTCATCACTGAAATTGGCTTTAACTGTGCCAATGGGGTAGTGCTGAGCCCAGCTCTGTGAGGCTGCTGAGAGAGGGTGGGGGAGCGGTGGAGTGAGGAAGGCTTTTGAAACTGGGAGCAGCAGAAAGATTTAACAGTTCACTAGAGACTACAGAAATAAGCGGAGGTCTTGAAATGGAAAGATTCCCCTCCTTATTGATGAACAGTATATGGCTGTCAGGAAATTGGGAAGTGATTTTATAGAATGAAACGGCTCATGCAACAGATACCAATAAGTTAAAGATTTTTTTATTATTATTATTATTTTTTGGCAGTTATAACGTTCTTCATCACTGAAAATTGTGTCTGCATAGATTTAGAAAAGAATTTCCTTCCTTTGACTTTTTGGAGCAGTTACTTTTGCTCCTGTTCTGTATCCATCTTGGTTTAGTTTTCTTTTTAGGTTTCTCTTTCTTTAGAAAATTGAATGAATCTAATGTTTACTTTTGAAGTTTTGACTTGATAAGACTGTGAAAAAGTCATTAAGATTAAAAGGACTGCAAAAGTGGAAAAGAGTGTATTATTTTTAAGGAGATATAAGACCATAAAGTTTGAAACCGGTTTACTCACACTTTCAGATATTCCCTGGGAAGTAAAAATGATTGACTCAACAAAGTGAGAATATGATAATTTAACAAATTCCCAGCATACCACCCTTTAAAAACGTACAACTGTTTCACCTAGGTCAGGTATGAAGCACACAGCGTATTTTGTTCAGTGTTCAGGATGCTGCCTCTGTGCTCCCCTGTGCTGGCAGTCAAGAGATGCTCTTTGTTTTTACTGACTAACCATTTTCCCTGTAAGTCAGATGAATATAGTACAGTGATCATGAATTTGATGTGACAACAGAAAAATAAAAATAGAGAAAGGAAGGAGCGTGGGATAATCTGAAAGATACCCTGAGAACCTGATGATTTGGTTTGTATTTTCCTCCTTGGACAATGTCTAGGTTTTTGTTTGTCCGTTAGTCTAAAACTGCTTCTAATACCCTTGCACAAATTTGAATTGTAACTTTGCAGTAGATATGCTTTCTGATTTTAACTCTGTTTAAAGAACTGTTTATAATTAGGACAAGTTTACAGCGTACATTATATGATTATAGAATGGCATCTATAAATAACCAGTGGCATCTGTGCTCCAACTCTGAAGCAAAATCGACTGTGCCTACACCTGAGAGGTGTTTGCTAGTCTGTTCTGAAATGTCTCATGATGGGGACTTGACAATCTCCTTAAATGTATCCTTTCCAGTGCCCATTTGGTCTTAAAGTTAGCTTTTAAAAAAATATATAAGAATAGAATTCTACTTAGCTAGAAATTAAGCTCGTCATTGCTCTTCCTTGATCTTGGTCCTGTATATAACAGTCTTCATATATTTGAAGGCTTACAATGTCTCCCCTCAGCCTTCTCTCTTCTAGACTAAACATTCTCTACTATTTCAACCTTCTTCTTATAGGTTCCTTGTGATAAATCTCTTGTATGAGATGATCTCTTTGGGCCTCTTTCCAGTCTGTCAATCTCTTTTAGAGGGTTCCCGGGGCTGGACACAGTACTTCACCTGAGGCCTCACTCTAGTGCTGAGTAGGATGGAATAATCACATTCTGTGTCTTATATATGATACTCATAATACATTCCTGAATGACATCTGTTTTTCCTTAGTGTCACATCACAGAGGTGTGCAATTGCGATCTACTGTAACTCCTGTTTCGTTTCTGCAGTGCTGCTGCATAGCTGATTGTTTGAAGTTGTAGATTTAGGCATGTAATTTCTCCTTTCTAAGCATAGAACTTTTCAGTTGACTTCAATGAATGTAATCTTATTGACTCAGTCTATTTCTCCAATTTACCAGATGTGTTAATGCCTCTATATTCCCCAAACATAAGGTTACTGGCTTACATCCTAAGGTGACCCGCATGAAAGTCATTAGTGTCAAACAAAATACTCATCTTTGGGCAATGAGATAGATAGATAGATATCCTGGAGTATTGCTTGCATCCTTTCACTTTTCTAATCAAATACCTTTTCTTGAAAGATTGGCTCATCTTAGTGAATCTTTAGCGACATGTTGGATTTTATTTATATTTTTGTTGGATGTGTGCCCATAAAACAGCTTAAAGACTGTCAGAATATAACAAGCAGTGTGGCACGTTTATAGGACAAGATAAGAGTACGCAGTAAATCATATTCCTGCTTGATTTTGCAACTGTTCAATTGGCTGAATTTTTACATTTAAAAATACGTCCTCCTTTACCTAAACAAAGACTGGCTGAATGCTTAATCGTGACTGAAGTGGAGCTTTACAAGACCACAGAACTTTGCCATAGTTGGTATAAGCTTTACAAATATCTAAAACAAGCCAAAAATGTATTTAAATAAAGTTTTTGGGGAAAAAAAAAAACACTAAAAAAAAATTAGCCGATGACGTGTTCTTAACTGTACAGTTCATGAGGATAAAAGTTCTGAGCTTTGAAGTAAAGTGTAACCTTGAGAAGCAGCTCCTTGCCCAGTGTACATCTGCATAGCTGCATTGGAGACAGTGGAACCATGTTAATTTATACCAGCTGAAGACCTGGCCCAGCATTTCATGGCTTTTACAGTTCCTAGATGTTTCCTTTTAAAATAAATATTTACAATTTCTTGTGAATTTATTGCTGGGTGAATTGTGCCAGAACAGCCATGGAAATGAAATTTCACTATTAAATCATAGGAAAGCAAACAGCAGTGGGACTATGTCCGAGACTTCAGTAAGAGACAGCATGTTTCTACCACACCTGTAGAAGCTTCCTTTCCCGGGGTAAGAGCATCGTCCAACCTCTCTGGCCCCTTCCGTTGTGGCTTCTCTACTGAGCCTTTTGCCTGTTCCTCGTCCATAACGAAATATCATAGAATCATAGAGTGGTTTGGATTGGAAGGGACCTTAATGATCATCTAGTTCCAACCCCCCTGCCATGGGCAGGGACATCTGCCACTAGATCGGGTTGTTCAAATCTTCATCTGACTTGGCCTTGAACACTTCCAGGGATGGGGCGTCCACAACTTCTCTGGGCAACCTGTTCCAGTGTTTCACCACTCTCAGAGTGAAGAATTTCTTCCTTAGATCTAATCTAAATCTGCCCTCTTTCAGTTTAATGCCATTACCCCTTGTCCTGTTGCCACATGCCCTTGTAAAAAGTCCCTCTCTAGCTTTCTTGTAGGCCCCCTTTAGGTACTGGAAGGCTGCTAAGTGTACATACTCTCCACTCCAGCTACGTATAAAATCTAATGAAAGACTCCATAACAGCTCTCAGACTGGAATTCGTTAATGTTTTTGAATAACTCTGTTATGAGAAATCTTGGGGGGTTTGATTGTACAAATAATGAGAAGAAAATGGAGAGTAATGAACAAGAATGGTATTTGTGTAGTATTGAATGGAGAATGCAGCTTGTTTTGAATGGCACAGTAAACTTGGGTCCATTATTTTTGTGACCATCTAACCAGTATGTGGTCGATAGAGGTCCCTCCAACCTCTTTCTTAGGCAGTCATGTGGACAGCATTTTGTATTTTACAGTAACTAAACAAAAACAACAAGGAATTCAAGTGTCTTAGTCGGTTATGTCAAGACAATGAGGAAAGGGTCGCCTGTGGTCCAGTTTTATTTCCCTTCACCTCAGCAAAAACACTGAGTCTCGGCGACATAAACCAGTAAACAGCAGAACTGTTGTTTCATGTACTCTGCGTGAACAAAGGGGACTTTACAGAAACGTGAAAGTTTAGTTGCTGACGTATCCACAGGCTCCGGTATGGGTTTACAGAGGTAGAACACGTTTCTGTGAATACATGGAACTGCTATTGAAGCTACAGAGTTTACAACACTGGGCTTGACGAAGCAGATACAATGGAAGGAAAGAAAAACATCAAGGAGTAACAGTAATTTTTGTCTCATGTTACAATAAATTAAATCACCCCTAAAGGGAAAGCCGGTGAAGTTGAAGGAACCAATTCTGCTCAGCATGGTGAAGTTTTTGTCCTCAGCAAAGCAAAATGTTTCTTATCCGGGCTTTTCTAAGGTTATGCAGAATTTCTCTATCTGGCAATCTCTGTTTTAAGAAGCTGATTTTGTTGCTTTTTGTTGGAGTTCAGAGTAGAAGAGACAACACAAAGATTCAGTCGTCTTGCGGGTGGAGGCCATGCCTCTTGCCCACCCAGTGCTGGGTAAGTCAGTCAGTCCCTTCCAGCCAGTTGTAGTCCTCTGCAGTTAATAGTGTTACAATTGAAATAGAAACTTCTATGGGCCAGCAGAGTTGTGCTGCTTTTGGGGAAGGGCTGTGTGCCAAGTTGCTCTTGTTGGGAACATTCTGCTCTACCTGCTTGTGGTTTGGATTATTGAAAGATTGTGACTTTTATAGTCAACTCCTGGCGGAAACGCAGGCATTTACTTGAGGAGTTTGCTGAGCATCATATATCATTACTGAGGAAGAGAATAGCTCAGCTCTAAAGCTGGTCTCTGTAGGACTCTTATGTGTAGTACTTTGAAGGAGAGTCTTCTGGTGGGTGGATGAGAATGGTAAGGACTCACCAGTTATTCCTCTAGATGTGAAACAATGGAAGTGCCACAGAGGTTTCTGCAGTTCTGACACTGTAATGTCATAGAGCAGATCTGCTTTTACTTCCTAAATTAGAATTTGGTTGTAGATTTGCTTTTAACTCGGTTATCTAATCTATGGGCTGGACGGAAAGATATTTCTCTTCATGAGAACTTCTTATTTTTCCCATAGCTGTGAAATAAAAAATGACAGCTTGTTCATTCTGAAATGAATAAAAATGCTGTTAAGTTCTTGACCCTCCTAAGGAGAAGTAACTATGAGAACATCCTTTGTCGTTGTGTTGCCTTTCATGCTTATAATGATTGTTTTTGAAAGTTTTCAGTTATAGCAAATCAAAGTCCACTTGCTTAGAGTGAACATGACAAATGATGGGAAATTGCATATATTTTCTCCTGACCTTATTATAACGTAATCTCTCAAAGACTTCAGTGGAAGAATTAAATCATAAGCCTTCAGCCGTCTTTTTTTTTTTCTTTTTTTTTTTTTTTTTGTACAAATGGGTAGGTTTGCAGATGCAGTTAAGACTGCAGGAGCAGCTGACATCAGATTTACCCATGCTACAGTGCGTATTGGCATTGGAACTAGACCACCAACATCTTTTTTTTAAACAGGAATGTTAGGAACAAAATAGATTTCAGGCCAAGATTTGACTTTGAAAAGAGGAAAGCGATCATTATTTATTGTGGACTGTAGCTTGGATTTGAAAACATTTCTTTTATAGTCTGTTTTGGTTAATGCAGGTTGCTGAAGAAAGAAAATATCTCCCTCACAAAGCAACACATGGGAAATAATAAGCTTATTAATCAAATGCATGAAACCTGCTCTCCTTTTCATGAAAGAAGAGCCTATGCTATGCTGAATAAAACTTTCCCTTTTGCATGCTGATGCATTATCCACGTATTGAAGTTACTGCTTCATTAGGAAACCTAGCATTTGAATCTACATTCTGGCAGCAGAACCCCTTTTGGTTACCAAGATCGGTCTGAGGAGTAAAAGAGCCAGCAGACTTGTTTGTAAGAAAGAAACAGAGAATCTTAAAAAGTGAGAAATTTTCTTAAGCTGAGGCTGTTTTGCATGACTGTGTTTTATGGTGAACGTTTTATTTTTTGTGTTAACTTTGCATGGTGCAATGTAGCAAAAACTTGAGGACTTGGATTTTCCAGTTTCGCTGTATTTGACCTGAGTAAGAATCAAAATCCACTGTACTTGTGTAAGAAAATATCTTCTTTCCTTTTCCAAAGTGGAGCTGCTTAACATGTATATTTAAGAGTTTCTAAATATTTTTCATTGATATCAGATGTGTAGAAGCCGACATTGACAGAATTAATTTCCTGGAAAATGTCAGGTAGAGACTCTGAAAATTACATTAACATCCCCATATAGTCATTTTTTAAAAATATTACCGTCATAGTATCTTTGTCCTATTCTGATTCCTTTGACATATCTGTAAATGAGGAGCAACTCAGTAACTGGAGTTACATTGTACTCCTCCTACGCCACTGGCAAGGGAAGCACAATTAAGTTCCAAACAGGAGGGTGTATGTGGGGGAGTTGGGGACAAAGCCAGCGCTGTGTTTGAAAAGAAACAAACCCCAAAAAGTGTATTTTGGTCAGGGACCAAACAGGATTTTATAAAAAAAATAAATTCTGAAAACATCCAGAGAAAGGAGAAATTAAAAAGTTCTGAATTTTGTTGGGAGATAGGTTTTGAGAAATGCTTTTGATAAAAAAGCCATTTCACTTGACCCAAGCAAAGCCTTTTCCCAAAAAGATTGTGGACTGGAGCATTCACCTGGGCTGTTACGATGAAACTGATATCCCAAATGAACCAACACTTGCCATTCACTTCCAAGTAAACATTGTAGATCTCCTAGGAAGCCTGTTTTGATGTGGGTTGCCTCCGGCTTCTGCTCCCGCAGCTGATGTGTGGTGTTTTAACAGCTAGCTCAGTGTTCGAGATGGAGTCAGACTTTACAGCGGGGTTATGGACCACAGCCTGGTACCTGGGTAACTCTTATCTCCGGCACGTGAGGACTCTGCCTGGGCTCTGATTTCTGGTGAATGCAGGATGGCTTCGTTCATACCAGTACATGCGTTGGCTGTATTTATTTTTTCAAACCGTTGTTAAGATCCTTTTTGAGAAGAATGCAAGCTTGTTTTCTAAGTCTGTTCAGTTGGCTGCATGCTCAGACTGAACGCCGATTCACCCCGAGCTGGGTTTGTGTTGCTGCGTCTGTCGTACTACCTGAGTGTGCAACCAGCTCTTCCCACACTTCCTATGGCCTTGCCTATGCATATGTAAAGCAGTGAGCACCTCTTGGTAGATGCATCCTTTTCCAGTAATTTTCAATTTTTCACCATTTTATTGTCCTGTTACTCCTTACAACTCAGTTTTTCTGAGAAAGTAAAAGATTCCCTGCCCATATTCATTAGTACCTGAGGTTTATCCCTGGACCCAGTTGTAAATCCCTCCTAGGCATGTTCATGAATAACAGACAGCTCTAATGATTTATGGGCAAGGATATGCTTTGTGCTGAAGTGGTTTTGAGCATTAGACCAGAATGCATTTGGATAGGGAACTAAGTGTTGAAAGTACTGTGAATCTCTGGTTTCTGTAGAGGTATCCCAATATTGAGATGGGCAATTGTTTTTGTTTTTTTAAAGAAGCTAAACAAATCAGTTGTAAATGATGCACAGTTGGGATTTTTGTGAAGCTTTCATTACATGGCTGGGTGTCTTCTGTGGAAGGCAGGCTGAGACAAAGGCTTGCTTGTTCTGAGTTTCCAAAAGGAGTACGGTGCAGTGTTGCAATGGGAAGTAGGTTTTGATGGGTAGGAGGACATCAGGAAATAAAAATAATAACAAAGCAGTGGTGTACGGTCAAGAGGCATGAAGGCAAAAGCAATGGTACCCAGCTTTTGAAAGCAGAGGGAGTAACGCTTCCAGCAGCTTCTGAAGCCATGGTGACCTTCCTTCTTCTCTCCTGTCTGTGGGTAGGGTGCTGGGACGGTGGGTCACAGCTTCCCCTTGCACCAGGAGTCACCGTGACTCCTATGCTCCCACTTCTACAGCCTTCCTTAAACTATCAGATTGAATTTAGCAGGCTTGAGCCGAGCAACTAGAAGACCAGGTGGCATTGCTGTTTGGGACATTCGGTGGCTTGATTTTCCTTCTCTACTAGAGTAAAACAGGAGTAACACCCTGGAAGTCAGCAGACTGGCGCTAGCTTAAAAGAAGGACAATTCCTTTCTGTGTCTGTAATCTGGTTCCTGCTTTCTTCCAGCTCCATGTGGGTAATGTGCCATAGGAAAAGGACTAGCAAAACCGACCAGTATAATAGTTATTGGTTAATAACAGTGTCTGGGAAATCTTCTGACTTCAGTAATGTTTTTAAAAGTATCATTAATTCCTGCTGTCCCACTTTGTCCATAACCACGTGAAATGACTGAGTTTATTATTAAGGAGTCTCTAATACTCTTAGAAACCCGATTCTCCGCTAAGTCAGGAAGATGTATGTGCTTTAAATCTTTAGTAGATCTGGTTTGGATCAGAAGAGGGAGGTTAACAGAGCCGTATCTTCACTGAGCAGCTGAAAGTGAAGTAAAACAGTCCCTGTGTGGTTGCAGCCGCTCGTGATTTACAGGGCTGAATTCACAGGGCTGCTCCTGCTGCCGAAAACGCACGCTCTCAACCGCTGTTGATTTTTGAATTAAAAAAATGCAGCTCTATTCACAGTTTACTTTATTGCCAGAGGGCAGGGAAATATAGGTAAGAGCCGTTAATCCCCAGCAGGCTGCTGGGCAGGCGAACAGACGTAGATGACAAAAGTTAATTGGAAACATGAGCAGTTTAACAGAAAACATATTTGTGATAATTGAGAGAGTAACGTCTCCAGAAAGGAAACTCTGCAAAGAGAAACTTCAGAGGAGAAGTGGCCACTGGTAGGTGAGTGTGATTTTTCAAGCTCTCTTTAAGCTCTGAACTAATTTCTTAACAAGTAGCATTAAAAGGAACTAAATCAATAAAAGATTTGCTTTCTCTGAGGGGGGAGGGCTGTACAGTTGCTGCCACTAGTTTCTCTTACAGCTGGATTAAGATATGTGATATGCTTAATTTAGGTTCATTGTATAAGGACACAATTGGTTTGATTTCTATACATGGAGTTTTCTTCTGCCTTTTGCATATGAAGATCTCATTCCCCCTCCCTCAATAACTAAAAGGACTTCAGTTTTAATTTTTTCCTTACTCTTGCATTTTGTTTTAAATGTTTGAGGTTTTTCTAAGAATCAAACTTGGACAGCAAATATTTTGCCAAAAGCAGAGGGAACCCTTAGTTAGAAAATCGTGCTGTGTTTTTAGTAACGAAAAAGAATTATGAACTTAATAAGGGAGAACACATTGCAAAACAGATTTTGGGTTTGATTGGAGGAGATTCTTTTTTTCTTTTTTTTTTTTGTGAAACAGCAAGTAAATGTAAATTACATAGTAGGAGCGCATTGGTGTTCTGCTGGGTAGAAAAAGAAAACTGGCTTTTATTTTCTTTAAGTGATACTGATGTTGAAAATAGTGATATATGTCTACCTTTTTCATGCTATTAGTGTAAAGTTTCTGATGTTTCATTACAGAAAGAATCTCAGACTAACTATAATACCAGGTACTACTGTATTGGGTTTTGGGTTGACTTTTGTTTGTTTGTTTGTTTTTTTCTAGAGCCTGCAGACAGTACAGCCTCCCAGCCCACAGGAATGAATGAAAATGTCTCATCCTCAGTTCAAAGCTGCAGTGGTACTGTTAGTTGCAATAACTCATCAGCCATCCCTCAGCCCAGCTCTGCTATTAAACCTTGGCGCAGCAAGTCCCTTAGCGCTAAGCACACAGCTACGTCTTCCATGTTATCCGTAAAGCAGCCCGTATCAGAGCCTCCGAAGCCACTGTCGGAAATCGCAAAAACAACTCCCAACGGTCAAAAATCCATGCTTGAAAAATTAAAACTCTTCAATAGCAAAGGAGGCTCCAAAGCAGGAGGGACAGCGCTCGAGTGCCCAGGGTCTCGGGACAACAGTTGCGAAAAGCTAGAGACACTGCTCAGCTTTGAGGAGAGCGAAGAAATTGATGCCACAAATCAGAATGTGAACAATCCGGGATCGATGTCCAGCAGTCCCAAAATTGCACTCAAGGGAATCGCACAAAGGACTTTTAGCCGGGCGCTAACTAACAAGAAAAGTTCTCCAAAGGGTAATGAGAAGGATAAAGAGAAACAGAAAGAGAAAGAAAAGGATAAAAGTAAAGACATTGCAAAGAGAACATCTATCACGGAAAAGCCGGAGGTGAAAGAGGAACCAAAAGAAGAACAGACAGCACTAGCAACAACAGAGATGCCAAAAAAGTCCTCCAAGATTGCAAGCTTTATCCCTAAAGGAGGAAAGCTGAATAGTGCCAAGAAGGAGGCCTCTGCCCCTTCACAGAGTGGAATACCAAAACCAGGAATGAAAAACACCACAGGGAAATCCTCAAGTGCCCCCGTTTCCACAAAGGAAGGTGAGAGAAGCCGCAGCGGGAAAGTCAGCTCGGGGCTCTCTCATCAGAAGTCTCAACTGGACAGCAGGCATTCCAGCTCCTCATCCAGTCTAGCCTCTTCAGAAGGAAAAGGCATAGGCGGCCTCAACAGCAGCAGCAGCAGCCAAGCTGTCAACGGACCCACCGCAACGACACACACCACCGGGAGCAACACTGTGAGTGTTCAGCTACCTCATCCCCAGCAGCAATACAGCCACCCGAACACTGCCACGGTAGCTCCCTTCATGTACAGGTATGGCCAACTTCTCCAACGGAGACGCTTAGATAGAATCATAGAATGATTAGGGTTGGAAGGGACCTCAAAGATCACCTAGTTCCAAGCCCCTGCCATGGCAGGGAAACCCTCCACTACACCAGGTTGCCCAAAGCCTCGTCCAACCTGGCTTTGAGCACTTCCAGGGATGAGGCATCTACAACTTCTCTAGGCAACCTGTTCCAGTGCCTCACCACCCTCAGAGTGAAAAATTTCTTCCTAGGAAATTTTCCTAGATAGGAAGGTTTGTTTTGATCACTCTTTCTGGGGGTGAGGCAGCAAGATGAAAGCCACATCACATAAAAGTCTCTTGCTTTAAGAGAGTACAAAATTTATACATTTACACAAAAATCATTGGTGAAGGCTGTCAAACTAAGATGTATAAGAAGTTGTGATGGATAAGAGGGTGAATAATTGTTGTATCCAACCCTACTAACAGTTAAGATGAGAATGCTAACACCTCCTTGACCAGCTACTGCTCTTGCCTTTTTTTGTAATGTGTAGATTAGGTTTGTTTATGCATCATAGCTTTAAAAGTTGTGGCGGCGCCAATTTATGACATAGATACACTCATTCTCTTCAGTGTGGCTAACAGTAGTGGAGATGCCTCACTATAAGCAGTAATGGGAAATCTTAAAAAAATGAAATAAAAATCCTTTAGCGTAGGTAAGGCCAGGCACAAAGTCTGCTGTTCTATACATTAACTTTGAATTAGATAAGCAAAAGAACAGCCAACGGGGTCACAATGAACCTCCATCTAGTCCAGCGTCTTCTGTTTGACAATGGCAGTAGTTAATTTCACAATGACAATGCACAGCTAAGAATACCAAGATGGAGCTCAATAACAAAGCTTCCTGAGGACACGCTCCCCAGCCTAACCATGACACAAGAAATTCCCCAGTCAGATGATGGGATTTTTGGTTTTGACAGCCATCTCCCAGTTTTCTTTGACACCACTTGATTCTTTCATTGGAAGAGAATGGAAGCAGTTGTTCTGTCTCCATCATCTTCATGCTGCTCATGATTTGAGAGACCTCTATCATATCCTCCTGTCCCTTAAGATGTGTCCTTTCTAGGCTAAGGTGTCCTAGCCTGTTCAGTTTTTGCTTGTAGAGATGCTGTTCACGCTCTTTGGTCATTTTTGTCACCCTTTTCTGTCATTTTTCATTTCTACTATGCGCATTTTCACCTTTGATCTCTTGGCAGATGTACTGTAAGAAACTGTTGGCCATGTTATTTAAATAAAAGTGAATGTAAATTGAATTAACCTGAAAGAGAGGGGTGCCAAAGGCCTATATAGGAATGCAAAATGGGAAGAGCAACCCTTGAGTCTTCTGACCTTTTGAGTGTTCTCCTTCCATGTGTATGGAATAAAATGCCAGGTGTCCTTCTGGTATGCGGCGACATGGAAGTGAACTGGCTGGGCAAAAATAATCTGGACTAAAACTTGCATTAATAGTACATATTCTGGATTTCCCTTGTTCTTGCATTCGTCTATGTACGTCAGCATTATTGTTGCATCTTTGGCTGAAGGCGGGATCTACTACTAGTAATTTTTTGAGGTTTATTTTGAGTTAAAAAGTGCCAGTGTAGTTTATACTATTTTAATCCATAATTTAATAGAAAATTGTGATTGCAAACTGGTTGCTTTATTGTTTATGTTGCATAACCTGCAAAAATGTGTACAGGGTGCCCTGGGTTGTTAAGTTTATCACTACAATGTCCTATCAAAAGATAAAGTAAAAAGTACTCGCTGTTCAATCTTAGTTTGAATAAAGATATCATCATCTACAGTGTAAAAGCAGATGCAACCCATATGTTTTCTATAATCCAAACATGCTGATAAACTTTAGGCAGTATTTATTTGAATTTTTACAAAACACTGTAACGAAACTACCTATTGGCAGCTGGAGAAAATGCTGATAAATTGAAAAAATAGTCTTTACTTTTCAGCATTGGAGGAAAAAAGTCCAAACTGTAGAGCTGGCTTTAAAAAGAAAGAGAAAAGACAAATTGTATTGATTTGCAAGACAAGTACATATCTAGCATTATTGTAAATTTACTATCCAGACACTTTTTTAAATCCACAAAATGCACTTGTTAATGCATTGCAGTAGTAGTCTCAAGTTTTTCCTGCTTTCAGTTAAGGTTACTTTAATATAAACTTTTCAGCTGTTTATAGACTTCATTTTTGTGTTGTGTTTTTTTTAAAAAAAAAAAAAACCATAAAAAACATGAGAATTTGTTCTACATTTCATATGGGGTCAATTGAAATTAAGAATATTACAATAGTAATTCTCTGCTGTGTCTTCGCTTTTGTACAGCACTTACCCTTTGGACAGGAGAACTTCCAGCCGCTTGTTGATGTGGCTTCACGAGCGAAACACGGTGCAACTAGTAAAATGAAATGAGTCAAGATATAGTACTCGGATCTGACAATAGATTCTTATGACATCACCTTTCATTACCTGACAGCCACAATGTCAGACAATAAGTTGAAGTTTGAAGTTGGTTTTACCCAGTTGTTTGTTTTAATATACCAATGAGTGACGTTGCTAGTTACTGAAGGGAAACTAGCAGGAGCGTAACATGCCGTCACTCACTACCTGCTTTATATTTATGCAATACAGATTTTATTAGAGAGGATCATGTTAGCCACAACAACTGATGTTATTGATAATTAAAATTTAGCTGGAAATCCAAGTGCCTTAAGACTCTGTGTGAAGAGCTGTTAAGCCTGTCTTTGACTATGAATTTTTTATTTTTTACAGCTGAGTGCTTGTTTCCATTTCTAGGACATAATTCAACATGGGACTAATGAATTATGTAAAGTCAGTCTGCTGGTCTATTCTGGAGAGAGGGACAAAGCAGCTGATGGCGGGTGCAATTGTCTAGTTACTATATTTGAGATACTTTTGATGGAGAGTGAGTGCACATCTCTAATTTTGTTTTGCCTTCCAGATCGCAGACGGACAACGAAGGGAACGTAACGGCCGAGGCCAGCACAGGAGGGGTCAACATGGATTCTGCTCTTTATGTCAAAAGTGGACAGGCTGCTCTCGAAGACCTCTCAGGTATGTCTTGTGACACAACTTACTGACTGTGATCCGGTGAAATAAGAATGGGCTAAAGCAAGTTTAAAGTCAGGAGCTCCCTCTTTAGGGAGGATTTATTTTGGTTTTATTCCTAACTCTTTAGTTTTTATTAGTTACGATATTTTTTTCAGCTCTTCAGCGATGGAAACTGGGTGTCAATCGTCTGAATACTAGATGCTCAAGTTCTGCACAATGGTGTAACCCTCAAATTTCTTAAAATTCTTAGGAATTCTGAGTACTTAATATTTTTCTAGATGTGCAGCACCTTTTAGAATTAAGCTATTATAAGGATCTTAAGTATTCCCAAACATTTGATATTTTTTTTTTACTTTTTAAACCTTTGCTTCAGAGCTTATAGAAGAGATTAATTTAATGTCCTTGATGTTTTTGTTCATTTATAGGTTTAGAGGAATCTCAGCATTTGCTCACGTGAATCTGGTCAAATCAATATAACAAGGCAATTTTTAGCAACCATATTCTACTAAAGATCTAAAATGTGTTTTTTAATGTCACAGTCACATCTCCTATTCCAGTTTCAGGAATGTCTGTGACTTTGCTTATTGCATACTGTTGCAGTAGAATATCTCAGGTTTTCCCATCTGCTTAGTCTTGGTGTGCTCCAGTTTAATGTGAGTTTTCAAAGTGATCGTCCTGCTTGGAAAAATCATGTGGCTAAAAGTTTGACAACTGGATTGATTTCATACTGCATTACATATTCTGTCAGTGCTGTGTTTATACCTGTGTGCACATATGCTGATGGCAAAGCCAAGAGTCAGAGTCACGGGTGAGGAAAAGGGCTGCAGGAATGCATAAATGAGCATGTCTGTGTGTATGATTTATATATAGGTGGATTAAATATTTGAAAGACAAATAAATGGCACGTGAGATAAAATCCTTGACAACATTTTTGGGTTCATATTTAAATATGAGAGCCTGTTCAAAGTAAGAAATACAGTGTCCAGCTGCTTAAACTTTTTCAGTATTACCTCTTAATCGTGGTATTGCCTTGCCTAGATGTATTGCAGCCTGTAAACTGAGAAGTGCTTATAGATCACAAAAAGTCTTTAGTCTTTAACAATAGATGTTATGTAAATGCAAACTTATTATTCAAGTAGAATATGTAAGTTTTGAGATCCAAAAATGGAAGAGAGCTGACAACCTCAAACAATGGAGAGGCAAAACCCAGCTGCGTGTAGCCAAACCCTACGGAGAGCCGCAGTCCATAAAGGAGTCTTAGGGGAAAAGGAGCAAACAAAACAAAATAGTCCCTCAGCCCAAATAAATTAGAAGAAATAAGGGACAGATTTCTTCTCACCCTTTGTAACAGCAATTGATGCTTTTAATTTAAAATGAAACAAAAGAGAGTAAAGGTAGGGAGAACTGAAAGCTGAGTAGTTTAATGATTCTGCCTATTCATGAAGAGCTAAGTGATTTAATAATTAAGTTCTAGTGGCACTAGACAATGTCTGTCTTTTAAGTATACTTAAAATTTAAGCAACTGAATGTCATAGAAGTAAAAATATTGTATCAATTTAGGCATAAGAATGATGTCAATAGAAATTGGTTTGGCTTGTCTCTATGTGTGTTCTCTTGAGCAGTTATCTCCCGTTTGCCTTCACAGCTATGACAGAAACGATCTGTAAAAGAGCACTGTGACCTTTGTTAGGCTAAAGGCCTATAAATATTTTATGTTCTTTACTGCAAAAATTTGTAGTTCCATGAATGTAGAAAATATTTTCTGTCCCAGAGACTCGTTGGCTAAAGGAATCTGTCTTGTCAGGCGGCTGTTTCCAATCCAGCCAGATGATAATTGTTTGACCATTTGGCCTAAGTGAATTGTATCTCAGGGAGATTATTTCTCAGAGAGTAGAGACCCATTAAAAAAAAATTGCTAACATGGACACTACCTGAGCCATTGTTGTTTATCTTGAAAAGGCTAATGATGGTATAAGCATCAAAAATCTATCTTCCCCTCCCTAGATAGTTCCCCGTAGTTGGGGTTCCAGCACTTTGGTGAGTAGTTTATGCTATTGCTGCTTTGCAGGCAAGAATACATGACTTGTTTTTTCTGTGCCACTGACCCGACATCTTTCAGAAACATGAAGTTTAAAGCAAAGAATGTGGAATGTTCCAACAACAGAAAATCTACAGCTTATTTATCTGTTCCTTAATGCTTCTGATTTGTGTAACACACAGATAGGCATCTAAACTAGCAATCACATGGATGACCAGTATCCTGGCAGCTTAAGAAAGCGTCACTTGGGCGAAGAAGGCTGGTATAAAATTTTAAAAATTTTAAATTTTCTGTAGCATTTTCTTTAGTCGTGAGTTGTAAACCCTCTAGAATGAATTTGTTTTCTTCTCTGCCCAACAGAAGTTTTGTGACAGCTTTTTGGAGGTTTTCTGTTTCAGCATTCACCTTACAAAGAATATGTCGGCACTACTAGAAATTAACTTCTCATCAACCTCTTAGAAGGTTTAACTATATAAAGCTCAGCTGAGTTAGCAACCAAAGCATTTAATTGACAACTGAGAGCAAGTAAATAAATTATGCTGAGGCACTAATTAAATTATTAATTGTATAAAAATAAATTATGCTGAGGCGCTAGGAGGATTTTTTTTATTGTATATAAACTCTACTTTTAGAGTTAAAGAACAGGACATGAATGTGTTTTAGAACAGAGTGTTTCTGAATGCCAGGGAAAGTAAAAGTCACGCCCTGATTTTGTGTCATGTATCACATGAGAGTAACGATAACTGTGTTGTGCTGTGGACAAGCAAAAACAGTTGCTAATTTACCTAAAGTGTCACTCAGCATGTGTTGACACCCAGTTAACACAATTTAGTTTGCTTGAAAGCCGCTGTTGTAGGATGAAATCTATTTAAAATAGGAAAAAGAAGGTCTAGTGAAAATACAGCATTGGAGAAATTGGCTGTGTCGAGTTGATGTTAATTGTATCAATATATGAGATGGAAAGGGTGGTATTGATGGAGTAGATCTTCTAATGAGGTTGAAAGTTAACCAGGATTTAAATTGGGTCATATGGGGAAACAACGACGCAGAAACATCTGGTGGAAAGGCAGCCTGTGAAATAAAGTTAGTACAGAGCTCGTTCTCAGTCCGGCTGCGGCAATGGCAGGTGCCTGCTGTAGGGAAATGGTATCTGCATCGTAATCAGTTTAGAGTGTTAAATAACAGAAAGTCAGAAAAAAATGTGTTTGAGTCAGATGCCAGCAGTGGTAACAGGTCAGTTCTGCGTTGTTTCCTGCCTTATCCTTTCGAATGGTTTATTTTCCCTGTAGGAGAGGATCCAGAAACTCGGCGGTTACGAACTGTGAAAAACATTGCTGATCTTCGACAGAACTTAGAGGAAACGATGTCCAGTTTACGGGGAACTCAAGTCACTCATAGGTAATAACATTACTTTGTTTATAAGAAAATGGAAATCGTTGTGCTCTTACTTTACATCTCTCAGATCTGGCTGAGTTGCATCCTTGAAAAATTATTAATGCTGACAATGGAAGATACTGATCTTGTACTTTTTGTCTTTAAAGCACAGATTCTGAACTGTGTTCAGTGTTTATTGAGATGAGTAATTGGTGGTGGCAGGTTGCGTGTAGAATCAAAGGTGGAGAATAATCAGTGCTTGTTAAATGCGTTAGGTGATGTTTGAATACAGGTTACAGTTTAAAATATTTTTTCGTCCTAGTCTTGAACAACTTCAGTGCATTACACCCCTCTCCCCCTATGTGTAATGTTTTGTTTAAATAAGCAGGTGAACTGTGCTTGACCCACTTTATCAAGTGCATAACTTGAATTCCTGACCAATCTTTGGACAAACAAGTATTTCTAATATTATTAGTCATCCATGTATTTAACTGCTTTTTCTTTGTAAAGCAGCGTTTGGAAATCTGCAGCAATATTTAAAATATGCTCTAAATAAACAGAGACTGTTATTGCATTTAAACATTCTGTGACTCAGATCTTTTCAGTGTCAAACAGAAGACTTGGCAGAAGAAGCTCTTTGACCCCTAATGAGGTCGGGGTCCTACTTGGTGTGCGGTGCCTTACGGACTCCAGCCCTAAATGAGATCGTTGGGGGAATACCTTGTGTTTTGGCTTTGTATCTAAAACTGAGGCAGAGCTTGCAAAGATGAACTCCCAATGCTATTTTTCTTTTCAAATTTCAATTAATGTGACAGCTGATTATGATCTAATCACTGTCACCAGAGGATACATAGGTTTTTACAGCATGTACGTAGCATTGTATTGCGAATAGTACAGAGCTACTTATTTTAACAAATATCCACAATAAAAAAAGAAATAACACTGTTAGTTGAGCAGAGAAGGAAAAGGGGAGCTCGTGTGGGTAAAAGAAGTTGCAGCTATGGATTCGCTGAAACTAAAGGAGCTGCAACTAAGCTGCGAGTGTAGGGTCTTACAGTCTATACACGTCACCTGAAACCTCATCGTGTAGCTGTCCCGTTTCTAAGGTTCCAGTTAGCAGCCTGCCTTTAATTCAAATGCATTTATTTTTTTAAGCATATTGGAAAACACTTTTGACACCAATGTCACTGCCGAGATAAGTGGTCACAGTCTTCTCAGACCTTATTAGCGTTCCTCTTGGAAGGGATGCAACATTCACAGTCTCAGAAATGGAGAATGGAAGATTTCATATAGCTGACGCTTGTCAAAAACTGTGTTTACAGGCTATGACCTAAAATACTTTTGTAACCAGAGCTCTGTATAAATATTATCAATATTTTGAAAAATATAATCAATTCATGAATATAAAAAATACATTTTGAAAAATAAATTTGTTTTGCCTTTCTTCGTATTTTTTTCATTTAATCCTTTCCTCGGTGTAGAAAAACCTCCCATCGTGGTGCTGGACCTGTCTCCAGAGTATTAGGACTTTGATGAATGCAGCCAAAAAAGAAAACATATCAGAAAAATAGGACTTAAGTTGGTTTTCCTTTGGTCAGTTTAATATCCTACTGCCTTGCCTAGAGCAGCAAAACCATGGGTAATAGAGTTATATAGGACTGAATATGAAAAAGTTATGCTTTGATACTATGAATAATCCATTAAAAAGTACCTACTGAAGTCTTCTCACATGTTTGTTGAGTGCTTGGTGGCCTGGGTGCAAGAGTATCATTATTTACGACCCGTGTTGGAGGAATGGACCTAACTCTTCTCAAGGCATTGTAGCAGGTAAATTCTGTTAACATGGTTACTTACAGTCTGTAACTTGGTGAGTGTTCAGGGTGTAGGGTCTTGGAATCACCGGCAATCTCACAGTGCTCCATAGGCAGGCAACGTTTAATCGAATGCATTTCTTTTTATTTTTAAGCACATTGGAAACTACATTTGACACCAATGTCACTACCGAGATCAGCGGCCGCAGCATCCTCAGCTTGACGGGACGACCGACCCCCTTATCGTGGAGACTGGGGCAGTCCAGCCCCCGCCTGCAGGCAGGCGACGCTCCGTCAATGGGAAACGGGTATCCTCCGCGAGGGAACGCCAGCCGCTTCATCAACACGGAGTCGGGACGTTACATGTATTCGGCGCCTTTGCGGAGGCAACTAGCATCCCGTGGTAGCAGCGTCTGCCACGTGGACATCTCAGACAAGGGAAGTGATGAAATCGACCTAGAAGGCATCACCATGGATGCCACTGGCTATATGAGCGATGGGGATGTGTTGGGCAAGAATATCAGAACTGATGACATCACAAGTGGGTAGGTGCCTTTGCTTTTCTTCTTAAGTACTATACTTTATGTGATTCTCGTGTCGTGTTAAATGATGCTGTATTCCTGTAATTATTTGGAGAAAGAAAAAAAAACCACACAAATATATTGTACTGGTTTTAATAAGCATTTGGAGGGACAGCTCATTATCACAGTTAATTTAGTCAGGGAGATTTAAGCATATGATTTAAGTTTTAAGTGAATGTTAAAAAAATCTTCCTATATATGAACATACTCGTGCACATGATTAAATGTTTTCCAGAATCAAGAGTTCACAGTGGTCAAGTCAAACACATGCTGCAACATTCATTTACGCCCACGAGATGGAGAGAGTGAGGCATTTGCTGTACTTCTACTGAATCTTTTTGCTGCTTGAACTTTTAGGGCACAGTTCACTGGAAGGGAATGAGTTTACACCTCTGTGTAGGGTAAAATAGTTGTACATGCAAAATAAAGTCTAAAGAACAAGTTAGTGTGTTCATATTTCACATAGAAATATGAACTGATAGACAATTATTAACCAGATTTTACATCAACATTTTACTTCTGCCTTGACTGGGAAATGCATTTGTTCTTTGCTGCAGCGTCAGTATTCAATTCAATATGTCAATTTTCAATTGCTTCTAGAAAGTACAATCATTCTTTTTCTTAGCTCAAGTACATCAGCATTAGATTGATGTTAAAACTGATCTTTGAGATGAAAATGGCATATTTATTTTTGAGGCAGCCTTTGCCCTGTCTGGCCATCTTAGAACCTTCGCTTTTCTGTAATTTTTTAGTAAGTGACATTTCTTGTAGCATTAGCTTATTTGGAAGATTTAATGTCTCTTACTGAAATAGAAAGCTGGAATCCAGCTGCTGCTTTGTCACTAACTTAACCAATCAAGTTACACAATCTGAAAACCTCCATTAATTCTGTCTGGATGTTTTCACACTGTTCTTTTTCAAGAACCAGACACTTTATTTTAAATTCTTTGTTATGGAAGCATATAGTAAAGAAGCTGATGCAAAAGCCACTGTAAAACTTTGTTTCAGATAAAGCACAATGTTGCTGCATTAATAATACATCATATCAATAAAGCACCTTGTGTTTTCCTCAAATAAATCAGCTTATAGCTGAGTTTTGCAATGTTTGTTGTAGTAACAGTTATTGCTTTTCCTCTGGACCATGACTTTCGTTCAAACTCATGGCTGTAATTTTGGTGTAGAAGTGAGGAAAATAAATTCTGAGTAGTGCCATGGTTTCTATAAAACACCTAGAATATGAGCTGAGAAATGTCCCTGGCAGATTTGTGTCAGTTCAGGCTTCTGCTGCTCGTATTCTAGAGGAGCCCCAGTCTCTGCACATCTTTACTTAGTGTATAAAGTTCAGATTCGAGGTTGAGGAAAAGGAAAGAATAAGCAAGCTGTTGAGTTTATGAATTAGATTTCCAGAGAAATTTGTGGCTTAACTCATCTCTGTGTATCATTTCCTTTTCTATATCTGTCTGGTCATCCTGTAGAGTGAAAAAATGGAAGTCTCCATAGTTGGAAAATACAAGCATGATCTTTAGGTTCTGGATCTAAGGGACTAATAATGTAATAAAATGCTTTTCCCAGTTGTTACCTCTGTCACCAAAGGAGTGAGTTACATACCAAGAATAATAGCAAGAACGGTGGATATAACTTTTAGCAGGAGAGTCTCATACTTCGCAACAGCTCACTCCTAGTTTTGAGTGTTAGAATGTCTTTAACTGAGTACCCAACTCTTATTTCCCACTTGTTTTTGAAGGAGGAAGATAACTTCCAGTTTTTACTCATATAATCAGCCACATATCGGTAAATGAGATTTCAATCTATAATTCTTAGGACAAGAGAGTTATGTGTACAAATGTCTCTTTTCCACGTTTTTTGCCTTTAGCTACAAAAGCCTGTTTCACTAACTAATGTGAGTTGGTTTAGTGATTTATATAGCACCGTTGTGATCATTGACTAAGTTCCAAGGGCAGAATCTGTACTGTAGGTCAATCCATCGGAAAGATCCAGCTCCATTTCCAGGTTGTGGACAGGGTTTGCAAGTTAGGTGGTTTGGAGATCCTCCCGTTGCTGCGCCAGTGGGCATTTGAAGGGAACGTTCCTGAAAGCAGCCTATAATGTTGGAGTTACATAGTCTTTGGAAAGTAATCGTGTGTGTGGATTCCCCGAGAAGGGAGCGTTGCAATACTGAATAGCAGTAACACTGCTGGATATAATCCCAGTATTGATGGAGAGAAATAAAAAAATGAGTGTGTTACCTTTGGTGAATCTCACTGACACCTAATAATGCTGGATTACCATCTTCAGTATGAACAGATGTTTTGGTAGTCTGTTTCGTGAGTTATCTTCCCCAATGTCGGTTTATTCCCAATAATAAAAAAAAAGGATAGCATTGTGTCTTTGTGGGAGAGGAACGGCACACTGCTTAGAAATCAGAGAGGTTTCTTATAAAGAAAGCATCCATGTGACTTACTGCAGAACAAATCTCTGAGATGAGTGTTAGGGCAAACAGGCCTAATGTTTCCAGAAGCTGAGTTACAGTCAGCACAAGAGGGCATTTATAGCATGAATAGCTCTTTATTAGCTGGTACGTGTTTCACTTTGTCATTTTTCAGAATTGCTACAATCCTGCAGTCTGAAAACCTTGGATCTGTGTTTTCATTGGCAAACTGATAGGGAAGGAAGCCAAAATATTTGTTACAGCCAAAATAAATCCAATAGCCAAGATAAACTATTTTAGCCCTGTGATCCTGATACTTTCTCTGAAATGTACTGGGTCATGGGAAGTTTCGTTTGGCCTCCTGTAATCTACTCAAGCAGAGCTCTGGCAGACACCAAGATTGCTTTCATAGGATTAGAAGGAGTATCTTTTCCAAATGGGCAGAAAATATCTCTTAAACTAAGAAAGTCTCCAGGGTGTGGATCAAAGGTAAGAAGTGGTCTTATTGTGAGAGCTCAAACATCAACAGAATGACAAAGCAACTTTGGCAGTAAGGTGGGTGAGCTTGAGGCATCGGAGCCTCATTAGAAACCAGCACCTCAAAGCCCAGAATTGTCTCACCTATCCACTCCAAAGATTGCTCCAGGTGGAGACATTAACTCCCATGACTTTTGGGGGTTTGTTCGGAAGGTTTTGTCCACTTCAGTCTTCCCCTAGCTACTAACACACACTTTCCTACCTCTCTGTCCTTTTTTCCCCCCAGTTCTCTTTCATGAGATGTAGTGTTAATTTCCTTTTTGTCTGTCCTTGGAATGGAGCAACAGAGCTGTTGGTCAGGAAGGCCTTTTTAAATTATTTTCTTTTAATTTAATTAATCCTCTGCCCTTGTTTTGATTACCCTAGTGTGCAGTTTTCTATGCAGAATTAACAGCATGGATAGACCGACTCGCACTAGTCACAAATTTTCTCAGGAAATGGCTTTGGGTCTGCAAAACACAGCTTGTCAAAACAACTTTTTGCCAAAGCATGGTTGTTCCAGCAATGTTCCAACAAAATGTACATTTGATGATTTGACAGCTTGGCCACCCTAGAGCCTGAAGTCCAAGAAGGGAAGATGTCAGCAGCCCCATGCATGGACCATGGGTCAGCTGCATGCCAGGCTGGGCTTTAGGGTGCACCCAGCACACTCTTTGGAGTGAAGAAGGTCTTTCCATGAAGAACCTTACCTAGTGACTCTCTTATAACTCACTTACCCAGCCTAGCAGTGAACTACTCCCTCAGCTGTCAGATGAGGACAGAAGGGCTCAACCTGCCTGACATGTTCAGGGGCCCTATGCTAAAGTTCTTCCTGCAGTGACCTCCTGTGGGTGCAGTAGCTGTTGTTGTGGGGGAAGACTTTTTACCGTTTTCTTAACTTCCCCATTTATTTGATGCTTTGAGACTGATACAGTCTCATTCCAGATCTCTATTTCCACAGCCTCTTGATGTGTTTATGTGCGTGATGTTCACAGGAGTATGGTTCCTTCTTGTTTATTCAAGCTTTTATGCTCCCTCTGGGATCTTTCTACAAGTGAGTTGGGAACATCAAGGAAAGTATGCTAAAAGGGAGAGCAGGCCACTCTGGGCTGGGGAATCAGGCTTGTACTCCCTGCGTCTGCTCAGGTCGATCAAACTCCACACAAAAGCGTTGTGCCCTAGGTAGAAATCACATTTGTGGTGCAGAGGCCTGTCTACCCTTGAGTAACATGGACCAAAACTATCACTGAAAGAGAGTTCTATTGTAGACTGAAATTTAGTGGTTATATCTATTAGGAGACAGCGAAGAGTTGGATATGAAGAGCTGAAATTGAAGACTGAGTTTATTGAAGCGTAATTGATATTTGTAGGATTCTTGTGCCTTAGTAGCTTGATTTTTGTACTATTTTATTGTTCAGACAGTGACACATCTTGTTCAGGTCTCAGGGCTCGTATGTGGTGTAAGAGCCCTTCTCTTGGGTGGAGGTTTTATAGAAAGAAAAGGAGGACTATGCAGTTTGCTGCTAATGAGAATTTGTTCCTGGTAACAGTAGTTAAGAGAAACCATTTCCTCCTAAGCTGTCTGCAATAGGAGAGGTCACTGCTCCAGGAAGCGCGTCACTACCTAGAAATCAAGAGCAACTGAGCTAATCGTGGTCTGAATGAGAACCTGTTCACCCTGTGCATTGATTAAATGCTAGCTATAGTCTCTTCCAACCTATTTTTGCCATGGTGTCGTGGTTTAGCCCAGCCAGTAGCTCAGCCACCACAAGGTCGCTCACTTACCCCTCTCCCTCAGTGAGGGGGAGAGGAGAAACATGTAACAAAGTCCTGAGGGTTGAGAGAAGAACAGGAAGGGATCACCCACCAACCATGGCCCCGGGCAAAATGGACTCAGTTTAATTCGTTAATGGCTCATTCAGAGAGGATAATGAGAAACAAAGCCAGATCTCAAAAACACCTTCCCCCACCCCACCTCCCCCCACTTCTTCCCTGCTCTACATCCTCCCCCAGTGGTGCTGGAGGATGGAAGATGGAGAGGTTGCAGGTCAGTTTGTCACACGTTGTTTCTGCCGCTCCTTTCCTAAAGGAGGAGGATTCCTTACACTCTTTTCCCCTGCTCCAGTGGATCCTCTCCTCACAGGACAGTCCACAGACTTCTCCAACATCAGTCTTTCCCACAGGATGCACTCCTTACCCCTCAGATTGCTTCAGCGCAGGCTTCTTCCCCACGGAGTCAACGGCTTCTGAGGGAGCTGCCACCCGCTCTGGCGTGGGGCTCTCCAGGGATTCAGATGCCTCTCCGCCTTGTCGTCAGCCTCCAGCAGCTCACGGAGACCATTCTCTACAACTTCCTTCAGGCACAGGCATCTCTGCTCCAGCATGGGTTTCTCCACAGCTGTGGGTGGATCTCTGCTCCACCATTAAATCTCCACAGACATCGGGGAGCTGCCTGCCATCTCACCACAGGCTGCAGGGGAATCTCAGCTCCAGCACACCTCCTCCTGCTCCATCTTCACTGTCCTGGGTGTCTGTGTGGTTGTTTCTCTCTGGTCTCAGTCCTCTCAACAAACCTCAGCAGTCCCAGCGGAATGAACTCCACCCAGCAGGCGTCCTGGGAGCGGAGTGCTTTGGAGTTCTCCGAGCTGCACTGCTGTGGCCATCTTCAGTTGGGTAGCAGTGGCCCAGCATGGGCAGCCCCCCACCTTCTCTCTCTCTCTCCAGTGCAGGTCTGGCCTCTGTTCAGGCTCCTTTGTCCCCATCATAAACAGGGTATTCACAGAGGCAGAGTGGCTCAGCCCCGGCGGGAGGGAATGGGGGGTCAGACCTGGCCAGAGCCCGGTCCAGCCAGTTTTGGAGCAGGAAGGCTTTTCACAGCTACTTACAGGGGTCATTTTTGCAGCCCCTCTCATGCTACCAAACCTCATCGCTTAAAGCCGGCACACGTGGTGATTACCACTGAACTTTTTTCTGTACGCTTCAAGTCAGTCATTTTACTGGACATTGCGCTTCAAATGGTATGATTTTAATGATAAGATTTCATCTAAATACAGTGGATGGGTAAAACTGCTTTCCTTATATGGCTACAACACTTCAACATGACTAAGAATCATTAAGAGGTTTGTTTTATTTTTCTTCTCTGTTTGAGCAGAGTGTTTATTTGAACTGCCTTCTGTCTTGCTAGGACCGGCTTCTTACATTTTGATCTTTTCAACATTGCAGAATAGCTACTATATATGGTAAATAGATAATTAACACAAATAATGAAGAGGTCAGACAAGCAAACTCAAAATTTTGGCTTTTATGAAAGGGTATTAGGAAACTTTGATTTCTGACTTCTTAGTAAACTACGTTGAAACTGGTTCAGAACTAGCTTTTGGACTTAAAGTCATAGATATCCTGGTGCTGTGAGAATGAAAAGAAAAAAATATGGCAGTTTTAAATCAAAATAATATTCTTATTCCAAGAACTATACTTAAAGATCTTTATAGGAGATGCGAATAGAATATTACATAAGCATTTTCAGTATTATTAATATAGTATATTATTTGAAACATTCTTAAACATTGCACTCAGTTCAGCAATAGTTCTGATGTCAGCTTCATCAATAAAACAGTATTTGATCATTTATCACAAATTCTGTCTCAGATAACATGCTCTCATAGAGCTTTTCTTGCAGTGTAGGTAGGATTCAGCAGAGGAAGACATCATAGGCTTATAAGTCATAACCTTAGGGATCAGTTGGAATCAAGCTTTTTATTCAGTATACTGCTAAAAAGGGCCACATTTGGTCGTACGTAGCGTTTGTCAGTAAAACAAACTCACAAGTTGTGGTGTGTTGTATTTTTTGCTTACTTGTACAAACTGTCCTATTGTCAATGACTACCAAAATACCTATTAATAGTCATTACTCCACTCTGGGCTTGTTTCTGTAATAAACACCTCAGCGATGTTTGAACTGCGGATTCAGTGCCAACAGGTTTTTGTAATTTGAGCAAAAGGCTTCAAAAGGACAAAATACTGTCGACTCTGGAGCTAGCCAGTAGAGGGAGATGCAACCATACACAGTTGGTCAATATGGATCATCTGCAGGGAAGGAGTAGGCATGAGCAAGTCAAAAGTTGCTGCAGAGTAACTCTTCCTCCCCTGTTGACTCTGCTGAGAACCTGTGGAGAAGCAGCACTCCCTCGTTACTTCTCTTTGGTCCCACGTCGTTCCTCTCCCTAGCAAAACTCAAGAGGCCGATGCAACATCGATCGCTTGTTCTATCGTTTATTTCTATGATTTTCATTGAAATAGATTCTGAGGAGGATTTAGACATTTAAATCAAAATTGGTGTATGTAAAACCCCATTCAATAGATGCCCGATTCTGGTGGATCTTCAGCTTGCTTCAGACTGGCAGCCTGTGCTTGGTGGGTGTGATTGTTTTCCTCTCTTAAGTTTCTGCCCATGTTTCACTGGAGTCCAGAGTGCCATTTGCACACCGGAAAGGCCTGGCCTCTTGCGTGTCTCAGTCTCCTCTGAAACAGGAATGGATGCAGTGATGTGAGAGATGCTTTCTTTCAGTCTAATATTCTTCTCTTATATACTGAGAACTTCTCTTAAACTACATCTGTCTCAGACTGCTAATTCCACAGGAAACTGGTTTCTTCAGAAGCTCGACGAGAAGCCACTGCCCTGGAGGGAACAGATGTGGGGGCATGTATGAGATCTGACCTATCGTGGCAGCAACCACCCAAGTCCCTTACAGATTCTACTGTCCTTGGAATTCCTTTCCTTAGCAAATGCAAGGTTCATAGTAACAAGCCTGTAGACTTCTTGAAAGGGAGACCCAGCTGAGAACATATGTAGAAATAAATTTAGCCCTGGGCAGCAGTGACCAAAAATTGTTATGTGACGGCTGCTGAATGACTTATTTGCCAGGCAATCTTAAAACATCTCCAAATAGAAAAGTATTGATTTCACAGAAGCCACTTCTTCGTATAGATTTATTCTTTTTTTCCCCAGAAAAAGGTCTGAGGATTAAGTAGTTCACAGGAGTGAACTTGTTTTGCTTCTAGACTGATTTGGACGGTATGAATAAGCAGCTACTGTTCATGTTATTAGTGATTTACAGGTGAGAGGTTTCTTCAAGTAAACTACAAAACTAAAATATACTTATTAATTTTTGCATAATCTCATTTTTCCTGTCTTACTCATTAGTGGAATAGGTGTCTCCTTCTTCTCAGCAGTGATTAGGATTTTTGAGACTACAAGTTGCTTATTGTTTTTTCTGGGTTTACTCCATGTTTGGGTTTGAGCATCTTCAAAACAATTTTTAGTTTGTTCATTAATTTGTTGATTGCAAAAAGTTAGCGATTATTAGTAAAAGTCTATTAATTTATAAATTATAGACTGCCTTATATATGAATTGAAATTATAAATTAAATAAGCATTAGATTTGTGTTTCTATGAACCTGAAAGGTAATATTTGGTCTAATGTTAGGGATTCGGGTACTGTATTAGCAGTCCCAACCTGAAAGCTCAGGACCCAATCCTGTTCCTGAACATCTTTCTTGAAATTCACATAGATCAAAGAATGGAATTTAAACCAGACAGGCTTATAGACAGGGTATGTGTTCAACTCTTTGGTTAGAGAGAAGAAGTACTGTGCTGATGTGGTGGGTGCTATGACAGAGAGTAGGCAGGCAAGAATAATGCATGGAAAGACTTGGGGGGAGACATGGAAAAAGATCATATGGTCGAATTCCAATGTCATGACGGAAAATGCAGACCAAATTCATACTAACCTGAGAATTTTGGGGTTCTCATCATCCTGCTGCTAGACTAACATTTCTTTTAAGTCAGATTTAGAACAAATTCCTCATTGCTATAACAAGATCGTTTTGATCACATTTATCGTATTTCAGAAACAGCAGTGGAGAATTTTCTGCTGTTGGTGGGTTTTAGTGGCTGGCAAAGTTGGACTCCTTTGATACTCAAAGCTTGTTAAGCCTCTTCATCTTGTTTAACTGACTGTAATGATGAGGCAGATGAAGCCTGGTGAAAATAAACATTTAAAGGAAAACTTTAAGGATAACAGTGTTATTGCTGCAGCTGAAAGAGAACACTTCTGAGTGTCAAAGCGGATATTGACACATGGAGTAATCCAAAAGCTGTAATTCCTACAAGCTTCTTATTTCTTCAAGTTTCAAGCACTTGGGTCACTGGGCAAGTCTTATGTCAGGAGGCACCTGGGCAGCTGTTTCCAAACTAACTTTGAATGAAAAGCCCCAAGAGGAAGGCAGGAGCACCCGGGCTGCCAGAGTTCGCTCTGGTTTTGAGACACGTGTGATGCTCAGCAGTTCAGCGTAGGCTTGCCCTGTCTGTTGTGCACTGCTGACTTACCTGCTGCCTCCTTCTCTTCCTAATACTTAGGTAAAGAATGTCTGTCCCTTAGCTATCTATTTTCAAAATCGGAAAATTCATCTTCTTACATTACGGAGTGAAATGAATATATATAAAGTGGTAGAGGTGTCAGACCATAAAAGTAGGTGTGCTGTTGGCTGTATACATGAGTAAGTAGGGAATGTGGACAGAAGTCAAGTGACTGAAACCACTGGATTCTACTGATCCTTGGCATAACCTGTTCCTGTTTCCTCTGCGTGCCTTTCAGGAAGGGGAAATAAATCACTTCAGCATCAGAAATACCCTAAAAATATTGCACTTGGAAGAACTTATTAAGGCATTCAAAATTTCAGAGGCACAGAAGGGGTGTATTTGGCTAAAGAAAAGAGAAGCTTAAAAGTCCAGGTTGTTCAGGGAACTCCAAAGCAAATTACTTTATGCCTTTAATACAGGGCAGGGAGCCACTTTCTTATAGGAGAAATAAAGTCACCTAGAAAGTGGGCTGTAAGTTCCAGTTGTCTGTTAGAAGTGCATAATACTGCTCTTGTTTAACCTGAGTCTTTTCATGTTCAAAGAAGTTTGGTTAATTTTGTTTCCTTGCTGGTGAAGAGTGAAACTATAGAGACGAGTATTAAGCATTAATTCCTGAAAATATTAGAAAGTCCTTTTAACCAGTCATCACCGTCTCACTGCCCATCCATTAAGTATATTCAGCTTCATTCAAGGCAGTCATTCCCCATGGTTGGTAACATCCCTAAAGCATCTGAGCTATTAAATTTTTTGAACATGTAGAATTTACCTATCTATATAAAAGTCACAGAGTATGGATAGTACAATTTTTCCCAGCTCATGTATTTAAACTTCTTCTTAGAAAAATACTTCGAAGTGCTTGGTTTTACACTGAATGTACTTGGCAGAGTTGTTAAGATTCATGAATCTAGCAAGGCATCTAGTACAAATTTGTCATTGTTTTTTATAGGAAAAGTCAAAGAAATTATACCTAATTGATAGCTGGTCTAATACAATTGTTTGGACCATCATAGAGGAGAGGCTAGTATACTGGCATTCCATATTCTGTAGCTGTATGTTAGGGTAGTAAATCCAGATGGCATTGAATACTCTTAGAATTAAATGGATGCAGGATAATATTTCCTGGTGTTATTCCTCCTTGAGTAAAATCTTGCAAGATTGTCTTTAGAAAAATATACCTTCGTGATATTCTTCCTTGTCATAAAGCAAAAATCGACAGCAGTAATAATGTTGTATTCCTAAAGGCAAGATGGCTTCTGAGGGCCAAGACAGTTTGAAGGGTTGGAGAGGAAGTAAAAGAAATCAACAGCTGGCAGTTTGTGGCACCAGTAACTTTTCATCTCCTCTGGACTAACCAATAGATAGTAGAGAATTTATTTATCTCCTCTGGACTAACCAATAGATAGTAGAGAATTTATTTTTTTCGTTTATTTTGAAGTGTATTTATTGTAAATGCATTTTTCTTCGCAGAATTTAGAAGCTAATACCTCTCCTCCTTTCACCTCGCTGTTGCATGCACGACTTTGGGCATTGTTGCTTTTGGCATCTTTTTGGAATTAAACATTCCTGGATAGAGGATATTGCATGTAATAAAAATAAGATATAAAGCTTTCAATCTGTGATTACATGAACCTATTTCAAAATACAAAAATCTGTCTTGTGTTGTTCTGGCATGTAAGAAACATGTCCTGTTGGTATAGTGGGTAAAAGTTGTCATCTATGTCTGTGCTTTTTTAGGGGCTCTTGGTTAGTAAAGCTCATGATCTAGTTGTCAAAGATGCCAAAGGTGGCCAGCTTCCATTGACTTCTGTCAGATTTATGAGTGCTTAAAACAGCTGAAAATCCAACTGTTAGTTTTCAGTTTGATGCATCTGCAGAATTATTCTAATCTATCAGATTGGTGAGCTGCTGTGTAGAGGATGGAATCTGCTGATGTTAGTAAAGAGCCTTTCCATTGATTTCAGCTTGGCTAACTCTTAGGAGTAATATATTTCCTTACACGTATTCTGAGTAATGCGTATGGAGAACAATGTATTTCAGCTGTAATTGATCTTTTTTATCAAAGGACTAGTCATATACCAGAAATCTAACAGCAAAGCCAAAATGTGCATTTTCCAGTAAGAAACATGTTTCCTACAGAAACATGTTTCGTGTGCAGACAAGTATCTGCACTAAACCTATTGGCGTATGTACATTAGATGTTTTTGCAAAACGCTGTTTGCGTGTTTGTATAATAATATGGTCTTAAGCTCTGCTTTCCTTTTCTTTCCCTTTCTTTTATTTTAGTAGCTTAAGGAAAAAATATTCTTCCACAATAAAATAGTTATAAACTATAGGAAACAAAAGCTAGAATGCAAGACCTAAGGTGAATTCCACACGAGTTACAGTGCAACTGCTCCTCTTGCTTTTTACAGTCTTTGTTTATGAGTTTGGAGAATCGCGTCCCCATAGATTTGCTGAACGGAGAATACTCTTGTGTCTGACATGAGTGGCTTAGCAACCTCTTTGTTAGACACCCCAGAGAGTCTCCTCAGTTTTTCCTGGGAAGGCCCTGTACAGATTTATACAACTAACTGAAACACTGAGCAGCAGATTGTGCAAGGCTTCTTGAATCTTTACCATCCCATTTTTTAAAAACGTAGTAATCAAATTTGACTTAGGTAAAGTACATCTGTTGCAGTAGCATCTCGGCAGCAGAGGCATTGCTGGCTGCAGCTAGGAGCATCTGTCCTTTCTTGCAAATGAGGGTGTCTCACTGTTAGGGAAAAAGCTCCATGCCTTGTTAACAAGAGGAAGGTGCCCTGTGTATCTGGATGTTACTCTGCGGGCTGCTGTCGATTTGCTAAGAGCAGCTAAAGGGTTAAGAAGATACAATCCCGTCAACTCCCAACTCGGTGAGGTAGGTTGTGTGTCCAGCAGTATGCCAGAGACAGTGGCCATATTGCTACAGTTGTTAGTTATTTCAGTCTCAGGTTTGTGAAAGTCTTTATGGTGTGTTTACACAACTGTCGGTGCTGCTGCTGTAGGTGTACCTGGGCTGACGAACCGGCGGTGGTAGCACAGAGCTCTCCCCATGCCAGCATCTGGAGAGGCAAATGGGACTTGCCTTTCTAGTTTGAAGCTACCTCGCATATATCTGCAGTCAGAAATACTTTAAGAAATTAAGCTAAATCAAGAGAAAAGTCCTCCTGTTTTATTTTGACGCTTGGAACTTGTTTACTTACTACTTTCGTGAAACACCACAAAATATTTTAAAACATTATTGAGATATTGATGTAGGCAGCTTCCTGAGAAACTATTCGAGCAGGGAAGACTGGAGTAATCTCTTAATTTCAGTATCAATATATTAAAATATTTTATTCATAGACTGAACCAAAGCGCTGGGTAGTTTTTGAAACTTTGTTTTCTTGGTTACCACCACATTGTGAAGTTACATTACATGATGGCTATTGCTGTCTGCATCGGTATAGGCTTCAGCAAAAATGTTGGATGACACAACCTGCATTATTGTGAGGAATTGTTCCTGGTGATCAACAACATCTATCTAGTCTTGTCCACCATGCATCTCTGTTGAATTTAAGATTCATTTGTCTGAATTAGAAAGTAAGAAATATGCTATCTTAGCAGTTTGTGAAGTATCATATATACACCTGGAACTTCTTAATATTGAAGAATAGTAACACTTTTTAAGTGCAGATGTCTCTAGGTCACAACTGCAGACAGAGTAGGATGTAGGAGCCAAAACAAGGTTGAAAAAACTTTTCATTCATCCTGAAACTTTGCTTTGTCACAGTAAATCTTGGGATACTCATTGTTCATGGATTACTGACAAAATCTAGGATGAATTCAATGTGATTTTTGCAGTTAACTTGTAAAAGGGTTGAGATTTCCATTGTGTTGGTTTAGCCCATGCAAAATAGTTCAGGATGGTATAAACCATGCATTTTTCGAACAGGAAGGGATCATTAGTGATAGCATTCACAAATATTAAATTACTTCCATCTAGGCATCCTTAATGAAAGTTAAGTATTCTTTCTTTGTTACAGTTATGTTGAATTCAATTCTTATTGATGAGAGAGAGTGCAAGATGTAATGGAGAATGTGATGAGAGGCAAAAAATACCTCTGATCTAGTCAAGGGCAAAGTCTTCATTGCTTCATATTCCAAGTAACAGTCTTAAAAGTGGGAAAATTGCAATATACAGTTAAAAACATGCAGAAGGTGCTACAATAATACCGAAAATTTTTACTGTTTTAATAGAGATGACTTTTTTTTTTTTTCTGTTTTAAAGGTATATGACTGATGGTGGTCTGGGCCTCTATACTCGAAGGCTAAACCGGTTGCCTGATGGCATGGCTGCAGTGCGGGAGACAATGCAGCGTAATACTTCACTGGGACTCGGAGATGCTGACAGGTAAGGTCTCATCCAGCAAATGCTCACATATAATGGCACATTTGATTCTTGCTGTATCTAATGCATGTTGGATCTCTAAGATTAAATAGCTTTGGGAATTCAGCTACTGAATATGTGGATATAAGCTTCTCCAGAGTATTTTAGGTTCCCAGATTGTCAGGATAAACACTGACTTTGTCTTTTGATTGCTTTGCTGAAATCTCATCTGGTTTTTTGTGGACAAGATGCAACACAAGAAAATGTAAAACTTCTATTTTAATAGTGTTTGAAATAAAAAAAAAGACCTAATTCTCTTCTAATTTCCACTGATTCTTCTAAGTCCCATGATTCAGTGTGAACGGTCAAGGCCAAAGATCAAGAATTAGGGGACTAAAAATCCATAATTTATGGGAGTGCGATCATAAAGGGGGCCAGGGAGGTGGGCAGTAATGAGACCTATATTCGGTTAGAGTTGAGGTAAATGAGTTAAATACTTTTACTTTTAATGGCATCAGCCTATAGCTGCTTCTTTCCCTTCCAAACCCAAAGCCTCATGAGTGTTACTGTTGATGTAGTAAATGAACCATATCTTTTTTCTTCCGTGAGGGACTGCGAAGTATAAAACGTGCATTTTGAATTAAAGGTTTAATACAATTTCTGAACTAATTTTTTTTTGTCTTTTTTTTTTTGTTATTGATAAATCTTTCCTGCGACATAATGCAGTTGACTGAGTTTAATGTGACTGATGCTTTCTTGATAGTGATGCATGGATTACTAAGGAAATCCAAGTGATGGAGAATCTAGCCTTGTTTTCAAAGAAAGCCATGCTAAATTTGCTTTGGTGTTCTTTTGATATTAGCAAGGAGCAGAATGGTAAATCTAAACAAAAGAACTAAAACCTCTCGGAGAATCTCAGCTCAGTTTCAATTACTAAGTCAACATATGCTTGCCAGTTGTAAAATATGCCTGGATTTTTCAGGAGCTCATATCTCTTGCTGAAATTTGCAACTTGAAACCTGTACTCAGCCAATAGCACTCGCTCCTGGTTGACTGTGGGTGAAGGCATTGCCACCTGGTGATGCAATTGAATCATAGAATCATAGAATGTTTAGGGCTGGAAGGGACCTTCAAAGGTCATCTAGTCCAACCCCCCTGCAAGGAACAGGGATATCTCCAACTAGATCAGGTTGCTCAGGGCCTCGTCCAACCTGGCCTTGAACTGAAGACTGATCAAGTATCATTCTTGTCTGTTGCTGAGGCTTCTGAACATTGCCACATTAACTGAAGCTGTCTCTTTTCAAAATAGAATTGGTCTAATATAAATTATATTATTATTTAAGTAACAGGCAGCCTTCTGGAGAGCTGCCGATACATTCCTCATCATTGATTCCTTCCCCCGTCCAATATTTTCTGTGCTTGCAATGCTTTTTCTTGCCATGTAAATTATTCTTACGTTTTATTTGCGAAGCTCCTTCCCTGAAGACACCACACGTGAGGACCCATTACCTATGTTCAACAAGAGAGGTTATTTGTGTGTTTAAATATATTCCACTTAGAATGGGATTGTGACACACTGGAACGCAATCGCTAGTTTATGTCAGTTATTTCAGCTTTGAAAACCATTCTTTCAGTTCACGTGGAGGAGACGGACTTGACATACAATAAAGACTCTGTATGGCTGGCAACTTAGTTTCAATGCGGGATCACAGAAAAATTACCCTTAGTCCCAGAGTTGGTGACAGTATTATGTGTTGATTTGATTTAGTCTTTGCTATTAAATACTGGAAGCCTACTCACCTTATGCGGGAGATCAGAGTTTTCTGACAGTCAGGCAGTGATTTAAAAATAGTTCCTCTTTGGTTGCTGGGTGATCATGATGGTGCAGTTTAAACAAAAAATTAATCTTGATTTGAGCAGCAGTTTTCCAGGGTGAAAATTGGCATAAGGAAAAGGAGTTGAATGAAACGGTGCAGTAATGAATTGCTTTCTTCACTCTGTGAATGGAGGCAAGCAGGAGTTCTGCTTTATTGGTACACCTAGAAAACGTATGAAGGTTAAATTTAACTTGTTCAAAGCAGTTGTTAATTGAATGCATGGGAGAACGAGTGTGAAAGGCTACGAAACTTTTGAGTATAAGGTTAATCATTAAAACATTATCAGAGGAATTCTTGCAATTTGCTTACTTGTTTAGTTTCTTGTGTTATTAATTGTAGAAGATTAGTTGTGAAGCTTTTACTTGTTGACTCTGAAGGTACATTTTCCCCTGCAGCAGGGAAATCCAAACAAGGCAATTTAATTTAATGCTTGAGTGCAAGGTTAATGGAATCGTTGCACAACACAGCTGAGCTTATTTATTCACTTCAAGACAATTTGTGTTTGCATAGAACAAAGGCATTTTTAATGAAAAAAAGGCATTAAAAATGCCTTTTTATTTAGTTTGTGATTTTTATTTTTTTTAAAGGTGGCAAATTAGCCACCTGTGGTTTTGTCTCTTCTATGTATATGGACTTGGTGTGTACCATCTGGTTATTTAAGTTGATTTCACATTATCAGGCACAGCTGCTTGATCTGAGACTTAATTCTGCCCTTACTTTCATATATGCAACTTGTATTTATGAATAGGTAGAGATAAGAAGGAAGATATTTGAAACTTAGATTTGAGTAAATCTTTCTGTAATTGCTTACTTGTATAACCTATTATTTAGATAAGATAATTCAGACCTGTGCTGACTTATCATATCCTTGTGAATATGGCAGGAGACTCTATTAATGAATGTGAGCTTGGGAAGAGTAACTTCAATGCTGTTGGAAATGTCTAGATAACTTCTTTAAAAATCCTCAGTGATGAAGTGTGTAAATAACTATTTCCGAACATGATTGACTTGGATGGTTTCACTTTTACAATTTCATTTGAGTTTGCGTCTTTATATAAGAGTATCAGGCATAAAAGAGTCTTCTCAGCTTCTCACTGATGAGGACCTGGCTCATCAGATAGCAGGTTATGTTGTCTTGGTACTTTCGACAGCTACAGCATTGGTGGACTGTAGGTAAAACGTGGCTCAAGGGTTGAGCATGGGTAGGATTGAGTGTTTCTGTGTCATGGTTCGGATCTGTGATGACTACAATGACAGCCTTGGCACAGTCTTGTCATTCTGCAGTTAAACCAAGACCATATTCAGTTTAAACTTAAACAGTTGAAGTCCTCAGAAGGACTCGTGACTGAAGCTGGCTCCTGGCAGTCAGTAGCATTTCGGTAGTGTTTTGTGCTTTTGGCAAGATTTTTGGATAATCCCGGAGGAGAATGTGGAACCAGGAGAGGAGATGAACAGAAAGGAAGAACTGGAAGTGAAGCAGAAACCAAGCAGAAAGCCAGAGGATGTTCCATGCAGAGCACGGATATATCACTATTAATAAGAATGTCATTGAGTGCAGATTTTTTCAGATGCTATGCTTTACATTAATTTCTACAAATGGTAAAAATTACAGCTTTCCGAAATAGCTGAAGAGTAGTATTTTGCTGTTATTTTGCATTCTATAAAAATAGATTAAGGTTATTTAGATGTCTCTTGGCTCAGGTAGTAGACAACACCACATTAATTCATGGGGTAAAACCCTTTGACTGGAGTATATTTAAATCCACTAACTGCATTTTAATTTCTTGAATCCTGTTACAGTGATGAGATTAGTAAAAGAATCCAGGTTGGTTGAGGCTTTGAGCAACCTGATCTAATGGAAGGTGTCCCTGCCCAGGGCAAGGGAGTTGGAACTAGATGATCTTTAAGGTCCCTTCCAATCCGAACCATTCTATGACTCTATGGATTGGGTTAGTGTTCAGTGATGGAGGGAGATTGTTGGACTGTCTTCATGACCATGGGAACCTGGATCACACTTCAACTTGCTTTTCAGCTCTTCTGAAGCAAGTCATCAAGTTGGGGGCAATATTGGCCTGTTCTGAAAAGAGGGGAGAGAAGGGGATGTCACTGCTTTTGGAAAGAGGCAAATTCCACTGGAAGCAGAATTACAAATGTGGTGTTGATGGGTATCGCATAAGAAGCTGCGTCAAATTTTCTTCTTTTTAGGTGCTGCTTTATTGTAAACCATGGAAAAATGTTACAATATAAGAAAGAAAAAAAGAAAATTTTTGTTACAGTATTCTTTATGTAGTTTTGTAGTAGGATAAGGCAGCTTTAAGTCCTAAGCGTGTTTTTTCTGTTTTTCCTCTTAACTGAGGCAATGCAGCTAAAATTAAATGAAGGTGTCTGCAAGTCCTTGCTTTTGCAGATGAGGAGTTAAGTCCTCCATTCGCAGAATATCTATTAGGAATACTATCTCATTACTTCCCATCTCATCATAGCTTTGCTACTCTAGCAATGGTAGCATAAGAAAAGGGGAAAAATAGAGAAAATGTGTCTGAAATGCCACATAGTCTGGATAGACTTTGTCCTAAAATCTTAAAACATGACTGGGTTATATCTTAAACTTCAGATGGACCCAACTGTTGTAAAAATACATAGCAATAGATATTCCTGCATTGTAATGGCAATGGAATTCCCATCATCTCCTTCCCCCACAGCATCCCCTGCTCCTGCAATGCTCCCTCCAGAGTGTTGACATAAGCGTTTGTGGAGTTTCACGGTAAATGAACTTGCAGGGAGATTCATCTGGTATTTTATGTGCATGGTTTTGTTGGAGGGAGGATGTCTTTCTTTTCTGTCAGGAGAAGGCGTAGCTATATCCATTGAAGTCATCTACAGACCTCAGGAGATCTCAGCTAAGAAAGATGCTGCCAAGCTGTTACCACTTGACCAGGAAGGTTGCATGTCATCATGTCACAGTTCCTTCATTTCCAGAAAGCCCGGACAAGTGTACTTTCATTTAGTTGTTATGATTGAAATAATTTATAAATTCTACTTTTACCATTTTTGTCTGTGCTAAGACGGTGGAACACCCCTACATAAGGATCCTAGATACTAAATAAGCATGGTTTTCTAGAAAATAGTTTAAAAGTCTCAAAATTGGTTTAAGATTTAAAAAGCAAGTCAAGTGCCAACACCTGAGCATTCATTGCTCACTGTATCTGTGCTGTGAGTCACTGCAATTTGTAAATATATGTCCATGTAGAGTTGCTTAACAGCAAAGTCACTGGACTGGTGAGATTATTCATGCCTAACAGATCTTCTACTCTGCTTGACCATCTGTTTGGATTTTATCACTAAGTTAGAAAAAATACTACCACTTTTAAATATGCAAGTCGTACCTTGGTACCTATAGATACCTATCTCGCTGCCTTTGAAAGGTCCCACATTTATCTTGAAAACTGACTCCCAGAAACAGGGAAATTCGCATTGCAAAGATTCTTTGAAGTTTATGGCCTTGAGATCTGCTGATTAAAATCACAATACCATATACTTTTATTTTTCAAGGAATCTTTTTACAAGCTGTAATCCAAAGTGGTTTTAGGTTACATAAAGTAATTGCAAAGTTAAGCAACAAATAGTAGTTGAAAGCAAAGGTATAGCAGCTATACCTGAGGGCTGAAATTAGCAGAACCAAAAGGGAAAAAAAGACATTCTACTTTCAAACCAGGCAAGGTTAGTTGAGGGAAGCAATGTCTTGGCAGATCCGTTCCAGTGGGCTGAAGATGACAAACTTCTGGGCACGTAAGCTTTTCTTCAGGTCTAAAACACAAGGAAGAATTTTCATTACTAACTACAAGTTGAAGAACAGTTCCTCTAAATTTACCTGGATGTGTTAGTAGTTTAGACTAACTCTTAAAGACAGATAATACCTAAGAAACAGAGGAAGATTTAACAAGGGAAGTCCTGATGTTTGTGTGCTATAGAAGAGAGAGATGGATGATTTAGTCACCTGTGTAACATGGAGGGGTTAACTGGGGAGAGGGAGCAAATTATTGGAGGCTATAAAGGCTGTCTCTTTATTGGATCTATGGTTTTTAATATCCACCAGAGTTATTATTTTAATACTCTGGTTTATTCTTTGAAGATGCTTAATAGAACTCCCTTGAAGATGAGAAGGAAGAGGTCAGAGATGAAGTGGCTGTGTGAGAATTGCCTCCCTTGGGTAACCAGGTTTTTCTCAACTTTGTGGCTTGTATGTGAATTCGTTCAGTGGGCACAGTAATACTGGGGTTTGTGTTGTGTTTGTGTTTTTGTTTTTTTCCCCACACGTACTTTTAGGGATGCATATGGTACACTGGATGGAGTATATTACATTCTAGGAAGTACTTATGTAGGATTTGGTGATAGCGTCAATTCTGTTTAGACAGGCATGATGGAATGGAGATATGTTGGAAAGTTTTGTTTGTTTCTCGGGCTTGGTCTAATTTTACTCATTGCATGATGGTCAGCAAAGAGTTTGCTTCTAACAATCAACTTAGTGAGGTTGGGGACTGTTTGAAGAGTTTTGAGAAGGGGACGGACAACTAAAGGAAATAGATAATTTTTCAGCAGAATTTGTTTTAAAAATTTCTATCCAGGCTCTAGATTATCATGTCATGTTGCAATAGCACATGTATGATTGATGTAATGGGGTTTGGTACTTGAAGCAGTTTTGTGCCTATTGGTTAACTGACTTTGTAAAAATGCAATTTGTTTTCCTATGGAAGAATCCCTTTTTCATGTACTGATGGCCAAAAAAAAACCCAGATTTTACTGCAGTTAGGTCCTATGTGCATCCAAGAAGCCGAGAATTATCCTTTTCTTCTCTTTTAGGTGATACCTGTTTTAGTAGCTCCACAGGTTGACAATGCAGTTGAGAGCAGTTCTTCACCTTTTCCAAGAATTCCTTCCAATAAGGAGGTACAGTTCTACCACTCAACACTAAAACAAACCAACAAAACACCCCACAATTGCAAAGTGTTCCCTCCAAAATTAGTAGATTAGGCAATCTTTACGTGCTTGACTGTCACTGTAGTTTTAAAACTCTTTTTCAGAATTGCTTTTTTGCTTAAATGTAAACACTGAAGAGAGAGGCTGGATCTAGGCTTTAGGAACCGCATTTCTTGTTGAAACTTTTTCTTCGCGTCATGCTCCTTGCTTTTGTTGCTATGATTCTGATTCTGCATTCCTTTATATTTTAGGGGGTATTTCCACCTCTGCCCTAGCATCTAATTAAAATGCTCAAGCCAGGAGCTGAAGTTCACTACAAAGCTAATGGAAGGTGGCAGGTGCCACTTTCCCTAGAAGGTTGCGCTCTGGTGTGCGTACAGGTGAAGGGCCCTTACCTTTCCCAGAATTGTGAATGCTCATTCTGTGGAAATAGGAAAGACTGCCTAATTTAAGCAGTGAAATAATTGGCCACTAGGGATAGCAAAATCATGATCCTACAGTACTGTAACTAGATTTTCCTGAAGTCATGTTTCCTTTCATACACACCCACTTTATGCATTTAAGTAAAAAGTTGATGTAACTGCTGATTTGGAGGCTCTTCTGAAACCCTCAATATTTCTGGTTCTATTGCCAGAGATTAGCACTGTCTTTTCTGTTGTATGAAATGGCTTTTAAAACACTTTAGGCATGTGGGAAATTAAGCTTGTATTCCAAGGGTAAACAAGATTGTAGATACAAAGACCATTTTGAACTGTATCAGGGTCTTTGTGCTTTGCATAACAAACCGAAGAATGTGAAATGCTTGCTGACATAGTGCAGACTTTGTTGTTTGGTTTTCCATGTCGAATGGTAAGAGAGTCAACATAGTCTCACAACTGACCTACACCAGTAACCTCTGAGTTTGGGATTTGGAGATTGAATAGATAAAACTAATAGCAGACAGCTGTCAGACTCCGAAAGAAGAATCCCAGTTTGCTGCTGTTTGACTAGCGTGGAAGCTCATTGTGGCTGTAAAGCACATTTCAAGACAGATGTTTTTTTCAAATTTTGTGTGCTTTTCTAAATGTCTCTTTACCAGAAAACCTAAAGGTTCTCCCTTTGGTCTTTCTTTGCTTTTCTTAGATAGTTTGTTGGGGCTTTGGGATTGTCCATAATTGTACATTTCATTAGAATTTTTCACAAATTTTCTTTGCTTCTATTCTACAGCTATGTACTTTCTTGTGATTATAATAATATTCTGTTAGTATTAGATTACGTGTTAATAGAAACATTAACATTAATAGCCAGGATCTAAGCTTTCTGTTTCATGGCAGAATGTTTCCTGTAATTGTATTGTTTGGAAAAGGAGATCAAAATTCTGAGTCCAAATGGGAGATGTGTGTGTCTTCCTGCATACTCTTCTGAGCTTAGCTGGGTTTTTTATTTCCTTTTCTTTGCTCTATTGACTATGTTTATTGAATAGTCAGTCATTTATTCCCAGTCTTGTCCTTTCCAGTGCAGAGCTTTCAAACATGGTACTGCATCTAGAGTGAGGGGATATCCTTTATACCATCAGTGAGAAGCCTGCAAGGAATTCAGGATATCTAAATACTTTGAGGGATTCATTGCCTATACAGGGAAATGAGTCTCCTAATTTGGACAGCTAACATATGTTTATGTTTAAAGTTGGATGATACTCATAGCCCTGTATATCCAATACATCTGCAGTGTCGGGGGAGGAGCTGTAAGGTATCCACAACTTTGAGCTCATACTTGAAATGCTGTGTATTTCATAAGCAGTCATCTTCAGCTATCTGGAATGGCAGCTCCTGTATTAAGAAGGTAATGAAGTAAGAGGGATGCTTTTGGGCTGACTGGTGTCAAAAGAAATGAAAGTGTCCTGGACTTAGTACTCATCGAGGCAGAAGATACATTCAGATAAAATGATGGTTCACTCCCTGTTTCCATAGCACTTCAGATCTACCAACTGTACCTGGGTTTTCATAAAGAAGGGAATGTCTCATTTCCCATGTATGTCTACACAGACAGAAGTGCCAAAATCGAGACATATGGACCGGGTAGAATGAAGGTCCATCTCCACTGGAAGGAAGGACTTTACAGCTCTGGAGAACAGCTGTGCTGCGTTTTGCAGGATGGGTGCTGAAGGAGTGGAGTGGCAGGGACAAAAGCGCATAACTGTAGTTTTGCTTCCTGGGGATTCTTGGAGCTACTGCATTTCTATCAGACCATTCCTTGGTGTCATCATAACTTCCTTGGTGGCCAACAAGCGGTTCCATATTGGGTGTCTGTACCCTTCTTATCTGTAAGTCCTATTCTGCTCCTCTCCATTCCTCAGCTTCCTCATGGTATAGGGATTTTCCAGCAGTATGATAAGGTGACTTTGTGACCTTTTTATGACAGCTAATAGGATTCACAGTGAAGTTGAGACTCTGCAGAACAAGTAGTCACTTTGCTCCTCATCTTTCTGAGTTGAGCCCCAACATCCTGAGGCTTAAACGGTCCAGCATTAACGCAGCTCCATGGGGTTTAAAAACGCTCTGCTATTATATAAACAGGCATTAAGGCTTTCATGTGATAGTCTTATGTCGCTTAAGTATATACAGTTAAATATACATTTGGCCAGGATAATAAATTCCTCTACAGTGGAAACACTTGGAGCTACATTGTGCTGTTACAGCAGTATTATGAGAATGTGTATAATTTGTTTTTATTAATAAAATTTTTTTATATTCTCACTAAAAATAAAACATCTAATTTTATTAACACTGATTGCTGCAATTTGAGACTAATTAATTTGACATAAGTGACGTTGGAACAGTGTGAAAGCTGTGTGCGGAGCTAGCACAGGGACCCTGAGTAACTACCACATTGCTAGAGGCTACAATTATGTGTGTCCAGGTATATATGGTCAATAAGTAGCCAGAGGATCAGCGCTAATGTTGGAAGACTGATTAGTGCCTGAGCAAAGTCCAAGGGCTGAGGTCAGCTCTTTTTAACGATATGATAGGTTTTTTTGTTGTTTCTTAACTGACAAAGGCACAGCTCAGCAGCTACTGGGGAGTTACCATGTGCTCTCATCAGCCTCAAGTAATATTTTTATCTTCTTAATCTAATTTTAACTTTAAAGTTTATCTTCTCTGATTATGTTGTTAGTTTAAGTTAATTTTCATATATAGCAACTAATTCATTTGTTTTGGTTTGGGGGAAATGAGCAAACCACCTTGAGTGTTCAAAAAGGTTTTATTCCCTTTTTCATGTTCATTGTCAAGATTCATTTATTCTTGGTATGAAACTTGCAGCTAGAAATACTCTTCATAACATGACTTAATGCCTTAAACATCTCTTTGAAACTATTGATGTTATTTGATCCTATCTGATATGCACATGCATAGTTTTATGTTTCATTTGCATTTTTATGCAAAGATTTAATTTTTATTTTCAGAGGTGACTGAAACATAATGTTGCATTTGCAAAACTGGAACCGTTTCGAATGCAGAAGGGATGAACAGAATTATCAGGAAATAGCTAGAGACATATCTGTAGAGAACAGTATATCTCTATGAAAGAAGAGGAGGGGGAAAAGGAGAAGGAAGTATCATCAACATAAGATTGTGAGAAATAAATATGAGTTGCCTGTGAGAAATAAATATGAGTTGCCTGTGCCAACTGAAGTTCACAGAGGTTATGTTCATCCAGGAAAGTCTTATTATTCAACTTAATCTGCATTTTGGGACTATGTGTATTCTCTATCTACTCCTAGATAGAGAATTTATCCATCTGTGCTTTGAGAGTATTTCGGAGCCAAAGGACTCATGAGATGGGTCAGGTGGTGGCAAGGAATCTGCATTTTTACATATCTAATGACTTCAATGTACATGCACAAGAAAGAAATTTTCTGAAATCAGAAGATTGTGATTTTGAACTGAAGTCAGGATATGAGTTCTATGCTCTAATTTCTGTTGAAATATTTTGTTGGCTTACAACGATAACCACTAAGCCATTTTTTTTGTTAATACAGATTAAAAGCAAATATGCCATATGGAAACACGAAGTTGCTTGTCGTTCCTTTTGGTCAAAGCACGCTGGTAGTTTGGCCTCCAACACCAACAATCAGAGGGTAGAATCAGAATCAGAGGTGTCTTCCATGCTTTGGCTTAGAGTTTGATTCCCTTCCCCCAATAGCTTCTGACCGATTCTCGATTTTAGTGACATTCTACTTCTTTCTCTCACCATGTTTTTATGAGCTGAATTTACATTAGCTATAATGAGCTAAACATGTGACTGATAGTCATTCTTTCCTGTGAGTCATATGATATGTTTTCCCTCTCTCCACCACCACAATTCCAGCCATACTTGACCCAGTTATTTTACCTTTCCTACATCATCCTCTTTGTGCTACCAAATTGTTTTCTCTTTCAGCTGTTATCTCTTTCCAAGCAATGCATTGTGCTTTCAGTGGTGGGCATTCATCATGTCTACCTTTGTCCTTAATGAATTGCTGAAACCCAGCTTTGTCCATGAAACCTGTTTAAGTCTTAAAGTCAGCTCCCCACTTCGGATACATTCTCCTCTTAATTAACAACATCAGTCTCTGTTTTCACTTTTAGATTTTAAGACTGTTGGAATGAAGGAGCTTGCAATACATGGTGATGCGATTAAGTTTGTTATGGCAATGTATATGTTATTGAATTGTTTAGGAACAAGAGATTATTTTAGAAAGAAAAAAATGAGAGCCAAAGGTAACGTATGACTTGGCTAAGCAAGGCTGGGTGAGATCATGGGAGGACAACAAAACTTTCTTCAGACGTTTTCAGGAATAGTAGTGGATTGTAGTTATAACTTAAGTAGAATAGATTGAAGGGAGACAAGGAAAATATAGAATAAGTATAAGGAAAACCTCTCCGGCACTTACTGACTTGTCGACTAGCCTCTGGGAAGTCTGTCCTTTAGGGCTTGAAAAATCTGTACGAACCAAAGCACAATCACACATTAGAGGGAAAGTGGTATAAATAACCAAAGAGGAGTTTTCCAGCTGAATCTTTGTTCATTTCGTTATTAATACTGAAGGCAAGGACTTTCCTCATAGTTTGTTAGGTGTGCCTGTTGTGATGCAAAATACGAATGCTTGCATTAATCTAACCAGTAATCTGGGGGTTTTTTTTTCCTTTTTGGTGATTTTTGTCCTTCCATCCTATCATCCCTTGTGGGGTTCACTTCATTAAAGTCTCTAAACAAAGATATCCAATGACCACTCTTTAATTCTAGCGGAATTCACTGAACTAGTACCAGTTTACGTTAAGTCTCTGTTAGCAAGGTGAGGCACTGTTTCACAGCTCAGCTTGAACAAGGTGGCCACTTTCTGCTAATGTTGAAATAGGACAGATTGATGAGAGGCTGGTTTAAAATTATTTTCATTTCATTATTGCACTGGGATAAAACAGAAAATAAGAGTTTGGTTATTCTTGTTTTTCCCATAGAGAGAGTAGTGATAGAGTGATTAAGGTTCTAATGTAAAAAGTCAAGTTGAGGTGTCTGCTGTGCCTGACTGGAGCAAGGATCTTGGTTTTGGCCTTCTCTATTTGGGTTGTTTCTTTAAGAATATTTCTCTCTGTCCCTCCTGCCAAATTATTTGCTGGAAATAATAACAACACAAGATACTGAAAGGTGTTAATTGAACTCTTGGCTATTGTGGAGCTATCAGGTCATGGAAGTGGGATGGAAAAAATTAAGGTTGACATCCTTGAACTCTGATATCCCCCCTGGATGATTTGACTATGAAAATTAACAAAGAGTCCAAGGAAATCTTCTTAGTGTTGTGAAGAGTTACATTTTTTAATAAACCAACAGGATAGTTAATGATATTTAATCGAAAAATTCCAAACCATCTCTAAAACATTGCTGTAGCAGTAGCAGAACTGGCAGTTTGAGAGTTTTATCTAAAGCTTGCCAAAGTAGAGGGAGGGGAGAAGAGTGCCTTAAAATCTCTTTTTAACAAAATAAATTCGTGACTGGATTCCAGTTACTGCCTCTAAGCTGCTTTTGTGTCACCACTGTGGTGTAAAGGTGCTGTGTCTGGTTAGAAGGTAGGTCAACAAATAGAAGGTAGGGCACAATTTGGGCCTGTCTATGTATTGCATATGAAAAATTGCACTAACAGAAAGTTGAGGTTGTTCATAGTCCATCTGCTGCAACAAGCAGACAGGGGTTCTCAAAGTTAACAGCCATCGTCATGGTAGAGCAGCAGATCTGTCTCCTGGAATCAAACAGGAATCATAAAAAGAAAAAAGTTTCTCATCACGAAAGGATATATCAAAACGTGTATTTACAGACAATTTCAGTTCTGATATTTCCCTTCCAATTTGTCCCACATCTGTTTTTTTCCTTCTCCAGGCCCACTTGAGGCTTCTTCTCCCAGTTCTGTTGCTTTTGTGCAGCAGGTCCCAGCCTTTTTACTTCAGAGTTTCCATCTAAGTTTTTCTCTTTCCTTTTCTTTTTCCACTTACTCTCCACACACCGTCTCAGCTTCACTTTTAGACTTATTGTCTCTGTTCTCTAAGGCCTCAGATCAAAAATTTACATTGCAAGACAAGGTTTCTTAGGGAAGATCCATAGAACTTACTAGTAAAATAATGTATGTTTTCTAACAATACTCAGAAATTGTTGTGCTATTTTTAACTGAGACCAAAGTCTATCCTTAGGTTGGCATGCAGCTGGGAAAACTTCGGGTGAAACAGCTCAATTTTGGCAAAACAATAAATAATTGAAATTATTCCCCTGGATAATTATTTCATTCTGTAACAAAGCCATCTCTGGAGCAGAGGGTGTAGCCTCAGAGAGAACAAACATGCGGCGTAAAACCCAGCGGGGCTGGGGCTGGGGCTGGGGAAGGAATTACTGGGCAAGGAACATTTTTGCAAGTTTTTTGCTCTTACAGAAATGCCCGGAAAGGTTAAAGAGTCCTGCAGAGACCCTGGGACCTCAAGACTTCTCCAGGGTAGGGAGTGGAGGGAGGGAACAGTGCCAGCATCAGTGATACAGAGCTCTCAGCAGCAAGGGCTGATGGAACTGATCCAGCAGGAAACCTTTACTCAAACCTACTGAAAAAACTAAAATTGTGCTTTTCTGTTACATAGCTGGGCTGATTAAAAGGTTAAATTGATCCGAAGTACGGTAGGAGAAGGGTGGCATGACATTGAAAAGGTTTATGACTTTGCACAGTTGAGCTTTTGTTTTCTCCCATTTATTTCTTTAAAAAAAAAAAAAAGAAAAGAAAAAAAGAAGCCTAACTGCTCTTAACTTGTTATCAGTTAAGCATTAGAGAGAGATAATATAGGCGAAGCTGCATGTATTAAGGGATCATTTAAATCGCGTGCAGTTCAGTGCTGCTGGGGGCGGGAGGGGGGTGCAGCACCATAGGAGAAGCTCCGCTGAGCTTTGAACTGGATCAGATGCTTGAGGGCAATTAAACGCACAAGCTTTTCCCCTTTAAACAAAGGCACAGAAGGGAGCCTCCCTGTTTTCTGTGCTGTTAATCATCAAGAGGAGAGAAGAATGTGTAAAGGAAGAAAGAAAAGATGGTGCTGTTTAAAGGAAGGATGTTAGAGCCCAGCAGGATGCCTGCTTGAGTTGCATCTCCATAAATAATAAGCACTTGCTATGCTAATAGACGCTATTTTCAATAACATGATTTGCATGCAGATCGTATGCATGTTAATTACGCTGCGCACATAGTCAGTAACGCACATCTTAGCTTTTGTCCTTAGCGTTTCCATTCGTGAAATGATGCGTCGCGTTAACAACTGTTGCCCAAATAAATCGCTAATACAGTGAGGAGCAGCACAGGGAGCTCCACGGGCCCTGAAGATAACCACGCATACCAGGGACGGTCATGGATGAAGCCCAGGATTAGTGTCACCTCTGGCACTGACAACATCTGTCCTTGCACCTGATTATAATGAAAATAAAACGAAACAAAAGGGTGCATGGATGCATGATAATGCAATGATGTGCGATAATAATTAACCCCATATTGGCAAATTACTGGGTGCCTGCTTGTGCATGTTGCTGTGCCTTTATATCAGAGCACAGAGTAGTTTTATACTGACTTTATGCCACCTGAGGGAGGAAAGGTGAAAGACCTGGCTCTGTGGAGAGGTAGAACAGTGGGGACAGAGCTACCCCTTGAAAAATTTTTGAACGAGCGAATCAGAGCCATGTTTATATTAGTTCAGTGCTTGGCATCTTGTGACCATGGTATTCCTGACCATTAGGAAGACTGGACTTTGAGTGAGCTGGGTCTGCAGGGTGTTCTTTCTTCTCTTCCCTCCTTTCCCACACATCTTCTGGATGCCTAGCATTTCTCATTTCGTCATCTCTAATTGAAAGTTCCCACTTGTCTTCCTGACCTACTGACTTAAATAAGAACAAGACGAGTAGAAATTGGCCCATAAGTTGAGAATGCCTACTGGTAGAAATGAGTGATACCTTATAAAATGTAATGATGTGACAGCTGAGGTTGAGTGTGGTGCTGAATCTGCATTGTGTCCAGACCCACTTCAGTATCTTAAGATGTGCATCTGTAAAGCATAATGCAGCACCAGTTCAGGAATCTCTGAAACCATGTTTCACAACACCATGTAGCTATGCCTTAAGTATTTATAGCTGTACTGATTTTTTCTGATAGTATTTTGACACCACTGAGCTCTGCTTGCAGCTTATTACCAGTGAAATAAAAGAAAAAAACCCACCACCAAATCTTGGGAAAAGATCTAAGAGTTGTTATCTGGCATTCCAGACTAAATACTTAACATAGTTCGTAAGGTATATAATAGAAATGTTTACCTGTTAGGAAACTCAATATAATTTACAAGTTATTACCAGATTCATTTCTCAGGTATCAGATAACGATATCGGGTATCAGATCATCTGGGCCCTATAAGGCACAGATGTTTGGAATTAGTAGCTCACTTTCAAAAGAAAATAACTGTTAAATGTGATAGCTCACCACATCAATAATCAGTTGTTATTGCCATTCGTGTTCCCACGTCCCATTGCAGCTCACTCTGCATGTTTTATAGTTATCGTAGTACCTACAGCAATTGAAAGGATTTGTTCTTCCAGAGAAAAATGAGTGGGTTTAATAATTTGAAGAGGTGCTGCTCACTCAGGTTCACTCGGCATGGGCGAATCTGTTCTGCAGCTTCTAGTTCCCTCACCAGCCTCCTGCCCGCAGGGAGCAGCAAGGGGGTGATGAGCCCATCTGCAATTTACTATTTATGAGAAGCTTGGGTGGAGCTGGGTGCAGACAGCCTGTGGATGGTTGTACCTTTGCTCCATTGTGTGTAATCCTTATGCCGCACTATCACCACCGCAGCTTAGAACTCAGGTAAGGATCTGAAGGAAGTGTTGTTACGCACCAGCCTGGTTACGTACCCGTTAACCTTTGCTGTTCCTTCTGCAGATCCTCTGCTTCTCAAGCCCCACACTATTCTGTGCTGTAATTGCAGTAGCTGACTGGGTCTACATTGACCTTCATCCCTGGCATAGAAGCCATGAACTAAATTTGCCCAGTGATGTACTAATTGCAATCTCTGCTCCGAGTAGCTTGCCACTGGGAGGAAACCTTATGTCACTCACCACTACTATTATTCTGAGGTAGCTTCTGATGAGCATCTGTGAGAGAACAGAGATTTAGGTAGCATTGAGGTAGCAGAGTCATAGAATCATAGAATGGTTTAGGTTGGAAGGGACCTTAAAGATCATCTAGTTTCAACCCCTCTGCGATGGGCAGAGTCACCTTCTGCTAGATCAGGTTGCTCAAAAACCTCATCCAGCCTGGTCTTGAACACTTCCAGGGATGGGGCATCCACAGCTTCTCTGGACAACCTGTTCCAGAGCCTCACCACCCTCAGAGGGAAGAATTTCTTCCTTAGATCTAATAGAAATCTCCCTTCTTTCAGCTTAAAGCCATTGTTCCTTGTCCTGTCACTACACACCCTTGTAAAAAGTCCCTCTCCAGCTTTCTTGTAGGCCCCCTTTAGGTACCAAAGGAGTTGTCATTTAGGAGCACTGGAAACCATGGCATTGGTACACTGCGAAGTCTATAAACAACGTGTTAACTGTCATCTTGTCCTTCTGGTAGAATTAAAGCAGAACATTTCACCCTTAGAGGTTTCCTGTGTTTGCAAGAAGAAGAGTGTTTTCTCTCCAAATGAATAATTTTTGAGCAATGGAAAATAAGTTTTCAGTTTACTGACGCTGCAGCTAAAATGTTGACCTTTTGATAAGAGCAAGTCTACCAGATGAAATTTCCTCCAGTCAAGCTTCCATAAAGCTGATACGTAAGCTACCTGAAAAGTATACTGCAATACCCTAATCTGTAGGACCATTAGTCTTCTCAGGTGATCTACAGCTACGGTTTTATTGGGGCTTAGTGAAGGTCAGAAGTTCACATGGGCAAGTTGTGATTGCTACAGATGTTTCTGAGATAATTAAGGAGTTTAACAGATTGCGTACTTCTCTTCAGCTGCAATTTTCAAATACTAGTTTAAATGTAATGTCTTATCTGACAAGCTTGACGTTTTCTTACAGCTTAATTAAGAATTTCTATCTCTGAATGAGCAAAAATATTGAGTTGTAAGAGTTGTCGACATTATTCACAAAACAATAAAATGTAGAGCTAGAAAAGGCTTTTGTTGAAAAGTACGCACTAGTTTGAGCTGCTCTCTTGTAGGTAAGTGGTTTGAGTCAGTTACCTTTCGAGTTAGGAAGATGATAAATTTAAAGAAAACTTAGTGGTTTTCTTAATCAGGCATAGATAACAGTGTCAGGAAGAAGAAACATCTGAAATTCTATATTGCGTTAATAGTCTGTTGGGAATTTGGAAATGGCAAATCAGTCTATTTGACAGACGGTACCAGTAAAAATCAGAAAAAAGAAATTCACATGGGAACGCATGTTCAAAATAGTGGAAAGATTTTGCAAGGTAATCTGAGAGACATGTATTTTGGCTCGGATACAATCTTCGGAAAATCCTTGTGTTGTACAAGTGAAGTAGATCCCTTTGTTTTATTAGAAAAATGCAGATGGACTCTCAAAATAAAGAAGAATTAATTTTGTTGAACTTGAGAGTTTGCATCTTTGTTCTTTGCTCATTATTGCATTGAAGTGTTTATGTAGTTTGTTTATAGACTCAGTAATACAGAGGATTTGCAAATACTAAAGATCAAGCTGTAACGAGGCTAGCTTGATTTAATAGTACTACTTTAATTAGGATAAATGAGTTTACTTTTCTAGTGGGATGTATTAGCTTTTTAACAGCCACAGCAGCAATAAACAACTATAAATTATAGAAACATAGAATGGTTTGGTTTCGAAGGGACCTTAAAGACCATCTAGTTCCACCCCCTCTGTCATGGGAAAGGACACCTTCCACATGATCAGGTTGCTCAAAGCTTCATCCAACTTAGCCTTGAACACTTCCAGGGATGGGGCATCCACAGGTTCTCTGGGCAATCTGTTCCAGTGCCTCACCACCCTCAGAGGGAAGAATTTCTTCCTTAGATTTAATAGAAATCTTCCCTCTTTCAGTTTAAATCCATTGCCCCTGTCCTATCACTACACGGCCTTGTAAAAAGCCCCTCTCTAGCTTTCTTGTAGCCCCCTTTAGGTATTGGAAGGCTGCTATAAGATCTCCCTGGAGCCTTCTTTCTCCAGGCTGAACAATCCAGCTCTCTCAGCCTGTCTTCATAGGAGAGGTGCTCCAGCCCTTGGATCATCTTCATGGCCCTCCCCTGGACCCACTCCAACAGCTCTATGTCCTTCTGTTGGGGGCCCCAGAGCTGAAGGCAGACATGGGGTCTCACAGAGAGAGTAGAGGGGCAGACCTATATCTAATTAGGGGGACGCTAAAGCAACTAACATGGGCAAACTCTGTTGGTCATAACTGAACTGGATTTGACAGATAGTTGACAGCAGTGCTTTTACAGGGGATGACATGAAGTGCTTAATGATTGCAATGAGATGGTTAATGACTGCTATCAATTAAGCAGTAATGATTTTAGTATTTTGTTGGAGGTAAGTGGGAGGGAGAATAAATCAAGTTTTAACAGGACTTTTAAAAACCATACAACTACTTGGAGAGCCACTTATTCACCCAGAAGTATCCAAGTGCAGTTCTGTAGATACTGCATTTGGTATATCCTTCTTGGGCCTGAATGCATCCTCTGATGTAGTCCCCTGGTCCTGCTGGCTGAAATAGAACCTGTAATTCAAATTTTATCTCTTTCCGAGCTGTTTTCTACCTCATTGGCCATAAAGAACTTTGCTCCTAGATTATGGATTTTTATAGGTTCTTTCATATCTGATGGTTCTGTTCTCTACTATATTGCTTGATGACAAAGACAGTATGATAGAAACCTCAGAAAACAAACTGTAAATCATATATGGGCATCTGTCATATATTCATCCCAAAGCATTTTTTTTCAGAGTCCCGAGAAGAAAACAATTGTGCCAGCTGCACTATTTTTGTAACTCTGTATGTTAGAGATCAAGCTTAAAATCTTGACGGTTGCAACAACGTAGAAGTCTTACAACAACGTAGAAGCAAACCGTTATTCTCTCCAGCGGATTAGATTGGAAAACCTGAATTTTTCTCCTTAGTCAATGGCATGCGTGCTAAAATCTGTGATTGGCAGTGTTACATTCTTTGGAAAGAGGACTGATTTTTATGGTTTGGAGAAGGATGCAAAGAAAACTACAGTTAAAGCAATGGGAATGATATTTCCTTCTTGCGTTTCATTACACTAGCTGTTTGCATTTCAAGATCAGATTTTTTTCCATTTGTATAGACTGTTCTTACTAATGAGCTATTTGCACTGTTATATATATTTTTGTTTGTTTTGGTTATTTGCTGTATCTGAAAAAAATAGATGGCATAGAAAACATAGATATAAAAGCATATACATATATAGTAAATATGTCGATAACATTTCTCACTCAAGGAGTCTGAGACTTGTTAATGTGCTTGAATTTAGAAACACATGTTTAGATCATCCAGGTATAACCCCTGGATTCAGCATTCGTTTGGAATTCCTCTCAGATAATAGCATGCAAGCTGCATTGCTGCTCAGCATCCTCAGTTTTTATTGGATTATCTCCAGTTGCCTGCCTTTTTCTTTCTCCACTGCCACTAGAAAGTAGCCGTTTGTGTTTTTTCGCTCTGATGTGCTTATTCATTTGAAGTGTGGATATAGCGAAAAGTGTGCCTCACACTTGTGTCAACACAAGTGCTCCATGTAGCTCCATGTACTGGCATTTTTTTAAACAATCATTTAAAGAAATATAAAATGTTATAAACCCTTTTTTTTATCATATATTACATGTATATAGTCTTTTCTTCTCCATCAGGCATGCGTGTCACCTTGTTGGAGGAAGCTGTGGTTTTCTTTAACGGTTGGTCAGTGAAAGAAATTCCTTGGAGTCAGATGCTAGGTCTGTCTCATGCTATTTTCATGATGCATTATCAATCAATAATAATTAGTCTTATTCCAAATCATTAATCTTATCCCATATTTGGCTTTTCTGTGTATGCAGTCTTTTCAGGGCCGAAATCCCGACTCTTCAAGTCAAGTGAAGTTTTGCTGTTGACTTAAGTGGCAAAGGACTTGCCTTGGGACTAGAAAAATCTCCCTATATTTCCCTAAACGTACAATTGGTCGGTTCCTGTGTGTTGTGTACGTATCCATGTAATAGCACACACTGATGATTCCTTTTTACTTTCTTCTGTATGATACTACCTATATGAGTAATTCTAACAAAATCCTAAAGCAGTCTATGCTTCATGTGCTCACTTCTAAAAATAAATATATTCAGACAGCACCACCGTAATGTAATTGTCTGATCTCAGGGGAGTCTCTAAGGCAAGAGAAGACTCTTACCCTTGAGGCTGAAGAATGTGAAGAAGAGTATTTTGTAGCATATATCCCTCATCAGTCTGCAAACTTAGTGCCTCTTTCATTCAGCAGAATGAGGGGAATTAAAAAATGGATTTTCTTTTTTCCAGACCCACTTCTCCTGGCTCCCAAGCTCCCTTTGGAACCACAATGAAAAGCTGCAACTTCACGGGGTTGTGGCGGCTGGGGTCTATTTGCTACCATTGCTCTTCTTGTGGGTTTATGGTGCTTTCAATGTTCCTCTGGATTTAACTAGAAATACCTTCCTGGGATTGACGATTACATATGAGTACAAGAAGTTGGTTGTTTTTTTTTTTTTAAATTTACTTTAACACAAACATGGTTTGTTTAGGTTGATACATAGAATTGCTCAATTTAAGAGAAGTGTGTTCAAAAGCATGTTCTGAGTCTGTTCAGAATATGCTTTGGCTTTACAAATATTATTTTTTTCCATCTTTTAAATAATCTTAGTATTCTTTAGGAGGAAAGAAAGGAAAAAGAAGTCTTAAAAATTACTGTTGAGATTATTTTAAGACATCAGTTTACCCAGTTGTAACAGAGTCTGTTCCAGGGTGAAATGTGGTAGATGCTTCATACCACACATTATAAAACAGCTTACAAAGACAGTGAAGCGCAATGTCTTTGCAGTCTACTCCGCTTGCATTACTTTTATAATCATTACAGTCATCAAATACAGGCATTTTATAAACGCCTAGCTGATATATCTCATCTAATGAGAAAGAAATATAAAGGAAATTAAGATATTGCAGTAAAACCTCAATTTCAGGCATTTTGGTCTTCTCTAAGGGTCGGTTTGAAATGCAGCAAGATTTGTGCTGCTTTAACCTAGAACGCAAACCTGTAGTTATGGTTTTGGGCCTTCTCAAATAAGAATCAAACCATGCATTTCTTTGATAAGTCTTTTTTGTTGCAGGCAGTTGTAGCTCCGTTCAGACCATGAACACAGTTCTTACTAACGTTAATGGGAATAGCACACGAGCATGGGGAGAAAGAACAAGCAATTGGAGGTGCCATGATTTTATTACACTGAGTATTAGGACACTTTGCAGCCTTTTCTAAGCAGCTGTTCTTTAGGTAAATTAATACCTGGGCTCTCTTTACTTCTCCTCAACTTTAACTACCATAAAAGAACTTAATGTAAAGCTGTTTGCAGCTTATCTCACCCGATTGCTATGTGAAACTTCTAACACAAACGCTTTTATAAACTGCAGCCATAACACACTAATCTTCTGAACTTCCTGACCCATAAAACTATGATTATTGCTACATGTAAAATTCATCTGGAAATATCCCTCTGTATTTAGTGTTACGGGTATTATGTTGCAAAATCCCTCCTCCTTTGCAGGGTAAGGGCTGCCAGGAAAGCGAAGGACAATGGGGCTAGAGATTGGTATGTAGAGAGTAACGCTGTACCTTAATCTTGTGATTTTGGTTTTATTTGGAGCTGGTGATTCAACAGATGAGACGTTCTGATTCTTTTTTTTCCGTAGGTTACAATTTCAGATTTGATTATTTTTGGAATTAAAATATTTCTGGCTGGTCTTATTTACCAGCAGCCACAGGTCAGTCACATCACGTTTGTGGAATCTATTTTGATGAACACAGGAAGGATGTCAGAGATGAAAAGAAAGCTCTGCTATTCTAGTTGTGATTTTTTTTTTTAAGTATGTGTAATATCCTGAGAGTTGTCTCTAGTAACTATTCTGTGATTAAAGTAATGAATGAGGATTCGTTCCAGGATTCGTTAATAGAGGGTACCAGTTACACTCAGCAGAGGCAAGAAAGGACTAATAATAGTCCGTGAGTATCCTTACTCTCACTTTCATTATGTATAATACATACTTGTTTTTTGAAAAAGCTACGTGATTCTTGTCTAATCTTCAGCACAGATAATGACATCTGCAACTTCGCATTTATACACATGCACATCACGAAGCGAGTGGGTTGGCTGCGCTCTAGAGTGCAGACATACCAAAAAGCAGAAGAGTCATGTTTCTATCTTTTATTCACCACCAGATTAACTTAATATAGATATCATCCAGCTGAAAAAAACCAACAACAACAACAACAAAAAAAACCCGGCCTTTTTTCATTGTAAAACACAAACGTTTGTGTTAAATGATGCTTTTCCCAAGCCACTTTTATTATTAGTACTGTTCTAAATTGCAAGTTGTCACATCCACCAGCCTCTAAATTACCAGTCCTCTGTGTTGCTATGGTAACGCCGTGGCCACTAAAATATAGACTCTGGCATAGAAAGGCAAGCTCAGACTGCGACTCATTTATTTGAAGGTTTTGGCAGCAAAATATCTCCACAAAGTCTTTCTTTTATAACCTTTGAATACTTGCATTTTAACTCTTTCAAAGAAAAATCCAGCATTGTGCTAAAAGATGCGTTTTATTTAAGATAAGGGTACCCAGCTGAACAGAGTTAATATATACAGGGGTATGGTTGACTTCTGACTACTCTTTCCGTCTCTTCTCTTGATTTTGGGCAAAATGATTGATGGGTTTCTCGAGGTGAGGCTATAAGGACAACACAGTATTGTCTTCTCCACTTCCTCCATCTGAAAGGCTGCCCATCACCTTTTTCATGATGTGATCTCTCCTCAGTAACCTGGACAATGGAAATCTGCCCTGGTTTAGAAATGGAGTTTCTTGTTTAGTGAACAAGTGTTTCTGTAATAAAGGGAATGGACTTGTATGTTCCTGTTTGGCTGGAAGTCAGTGTGTTGGTCAATGCTAGTGGCTGTAACAATCAGTGTTTAGTGTATGTCCCCATTTAAATAACAAAATATAATTAAAGCTGTAGGCTCTATCTTGAATTTTATCCTTCTCCTTGTGCATATCACTGTAATACACTCAATTTCATGAGCCCGGACCTTTTTTTTCCCTAATCTGTTCTCTCCGTTTTGCAGTTCAATTCCCTGACTTTCACCTGTTTGTTGAGTTCATCTTTTCTCCTCACCATGGCTTTACATGTGATGGATGTCTCTTTTCAGCCTCAGACCACCTTCCCAGCCCTCACCCCTAACCTCGGTTTCCCTATTCCAACTCCTTGTCCCCAGACTCTTCACTCATCTCCTTGTAGCATTTCTCCTACTGACTCCATTCCACTTGCTGTGACCTCAAGCTGGTCCCTGGGTTCTTCATGCACCCGCGGGCTTCCTTACCTCTCCCAATAGTCTTCTACTCCAAGCTCCAGTGCTGCCTTCCATGCCCAACTAGTCATAGCTATCTAACACCACTGTGTTTTCCATCATCTATGTTATTATTATTACAATTCCTCTTGTATTTTTAATATTTCTCTTTTTTGGGGTACATGTATTGTTTCCTGCTCTGTGCCCATTAGCACCCAGGATACTCCATGAGTGATGAGTCTACATGGGCTATAAGTGACCAGCTTTCCAGTTCTCACTGTCTTACAGGTTTTCTAATGTTTACAAGTTATGTTCATGCAGCATCTGGCATAAGGATAGTTAGTGCCTCTGAGCACTACTACCCACGGTAAATAGAGCTGATGTAATTTCCCGTATTAGAATTAAAAAATCCCACGTGTAGGGCAGAATGCAGAGATCTGGAAGAATCCTCTCAGAAAGTATTTATATTAGGCTAAATAAGAGTTTTGAATGCTAAGCACCATAAATTTTATCAACTAATTATGTATAAATCCTCATCTCTATTCTACTTGAAATAAAGGGAAGTAATAAGCCCCTTACTTTACAACTGTAAATAAGGATTAGTGTGCTTAATTCCCTACTCACATAAATCTTACATATCTTGTCCCACTTTCATAAGGTCTTTACTGGGGATACCAGTGGATAAATTGGTATTTCAGTACCATTTGTATTGAAAATGCTTTTCTACTCCCCAAAACACAGAATTTTGTATTTTACCAATATTCCAAATATTTATGTTAAAACAATTGGGGTTTGTCTCCTGCTACATTCTCATAAAACTATAGTTGTTTTGGCAGTCGCATTGTGGAATCACTTTATAAAAGTCGAGTAGGAAATACGCTTTTAGAGATTGTAGTCTTTCAGCTGAGAATCAAATACTGTCATTTAGTACCTTCAAGTCCAGGGTTGCTGACATGAGATTTTACTTCATCCGATGCGGTATGTGATCTGGAGGCACCCAGTCTGCCTGCTTTACTGCCATCAGGTTACAGCTTTTCACAGATGACCTAGTCCCAGCAGAAAGTCTTGACCTCTCCCTTTTTCAGCACTTCAGAGGTTAATTTTGTGGAGGGATCAGATTCTTTCTAGGGGAAGTTTCTGATGATCACCTTCTAGCACGGGTTTACTTTCCAGTGTCTTTCTGAGCTGCCGAACGTTGAGGGGCTCTGTTGGAAAACAGCCTTGCTCCAGCTTTTTTCCAAGTCTCTTCCTAGATAGTCAAGTTACGAGCTGTTGTATTTAGGGGGAGTGTTGGATGGTAGCCTAATGAAGGTATCAACCTGCAAAATAAATCTAAGCCCCTTTTCTGGAATTCTTCATGGACAGCAAGGTGGAGAAGCGCTTTTGGTCTGGGAACGTAGCAAGGTAAGAGATTTTCTGCACTTTTGCAAGTGTGTTGTGTTACACCTCTGTGTATGTAGGTTAGCTTTGTAAATGCTGGCAGTGATGGAAGCACATTAGATGATGGAGTAAATCCAAGTTGTTTTCTCCCTGCGCTATTTCGTTTGAATCGCTGTGTGCTACACAAGATCAACATATTTTTAGTAGATTACAAATATTTGAGCAATATAATAAGAAAGTCTGTATGTGAGAACTGACAGCTATGACTGTATTTTTATTTTTATTTTCTGGCTTTACTTCAGGATTCTGTGAGATTTATTGACTAATTATTAGCCTCTCATAGGTCGCAATCTATCTGGCTATCTTCTGAGGCTTTTAGCCTCAGAAAACTATGGAGCTTTGTTATATTTTAGCGCTATGGGGCTTTGTTATACTTTAGCACTGGGGAGTTTGCTTTCTGTGCGAAGGAGGGGACCTCCATGGGAATGAGCTCACTCTGCGGGGAGACAAAGGCGTGTGGGAGGCTCTTTCAGGGCAGCTCACAGCCCAGAGTGCACTTGCTTTTTAGGACATAATATACAGTTCTTGTTCTCGCTCCTGTGCAAATTTCTTTTGGCTTCCTAGTTTCTCTTGAGTCAGGTTAGACGATCTTTTTCCTGTTTATGGTTTCTTTTAAATAAGCCTGATTTTAAAGGCTGACGTGAACTCGGAGTTATTGGTACTACTTAGCATGTTGCGGATCTGCTAGGAAAAAAAACCAACCTGCTTTCAGAATTGGTAGTAGCTGACATCTTCCACATATCTCCATCTTACCAAGAATAAAGTCTTTCACTTGATGAGGTATGTGTCTGGCGTGATAACAACGGTGTTTTTTCAGTGATTTGGCTTCCTGAGGGACAGTGCTGTTCCCTGTGATCAAATTAACACCTTTTAATTGCCAAGTTCAGCTTTATCTTAAGATATGTGGCAGCAGGCTCTAACGTGTTCAGAAAGACAAATTTTGTGCTTTTTCTCCTTTTTTTTCCTGATGGTGGAAGAGCGTGCAAATGTAGACGTTATTTTCATCTCCATGCTTGGCTGGAGTGGATGGTGCTGTGGGAGAGGAGCAGTTCTCATCTGTGAAACCTGTGGTTTGCTGGAGGCAGGTTTTTGCCTCCATTGATGTATGTAGCAGCTTTACAGTGTGTTCTGAATAAGAAAGAACTTCAACAGTGAATGGCTTCAAGTCTTCATGGCTGTCGCTTGTTCATTTTACACCTGTGCGTTTCTCGCTTGGGATGGCAGCCTGCGAACTTCACAAGATGTCCATCAGTGGAGTTCTAGCCTCAGGAGGGATTAAAACAAGACTGAGAAGCAAAGGAGCTGTGTTCTACCTGCCAGCTGCTGGAGGTTTTGGCTCTGTGGGTGTGTTTAGTAGCCACCTTTCCCTGGGTGAGGTTGCCCAGTGGTCCCAGTTGGCCGTTTGTGTTGGGGGAGTGGGTGGGCGAGTGGCCCTGACCTGGGGGCAAGTGGCCACAGAGGCAGGTGTGTCCAGCCCCTGCGAGTCTTTCAAAAGCCACGCTCAGCAGCAGGGGATTTAAATGCATCTTGCATAGTTTTGTTTCCCTGCTATCCTTCATCCCTTCCCTTCCATGCTTTAGTTACATCAGTCCTGTAAGAATTTAGCCAATCTGTTCTTTTTCTCCTTGGTGTTTAAGTGCAGTTTTAGTGTGTTTTGGAGCCTTTGGTGAAGCAGGTGCCAGGTACCTGAGACTGCTGGTGAGCTGCTGGGGGTCAGAAACCATGTCAGTGTTTTCAGTACATGCCACCCCTTCTTTGAGTGGTAACTTAGATAGTGCTTTTGTACGAGAGTTGATGTGACCCTGCAGGTATCTCATTTTGGGGAAAAAGAAAGTATAAACTGTTAAGTAAGGCAAGGGAAAGAAACAGGCTCAATCTAGTGGTTGGTTATCAGAATTCTCCAGCCCCTGAGCAGATGCCATCAAGACACTTCCCACCCCTCAGTCTTTGCCCCATGCTGGAGGGGGTGGGACCACCCATCGCTGCATCCCTGGGGGCTCTGGCTGGAGCTGGCTGGGTTGGGTCCGTCTGTGGCTGTTGCATGCAGGCTGTGCCTTCATAGGGATTTATTTTCTGGAGAGCATCAGAGGCTTTGTATGCAAACAAGGATTTCTGACTTTCGTTAGAAGACTTTTCTCAGCGCTCCTTACTGTCTTGGAAACAAAGACACAATGAACAAAGCATGGTTTTTAGTGTAATCATAGATTCATAGAATGGTTTGGGTTGGAAGGGACCTTAAAGATCATCTACTTCCAACCCCTCTGCCATGGACAGGGACACCTTCCACTACATCAGGCTGGTCAAGCCTCATCAACCTTGAACTCTTCCAGGGATGGGGCAGCCACAACTTCTCTGGGCAACCTATTTCAGTGCCTCACCACGCTCATTGTAAAAAGTTTCTTCCTTAGATCTAATTGAAATCTCCTCTCTCTCAGTTTAAAGCCATTGCCCCTTGTCCTGTCACTCCATGCCCTCATAAAAGGTCCCTCTTCAGCTTTCTTGTAGGCCCCCTTTAGGTACTGGAAGGCTGCTAGAAGATCTCCCTGGAGTCTTCTCTTCTCCAGGCTAAACAACCCCAACTCTCTCAGCTTGCCTTCATAGGAGAGGTGCTCCAGCCCTCCGATCATCTTTGTGGCCCTCCTCTGGACTCGCTCCAACAGCTCCATGTCTTTCTTGTGTTGGGGACCCTGCTTTATAGCTGGAGCTGATGAGTTTCAGTAAAAAATAATAAAAACTAAGATTTAACTCTGACCCTTATTGTGATATGAAGACACTGGTTTTTCTCTCCAGCTTTCATGGTGTAATATCGGTTGGAGTCACTGGTGCCATACAGAAGAGACCAGGGATCACTTGAGTGATTATGAGTGATTAATACTCATTAATTAATGAGTAGTAATGCCACCCTTTGAAGCAGGGAGGTGAGGGTGCTGCTAAGCGCAGGGCGCTCTGTACACCCTGTCTAGTACTGGTCTGTAAACTGGTTTATTAACACAGTAAGTCCTCAGAACAGTAATGAGGAACACCAAAAATATGGTTTGTAGGTCGTGAGTCCAGGAAAAAGGAGTTGGTAGCTGGTTGGAGCATTTTATACTAAATTTTCCAGACTTAGCTGGGCTTTGTGTTCCTCCAGCACTTGGGTCAAAGGCAGTTCCTTGCCCTGGTTTCTCACCTTCCCCTGAGGCCATTCAATGCCAGAGGAACCATTGTAGTGAACAATGGCCAGGAAAACCAGTTCCACCAGTCAAGTGTTTTACAACTGAATCCAATTGTGCTGGCTGCTACCTTTAGTGACTCCAAACAGGGGACAGCTGAAGGGTCTCTGAGCAAGATGTGTGCAGGTGAGGAAGTTGCCATTGGAATTCCTGCTTTACAGCAGGAGCTGATGAGTTTCGGTAAAAGTCAGATGCTCTGGTGAAGCTTAGGGTGTTTCAATTGGGGAAACTCCCTGAGACCAAGTGGGTTTAGCAGCAACTGTGTGTGTGCGCTCAGCTGTGTTCGCTTGGATTTTGACAATGGCTTGGTCAAATTCCTGCTCAGATTTTAAGGGACAAAATAAAATTCAGTGTTATTTTTATAAGGTTATTAGCACTGATATAAAAAGATTAAATGGAAAGAGCATGTGCAGTTTTCTAGCTTCTAGAAATCTTTTCTTACCCAACCTTTTTCCACACTAATTGATACTTTCTTCTTCTGTGAGTTATTTATTCTCTTTTACAAATAGATATTTTAAATGTAAATCCTGAAACCTTACTGGGATGAATTCTAAACAAGAGCTTGACAGAGAGCTGCATTTCAGCTTGTTGGTGGTAAACTGAATAGTCATTAAACATGAAAACGGTCTGAATCGCTTACAGAATGCTTACAGCAGTTCAACTCTGCACCAAAAATGTCATTAAAGGGATTAGATTCTGCTCCAGAAAGAACAGCTGGAAATGGTCTATATTCGTTTTGCATGGTTTACTTTTCGCTTTTCATGGTCTGGCTTTACGAAGGTGTTTCAAGGTGACAGTCCTGTCCCTGGGCTCCACTTTTGGTTAGAAACCAAAGTTTATTTTAAACTACTTATAATGAGATGTAATAAGGAGAGGATAACCAAAGACATGGAGGAGGAGGTTGATTAATAACCATGTAAGATACATTAATTAAATTCACTTCTCTTGAAGTAGATTGCCATCCATTCTTTTGCAAAGTTATTTGTCACCTTTCATCACACTTTGAAGGGAAAACCATGCAGGGGTCTGTGTATGGTTTTGGATTTCTGACACAGTGATGTCAGTATTGTAGGAATCCCAGAAGAAACACTGGAAACTGCAGTATTAGTATCTAGCTTTATAGCACATTTACATTTTTCTGGCTTTTTTATTTTTCCTTTAATTCTTTGAAGACGCTGTGAAGTTTCAATCATTTTACACCTTGTTTGGGTGGGGTTTTTTTTGTTTATCATATCAACTCATAAATAGTTAAATTTTTAGGTAGAAGAGGGTAATTACCATGTTTCCACTTGAAATATTGTAGAGCCCAAGGCCTTGTCTTGGACAAATGTATTTTTCAGCAGCTCATTGTAATTTGGTTTGACTGAAGAATCCAGCAGTTAAAATCCACACCCATCCGTAGAGAAGGGTGGATTTTCAGCCTCTAACAATAGGTTTATTTAGTAGTGGTTTAATAACTCTTTTGCGTTGGACTTGCGAAGGGAGAAGATTTCTGCAGTCGGGGGAGGGCTGACCTGAGGATTGCAGGATGGTTTCCTGGGCTGTCCAAGTTGCCAAAGAAGAGCCAATTCCGTAGATGATGATTATGCAAGATGGAAAAGTGCTGATAGACTGTGGAAAAAATGCAAGTCTGAGCCTAACTGGTCTGCAAACCTGTTTCAAAAAGCAGCTTTGAGTAGCTGACCTGGTGCTGGATGTGGGCAATCTATAGTAGCAACATTGCGAGTCGCATTAGGGCGAGCAGGTGGAGATGCGGAGGGAGAGGAGCTGTGCTCAGGGTGGTGGTTTCATAGAGAGCAGGAGGCTACTTTGTGGGAGTTTTTAAGTGATGGTTTTTTAAGTGGATGGTTGCATAATTTTCCTATATAATATGCTTTTTAAATTATTTTTTATTTTTTGAATTTTCAGTAATCAAGTTTCAGGTGATTGATCAGATAGAGCAAGGAAAGCCCAAACGTTTCAGCTTCAGGTTACGGTTGGGCAGACTTTTGCTGACATCAGAAATTATTAATTACACCAGCTAAATTACAAAGATGTTATCATGGCTCTGGGAGCCAACAACACCATAATTAGGAGGGCTGTTAGATTCTCCATTCCGCTTCCTTGCTTTTGACTTTAACCATTAAGGCACTGAATCAAGGTAAAAGTGAACTAATTTATGTAGAGGGCTTGGGGTTGTTTCAAGAACAACATGAAAAAGAGATACCTCAATTTGTTATCAGATGCTATCCTCTCGAGAAGGTGCAGCCTCACCCCTGTGCACATACAGACATGGAGCAGCATGTCCTGTATTGTTGTATATTACACCAAATACAGTGTGATGCACTGCTTGGGCTGAAAGGCTTTTATGTAACGGATCATTGACAGCAGATTAAACAGTATGTGTGCTTTAATTGCATTACTTTTCAGCAGTATGTGTTGTATGCTTGGAAAGTTACTTGCACGGATGTCTAATTTACAGAGTTCGGTGAATTCTACAAGCAGCATGTATTAGAGCCGTCTATAGCATCAATCAAAAGGAGACCATCAAGAATTGTTTACGTAGACTTTAAAATATATTTTAAATTTCTCAAGATGTTGGCTTTTTCTTCTTTCACATCCTGTTGTTTTTCTGACTAGAGACTGAGCCCTCCCAACCTCCTGATGAAGTGATTTTTTTGTGTAACAAACCTAAACCTGAGATGCTCCATCCCTGGAGGTGTTCAAGGCCAGGTGGGATGAGGCTCTGAGCAACCTCATCTAGTGGAAGATGTCCCAGCACATGGCAGGGGGTTGGAACTAGATGATCTTTAAGGTCCCTTCCAATCCAAACGATTCTGTGATTCTGTCTGGTTTTAGCTGACACAGCGTTCTACCTTGTCAGAACAGCCAAGTGCCTCAGTATCATCGATTGGTGTCCTCAGTATGCCTGCAAGAGCTGTGTTGCTTAGCTTCTGGCAGCCAAAATACTAAATATCTATTCTTTTTAGACCTCAGAATGGCTAATCTATTTGAATTTAGTAAACTTGAAAATACCAGAGTTGAGTTGTTCATGGTTTCCATCAGAACATAAAAGACTTAAAGCCCAGGATATACGTAAAGGGAGGCTACAACCATCAATGTGTTCAGGTGCACGTTTCTACCTTTGTCCTCAGGCACACGTCCCAGTTCAGAAGGGCACTGAAATATTTCCATAATGCCTTCGATTGCTTGCCTGAAGCCAACAGGACTGGTCGATGCCAGTAAACTGCTTATGATGAACGTTAGATACATTCTTTACATGCTGATGAACGAGGGCCTGGGATAATTTAAGAATGGCAGATGGTTGGAAATATATGTTTCTGTACATGCAAGATAGAACTGAGTCACACACAACATTATTGGTTTGGTTTGGGTTTTTTTTTTGGGGGGGAGGGGGGCATTGCCATATCTCCATAAGAAGGCAATTAAACTGTTAAACATGGAAAACATTGGCATTGCTGATATTGTTATTATTAGGATTTTATTATAGGTTCAGAAATATAAAAGATGTTAGTTGCTACACAAAACTTTGGAACATGAGGAGCATGTTCTTGTATGCAGTTATTTTAATAACTGTTTTGTACTTTATAAGCTTATAAAATCTAGAAATTTTAATTGCTTTATATTATAGGTTTTGAAATGGAGTGAATATCAGTTCAGTTTTTAAAACTGATATTTAAAAGTAATATAACTTTCAGTGTTTTACATTGTAATATTTAATTGCCTACTCTAAAAAAAAAAAGATCCTTTGAAGAAGTCTTTCAGTTTTCCAAGTTTTAAATTTTTCGTACTAGATATTAAGGAGAAAATAGGATACATCCCCTCCCCCGCCCCTTCTTTGCACATCTTTAATTCAGTTGTGCTGAGGAAGATTTTGGAAAATAGCAAATAAAACTTGTGTTGAATCTGGCTGGCTGACTTTCTCATACTCAATGGATCTCACAATGTTTATGGAGTTTTATTTTAACATGTGCTTCTATTTTGTATTACAGCCAATTCCTCTTTAAAAATATCCAGGTGAAGGCAAGTCTAGGGGGAAAAAAAAAAATTATATCTTTCTTTAAATTGTAGCACCGCCAGCACTATAGACTACAGCATTTCTTTCCTATCGGGAGAGCTGGAATGTCTGTGTATTTATCAAATAGCGTTGGACAAAATCTTTCTGCAAAGCTAGGGCCTCGCCCATAACCGGGACACTCCTGGAAGTGAATCAGAACTGGCAGGAGTGTGTTTTATAAGTTGAAGGGACATCAAATGAAGGACCACCTCAAGTGTCCAGGAAGGAGAGCCTGCAGCAGGGTCAGCTGTTGGTCCCGGTGCCTGTCCCTGGTCCATCCCTGTCCCCTGCCAGCAGAGCAGCGTGACTGAGTGCTCCCAGATTTCCTGAAGGCAGAATTAATCCGGCTTGCTGAAACTGTTGATCTGAGCTTCCCAGCTGGCCTTGTCTGCAGTGATACTGCGAGAACTGGCACCAACGGCGGGTGCTGGCAGATTGATGAGGACCGTAACTGGGAACAAAGCGGTAGCAAAGAGCGGCTGCCAGCAATAACCCTTCCTGCAGGCACGCAGAGGAGCGTGTCCCATGGCCGCTGTTGTTCATGTGGTTCAGTCATTGTGCTGCCGTGCTCAGTTCCCTGAAAGGCCTTACGTATAGATATGGCTGAACAAAATATTCAATTAAGCAAAAAGCAATTAACGATATTTAAAGCATCATTAAAACCCATCCAGTAGCCTGTTTGTAACACTAAGTGAGAAAAATGGAATGCTTTTCATTTCAAGGTTGCTGAAGGTTACATAGTAAGGCATATAGTAACTCCCTCGTGAAGCTATGAATAAACTCAAGACACCAGATGTAGATTGCCTTTCTTACATAGTTCAATTACATAATATACGATTCATTTTTAAATCTGTATATTAAATATCCAGTATATCAATTTGTGAATGGCTTCCACTGTACCATCAAAACTGCTGTCTCTTTGTTACAAGTTTCTAGAGCAAACAGAAATGCAATAGGGAAGAAGTGTCTGGAGCTCCCAAAATTGAGACTGTGGTGATAAACAGCTAGGGAATAGCTATGAGATGAGTTCTTACTGCTAGCTTTTGCAAATGACCTATGAAACATGTATTTATGCATTTCCAGAGGTAGTTCTCCATCAGTGGACTGAATTGTCTTCACAGAGATACTTACAGGACAGTGTTTCAATCCAGCTCTATTGTTCTTGGAGATGGAGCACCTGTAAGCCAGTTTATAAATCTCTTCCTTCAGCAGCTTATGTTTAAGGGTATTTTAAGACTGAAGGATCTGGCTTGGCTTTTAGATGGTTGGATTCTGTCCTAACACTCAAACCACTTCAGGCATGTGACATGTCCATGGACATTTCACGTGGACATTTTTTGTTGGTGCCTTCTGTGTCCTGAACTTCCAGTTACGTGTTTCTCATTTACTAGAAAACGTTGAAACTATCACACACTGAAAGAAGGTAGTCCTGAATATTAACCTGTTACTAGATCTCCTTGAAAAGGACGTGTGGTACAGCCCAGGAGGATTGTGTGCCATCTGAACAACTAAACTTCCAATTACTAAAAATTTCTGAGACCAATGATGCTGTTGATGGTAATCCAGGTTGTTGCCCAGGTCTGTGTAACAACCAGGTACAAAAGATTGCTTCAAAATGAACTTTTTCCTTGCATTTAAGTAATCCCTCTGCATTCTGGGCTGAGCAAGTCCATGCTATGCCCACTCAGAGATGCCACCTTACCACAACGTCCCCTGCTCTGGGACTGCTGGCATAAATTTCCGAGGGTCACCATAAAGTTTCTTTCCTCATACAGGCTTTAAGTTGAGTCAGTAAGAGTTGTATCATTGATGCTCCTGGCTTAATGATGGTACACGTTAGGATTTGAGGCAACCATATAGTCAATGAACTGCTTGGATTTAGACTTGAAGTGCAATGAAGATAAGTTAGGAAAATGAGCAGACCATTTCATTTGGCAGCCGCAATTAGGATACGGCTTGTAGAAATAATACTTTTCCTTTTGAATGATGTTTGTCTTTTGACCCTTGTTTTCTACCTTTGCTGTGCTTTTTCTCCAGCTGGGATGACAGCAGCTCTGTCAGCAGTGGGATCAGTGACACCATAGATAACCTCAGTACTGATGACATTAACACTAGCTCCTCTATCAGCTCCTACGCCAACACACCTGCCTCCTCCCGCAAAAACTTAGATGCACAGGTAACGATTTCAGGTTTAGACAAGTAACATTCATATTCATTATTTTCTCTGTGCAATAGGTATAATTGTTTTAGTTGGGTGAACTTGAACACACAGCCAGCCTTCACTACAGATGAGATCACTGAAAAGCAACATCAAGCAATACTAACCGCCTTATCATACGTGGCATTTACAAATATTTCCTCTATGCGTGGAATCCGTGGCATCTCTGCTGCGGTAGTGTGGCAACAAATGGGTTTCTGCCTTCCTAGCAGCACTGCTGGACAGAAAACATGCATCAGTAGATGGGATATTTTGCGTTTTGTTTTAGCGCTAGAAAAGGTGTTATGTTTTTCATAAAAAATAGAATTTAATTAAGTTAACATGAAGGTTTAAAGATTATTCACTCTTCCATCGGAAATGTAAAGCGTGCTAGGCAAATGAAATCGGTATTTTAAACTTCCAGGGCTGCATGTTACTGCAGGCTCTCTGTTTTTGGCAGCATTTCATAGGAGGATAAATTTTACATCCATCGGTAGCATGTGCGTACGTTTTGTGCTCAGACACTGCACATCCAAAGAGGGTAAAACAAGTGAAGGTATCCGTCAGTTTTTCATTCATCAATTAGACTGCATAATACAGAGATATGCAGTAACATAAACTACTTTTTTCCCATTTGTGTAGAAATTTAATTGGAAAAGTGCAGGGCAAAGAAGTCTAGCTTTGTTCTTTGTCCACCCACCTGCTCGAGGGACCTCGGGTGTTGTGTGTCAGAGCAACCAGGATGCAGTGACTTGGCATTGTAGCAGGTAGAGGGCAGGGATGTAGGCATGATCTTCTCCTCTGTTTCTTTCCTCTTTTCTTCTTCTCTGGTCCTTTTCATGACTGGGCCCTAAATCAGTTTTTAATATCAGTTTTCACGTAGACGTGTGGTTGCTGTGAAGTGTTACTTTGCCTACAGGACTGAGTGTGAACATATATTACTCTTTGTTCCCTTGCCACGAAGTGCATATTTGAGCCTACATTAAAGATTTCCAGTTAGCCTCTGGTGATGTATCAGCGATTGCATGTGCGCTCAAAACTGCTAACACACGTCCCATACAAGTTGAGAGGAGTTAAGATCTATGAAGTGTGCTTTTCAGTATGTAACAGAGACAGTAACGTAGACCAACTAGAAGTATTTTTTGACAATTGTTACTGTCTAAACATTGTAATACTATTGGTAAAAAAGGAAGAAGGGAGATGTGACTAAACATTAACCTGAGGAAAAAAAATAGAAATTCATTTGACTTCTATCTTCTGATGGATCAGATTCTTGGAAGCACCTCTGAGAGATCAAAATCTTTGTTGACGAACTCTTCTTCCTCCTCCACAAGTCTTAAAACATCCAAGACAGTGCAGACATACACTAGGAGAAAAGCAGCTGAAGCTTGTACATACAGACAGTAGAACCTAGTTGTTAGAAGAGGAAGCCAGGAGCTAAGACGTAGAAGAGGAAGCCAGGAGCTAAGACGTACAAGTTATGTTGCAGTTTTTTTATTTGTGCCTCTGACCTGCTTCTCCCCTCAGTTTTCATGGCTGACAATATTTATTCTAGGTATTACCATTATCTGCAAATTACTGTCCATAAAATACCTTGTTTTCATTTGAACAGAATATCTTAATCTTGTCATCCAAGAGAATGAAAATAGCTTGGAGTGATGGAACCATGCGTAGCTTGTAGAGTTGATTTTTTTGCTGCCCAAAGTAGTCCTAACAGGTCCGTGAAACAGCGAATACTACGTATGTGCCTTTTCTGTCTTACCTGGAGTACGATGGCCTGTGCCCAGGTTTGCATTTCCCTATGTCCTGAGCACAAAGGACTGGCCGACATGTGCAGAGGCACATGGACTTTTCTTCTCAGAGTATCCACTGCTTTGGTTCTCCTAAACAGTAGCGCTTAACTTTAAGCTGCTGTGATTCTGCCGCTTCTTTTTGAGGTGGTACAGAAGTTGGATTTCAGATAATTAAAGAGTGAGCTTGAAGCTAATACGTGTGCAAGCGGGAGTCCAGACAAATAACACAGCAACATCAAAAAGTGAGAGCCCTAACATGTCAGTGTCTGCCGATAAATCAGTAACTTACGCAGAATCATCTCTGCAAAGGAAGAAGACATGCTTGCAGTAGGAAAAAAAAAGTCTCTGCTAAGAAATTGATTTTCAGAGCTGCTGAGTACCCCATACTCTAGAAGCTGTAGTTTCTCCATGTTTGAGAAGCAGGACTTAAACATGATATTTTTGCAAGGGCGTGTATTGATAGGACAAGAGGCGGTTGATTTCAATTTAAAGAGGGTAGATTGACATTAAATATAAGGATGAAATTCTGCACTCTGAGAGTGGTGAAGCACTGGAACGGATTGCCCAGAGAAGTGGATGCCCGTCCCCTGAAGTGTTCAAGGCCAGGTTGGATAAGGCTTTGAGCAACCTGGTCTAGTGGAAGATGCCATGGAGTTTAGAACTAGATGATCTTTAAGGTCTCTTCCATCCCAAACCATCCTATGATTCTGTGATATTAACTCCATCTTCATAGACATTCATAGTTGTAGCCCCTTTTTGCGGGGGCTTGTTCTCAAGTTGGTACTGAACAAGCTAGTGATGGGAATCAGAATTTGCCTTACCTTGTTCCCATGTCTTGCTCTGATTATGTCAAGTGCCACATCACTTAATGTACCTGTACCACTTTTGGGACCTAATATTGTTCCCTTATACTGCACAGACTTAAATAACTTACCTTTTATCACAGCACTGCATATAGTATGCCTTTAAGGTCATGTCATGCACATATTTAAGGAGAAATTAAGACCCGGTGGAAATTTGAAAATAACTTATTTAACTGAAATAAGATGGAAGAGATCAAGTAATAAACTTGTTCATGTAATGCTAAAAAGATCAGAAGAATGGAAAGGAAACAATTCCTTTACATAGAAAACAGCAGCATCTTAAGCTGTTGGATAAAGACAACTCCTGGGTTTCATTGGAGCAAAGATGGGTTTGGTCTCATCACAGCTTTGTGAATAGATTTACAAAACTGTAGGAATAAGTTGATAAATCCTGGTGGTTACCGCTGCTCCCAGCTCAGTCGGATGGCAGCTTCACTCCCAGCTCGTGCTCATGATGTCTTGGCCCTGACCTCCAGCAGACAATATTCCACTTTCACCCACTCCAGGCCTTTCAGGCGGGTGGAGTTTCAGCTGCAATCCCGAAGCCAGGTTTCACTGAGTTTTGGTTTGGATTCTTTAGTCATGTTTCTGTGTTGTTTCTCAGTGTTTACCATTAAACAGAAACATCTCTGGCCAGAGGCCTGAAGGGTAGATATGCAGCATTTCAAAGGCTACGGAAAAAAGATGGGCTGTGGGTGTAGTAGTGGAATGAAATGGAAGAGAGCAAAGAGAGAGGACTTCTTGTAATGCCATTCTCTCTGTTGAGACTGTACTATTCTTACAGATGTAAAGGAGGAGAAATAGAAGGTACAGGAATATTTCATAATCAACTGAAACTAGAAAAAAACCTTTTACTAGCAAGTTGGTGTATTTCTTGCTCTTGAACACTAACAGTGTCAATCCATAATTCCAGACAAGGTACTTGAAGAAGATACTAATGAGAACATGTGAGGGATGATGTTGAGGTGGTTTTGTTGGTTATTTGTTACTTCTTGCTGCGCTCTCTTCTGAGATCTGTAAACATAGGAGACATTTGCGTGAAATGAGGATTGTAAAGAAACACAGGACATAGAAACAGTAACACTGAATTTCTTACACACCTACCGATGGTCATAAATAGGTAACCATCCCCAAACCTTGCAGCTGTGCAGAAAGAGGTAAGTTAGAAAGCAATGTTATTCAAGTCTATGCTGAGTTGCTCTCTTTGAATGGAGAGGTGAGGAAATGACATTTGCATAGCACGAGGGAAATACAACCAGAAAAAGATATCCAAATCTATAATTCAGCAAGTGCTTATTAGTCTAGTGCCTCAATATACAGATAAATAGCCCAGGCCCTAGCCGTTCCACGTGACTGAAGAAAGACCATTATGATGTGTGGTGTCAGCTTTCACATACTGATCGCTTAGACTAGTTTTTCAGGCTTTTTTTTTTAAAAAAAAAAAGTAATTACACTAAAAAGCAGAGGAAATTAAACTACAACCCCCTAGATTCTTTAATATTAATAGTGTGATCTGGTAAGAAAAGAAAAGTCATAAACTTGAAACATACTTTAGAAACTTAAAAATATAATACAGCATTTTGCTGAAACCATGGTAAATGGTAGTGTGTTCTTTCCTGTGCTGTACTTTTCTGATTATACAAAGGGAATAAAGTTGTGGGCTCTGTAATGCTTTGGGATATTTAAAATAATTTCCTATGAAGTGATATTGCCATTCAACTACTGCACAGTGCTGAGCACATTCATCTTCTCCTGAGGCTGCAGGGGAGAGATGGCACTCAGTATCTTACCAAAATTCACCAGCTCATACTTGAGAGCTTCATGATCAAGTGTTGAGTTGAAAGAATCTCACGGTATTATGATGATTGGAGAACACTTCAACGATTAATTTCTTTTTTTGTCTGAATCAGTGTCAAATGTGGACGTTTATCATTTGTGCCTGATCACAACGCCGTCGGCTGTGGTGTAACAAAGTTTGCACAAATGAATCAGCAGCATTTGACAGGAGAGGCAGAATTCTGCAAGAGGAATCATTAGCAATAGAAAAATGCTAATGTATGGGGCATATATTACATATGTAGGGTAATAGATGTAATTTAAGTGTTTCTGAGAATTGGGCAAAGGCTCGCTAAAAAAAAAAATTCTCTATTTGACGTTGGTCTTTGCAAATTCTCCATAGAAGACTGGCAGCGGAATCAGTCTGTGCAAAGAATAAGGAAAAACAGTTTGTAAGAGCTGAATGTAAGTTAAAAACTGATGTCATTTAAATATTTAAGTCAGACTTGAGTACTGTTATAAAGTTGTTGGCGATTCATTTTTCTTCAGTTCTTGGGTGTCCTTCTAATATGTTAGATTAGAATGAGCAGCATTCCATGTCTTCAAATCTGTTCCAAAAGCTGCCTCCTTATGCTCTGGAGATCAGATTGCCAGACAAGAGATAGGAAGCTGCAAGAACAAAGGAAAGCTGGCTGCACAGGTTTGAAATAGTTTTTGGCATTGCAGTAAAGGGTTCGTCAGAAATTTGAGATGGAGGATTATAAATGTCATGGAGCTGAATATGTCCTTTATAAATCAAGTGTGCTTTTTTTTTTTGCTTTTTTTTTTTTTCTGTCTTCGTTCTAAGGGACATGATTGTACATTTCTTGTATTATTTTTTTTTCCCTAGTGTATTAAAAAAAAAAAAGTCATTGCTGGAATTCGTTTCTTGCTGTCGCATTTCTTTCTCAAAGGCATGTTATGTCTGTTGGTACTTAGAGATGACTGCCGAGTTTATTAATCAGTTTGACAGTTCTTGTTTATGAAGCTTCTTAAAAGAAAGGCTTGCTCTGAAGGTTGTATTACAATTCCTTATCTGTCCTAGACTGATGCAGAAAAGCATTCCCAGGTTGAGAGGAATTCCTTGTGGTCCGGTGATGAAGTCAAGAAATCAGACGGAGGATCCGATAGCGGCATAAAAATGGAGCCAGGATCCAAATGGAGGCGGAATCCCTCTGATGTGTCAGATGAATCTGATAAAAGCACTTCTGGTAGGAAGAACACTGTTATTTCGCAGACGGGCTCCTGGCGACGGGGCATGTCAGCTCAGGTTGGCATTACCACACCAAGGACTAAACCTTCAACCACCTCAGGCACATTAAAGACACCTGGAACAGGTGAGAAAAGGTGTAAGATATAAACAAGTCAGAAAGTGTGTTGGGTATGAAAACAGTTTAAATACTTTCCAGAGGCAGAACCTGAACTTCAGGTAATGCTGTCTTTATTTTTAGGTATTGTTTTAACCTATGCAGCATCTCGTATGTCCACATTTCTATTTCTGTTGATTTGAAACATGTATTTGGATTAGTACGCCGAGAAAGTTGTTTTCATGACAACTCTAGCCTTAAGCCAAGCTATTTATTGGACACAGTATTGCCATATGAAGAATAAATAATATAATTTCAGCTTTTGAAGACACAGTTAACTTTAAGAACATACAGTATGTGTGGTTGAGGAGATTTGGGTTGGACTAGATGACCTTTGAAGGTCCCTTCCAACCCTAACGATTCTATGATTCTATGATTTTTTTTTTCTCTCCCCATACTAAACCAGCATGTTAATTTATACTAAACAATATATAGTTCTTGATTTTCTTATAATACATTAGTGATTTTAGCAGATGTTTGAATGAAAACGGATTGAATTTCCACAATCAAGTAATATAAGTTAATACTTCCCCTCTTGTTTGTACGCAATTGTACATGAAAAAGTTGAAGTTAGATGCTTTCTTGAACAATGTCTTTCAGGAAAATTATGCTAATGGCCTAACACTACTTCTGTCTAATGATAAAAAAGGATGGATCTGTGGCAGCTACAGAGGGAAACCTTTTTTTTCTTATCTGTCACTATTACATAAGACTGTTCTGCTTTCATATTCTCAAGGGCAAACACACCACATACTTTCTCTGGCAAATCTGCATGTATAACTCACTAGAGTGGCATGTAAGTTGAGTGCAGACTAGATCATAATTTTTAACCACACTCTAGTGGCTAACACGCTTTTGCTTTTCATGCTGCTTTGAGTTTCATCATTTGCTTGTTGTTTTCAAGTCATTAAATATTAGAATTCTTTTTCTATTTTTGTAGGGAAAACTGATGACGCCAAGGTATCAGAAAGGGTAGACTATCTCCTAAAGCTGGACATGTTAAACGTTCCCCATCAGATGCAGGACGCAGCAGTGGTGATGAATCCAAAAAGCTTCCCACAAGTAACTCTAGAACAACTGCTGCTAATGCTAATACATTTGGATTTAAGAAACAGAGCGGGTCAGCCGTAGCATGACTATAATCACTGCCAGTGGGGCAACTATCACCAGTAGATCGGCTACCCTGGGAAAAATCCCAAAGTCATCTGGACTCATGGGTAGGACCACTGGTCGGAAGACTAGTGTTGATGGCTCACAGAACCAGGATGATGGCTACTTAGCACTTAGTGCCCGAACTAATCTTCAATATCGTAGTTTACCCCGTCCCAGTAAATCCAGTAGCAGAAGTGGAGCTGGGAATAGATCTAGCACAAGTAGCATAGACTCCAACATAAGCAGCAAGTCAGCCGGGTTGCCCGTCCCTAAAATGAGAGAGCCTGCCAAGGTAATCCTTGGGAACTCTCTGCCAGGATTAGTCAATCAGACTGATAAAGAGAAAGGGATTTCGTCTGACAACGAAAGCGTGGCCTCATGTAATTCTGTTAAAGTGAACCCTGCATCACAGACTGCTTGTAGCGGAGCTCAAAGTACTCACCAGCAAGGAGCCAAGTACCCCGATGTGGCCTCTCCCACTTTGCGCAGGTAGGCAACACATTCCTTGATTGTGCGATGATGTTAGTCGGAGCTGAATGACCAGGACTCTTCGAGCCAGGCCTGGCTGTGTTTTGTGGAGCACTTAGTATTCAGTGTCCTACATTAAGGTCTTTGTATTTATGTTTAATTTCACATAAACAGGTTGGCCAGTGTTGTAAATGTACAGTATGTCATGCGACAGCAGCAAAAATTTCACATTTGGGAAAAAAAAACCCTATCTGACAGGAAGTTTGGCAATTGTGATACAAGTCTCTTGGTTACAAAAATCACACCTAAAGGCTTTATCCATGCAGATACCACAGGAATAAGAGTTTGCTTACCTGGAGGTTACTGAAGAGTTCTTGCACCGATGTACGTGTAACAAGACTGGAAATACTCCAGTGTTGGATCAAATTATAAATTGACAACAGGAGAGTTATTTCAGGATTTCATGATGACAGCAGCATAATTTGACCCTCCATACGTAGATTCACATGGCTAACCCAAACCAATCCTTCAGTTGTATGGATTAGGCCAGTGTGATGTGAGACTCATCAGGTTATTCGACTGTATAGAAGAACCCTGACTAAAGTAACCGTCTGAGCTAGGTTGAATTTTCTTATTTTAATAATATTTTTTTAAACAAAAAATCTTACCTGTCTTGTATTTCTCCACCACTACCCCATGCATTATGTTAACATTAACATTGAAGTGGTCAGGAGTTAATTTTTTGATGCAGTGTGCATCAAAGCCTTGATATTGGTAAAAGGTTCCGTGAATATTCTTTTTCAATTTAATTTGACATTGAGTAGCTTGTGTGTTTCAAGTTGCGGTGTTTTGCATTTCATTTTGTCTTGACGCCCATAATACCCATACAGTTATGCTGCATCATCCTGCTTCCAGTGATGTGAGAAAGCCACATTCCATCTGAAGCACCAGTGCAAGCAGAATGGCTGTTGTGATGGCAGCTTAGGCTGACGCTGTAGAGTTGTAAAGTGTTTCTTTTTTGGACGGGTGGTTTTATTTGAAAAGCCTATGTGAGGATAATTCAAGATACTTCCTTTGTTTTTTTCCTAGTTACCATTAGATAAGCCATGTCCTTTAGAACATTTAATTTTCATCGATGACTACTTAAAAAGAAAAACTCCAATATACCTTTCGTTTCTATAGCACACCTCATGAGAAACATGGAATTTCAGTGTTGCAAGCCTCAGGCACACTAATCTTGAAATTTGATTTGAATTTTTTTTATTATTATTACTAGAAAGCCATGTTTTTAGCCATGTAATTGAAATATTATATTAGAAATACATGCAACTTCAAAGAGGAGACACTGAGGCTTGATTTAGCTATTCCCTCGTTTTATTTACAATTTCACTCTTGAATTTTCACCAGACTGTCTAAACAGTCATGTTTTGAAATGCGTCAGCGTTGAATTGGGCCTTGTCAGTTTATTACTAATTTCTAGAATGACCATTAAGAAGATTTTGAGCTTAATTTTCATGGTCAGTTGAGATGAGTTGCACACATTTTTTGCTTATTTCCTTTGGCCCGGTAATTTTTTAATATTATCCAATAGATTACAATCTATACCTTTGTAATGATATAGATTTACCTGTCAGTCTGCGAACATATGTAACTTGTGTGCTGTCATAAACAGTGAATTTCCATAATTCTACGATTAGGGCCATCCCTGTCTCTCTTCTCAGTATTCCCTTTAGCTCCGGTATTATGTATCCAACACATCCCTTAAGTGAAACTATCGTGTATCTTGATACATTTTATTATTAAATTGGACCTTCATGTTTTGCAGTATATAATACACTGCTTTTCTGTTAATGAGAGACATACATGATTCAAGAGCCAGCTCAGATACGTCAAGTCTCTTGTCAATAATAGTGGATAGGAGTAAACAGATGTCCTTCCTTGTAGGGCATGTCCTTCCAAAGTTAATCTGTGTATTGATGTGACTGTCTTGCTGGGTTGGATTTGCTCTGAACTGAAAGGAATGCTCTCCAGACCGCTTCCTCGTTTGAAGGCGTTTGTTATGAGGTTGTGGTTCGACCAGACTCTGTCTTTAGCAGCAATGTGTTTCTGTTTGTGCCGCAGTGCACAAACAGTTGTAGTAGAGGTGCTGTGAAACAGTTTGTGGAAGACTGTGTGGCTTAAAAACAGCTTGTAAAACTGTTGTGTGGGTGGTTGGGGATTTTTTAAGCTCTAGGATCCTTTGTCTAAGAGTACAGTTCCCCCAGTACAGCTGAAGAGGTGGTATGCAACAGCATAGGAGCAGGAATACCCTAAGCTGCTATTGCTGCTGAAGATTATATATTATTGCAGTGTGGTTTGACATTTTTCTTCATACTCGCTCTAATAATGTTAACTGTAAATAAAACCTAGACTCTAAATGTCTCTAAATCCCTGTAGGAATGGGTTTTATCATTCAGATGGATTTGTCTAGATCAACATCTACTAATCGGTGAGGTGTAGTGTACAGGTGAACCAAATTTGCCAGATCTGTGCTGGTTTGAGGGTTTCTGTCTAAATCAGATGCTGAGAGGATCGTGGCACAGAGTGGTGCTGGATTATGAGACAGATGTAGACTGGTGTTTTAGCCTGATCCAACAGTGTTGTCCAGGTGCTTTGTGACAAGTATGCAACAGCAACAATACAGTCGAGATGTGTTCCAGGCATCTTGCACAGGTACAATGGAGCTGCAGGTAGAACCTGTGCACTAAGTACCATGCTTCTGGGCATCGCTGGACTTAATGCACGTGTGCTGTAGGGTGCCCAGCTGTATTACACAGCCTGCATTTCTGGGAAGTGTTGGACAAAGTGACTTAGTCTGCATGTGTTGTACAGACAACCCGGGCATACTGAAAAGCAGAGAAAGTTCTGCTTGGTGCGTGCCCACCCATAAGTCTTTAGGAGCTCTTGTATAGAAGTGCTGTAGTGCTCTATTCTGAGGACTACAGCCTGATAAACACCAGCTTCGAAAGATGTCATTCCTGATACTCCACACTGTTGATAAGAAGAAAACAAATCCATGTAGGTATGTGTGAGGAAGGCTAAGGTTCCAAAGGCAGTTACAGGATAAGTAACAGGAAGAGAAGCAATGTTTTGTGGAGGATGTTTGAGGCTTGAGTCAAAAGCTACACTCACGATTTTGAAGATCAGTTTTGGAATGATTGATAATCTGGTCTTAAGCATGTTTAATTATAAGACACTTCGGCACTTCTTGACAACTTTTCCCATTGACTGCTACTGAGGGAACTGAAGTCTCTTCTTCATTGGCAGTGCAATTGTGTCACAGTGATGCAAACTGGTGATGTTGCAGTCATCCTCTTCCAACCACGTTTTTAGATCCCCTCCTTTGCACTAGTTCCGGCACTGAGCCAGTTCTAGGTGCCAAAGCAGGTAAAAATCATATTCTACACTCCAAAAAAATAGTTTCCAGCCAGCTTGGCTCCTGAAATGAGACAAACCTACATTTGATATCAAGAAATATTTTTGCTATTACATTCTAGCAAATACTGTGTCTGAGCAGAGCATTCAGTAATGTGCACAGAATTTACCTGGATGGAAAGCTTTCAGCCTCTAATATTACTGGTTTCAGGTTAATCAATGCAATGTTTCTCCAATATCCTTTTTCCTTAAGGAGCAGAAGACAATATGGCTGTATTTTAGCTTTGTGAAAGTATTACTTGATGATTCAGAGAAGAAACACCTAAGATAGATTTGAAATTATCGTAATTATCTCTGGACTTTATTAAAGATGGTGTGAACACAAGGAGATTCATAAATTTATAGTTATGTATGTCTAGTCTAGGATCATTTACTTAATGTTGGTTTTCTGAGGTTAAGATGATATGTGGTCTAGATATAAAATACCCTTGCATTTAATATTCCATTTTATGTATTTTTCATATTGTCTCTTTTTAACAGACTTTTTGGTGGCAAGCCTAGTAAACAAGTTCCCATCACAACAGCTGAAAACATGAAAAATTCAATGGTCATCTCCAATCCTCACGCTACTATGAACCAGCAGGGTAACCTTGATTCACCATCTGGCAGTGGTGTGCTGAGCAGTGGGGGCAGCAGTCCTCTGTATAGTAAAAACACAGATATGAACCAATCTCCATTAGCTTCTAGTCCCAGTTCAGCACATTCGGCTCCTTCCAACAGTTTAACGTGGGGTACCAACGCAAGTAGCTCTTCTGCTGTTAGCAAGGATGGCATTGGATATCAGTCCGTCAGCAGTCTCCATACCAGCTGTGAATCCATCGATATCTCTCTGAGCAGTGGAGGTGGGCTGAGCCATAACTCCTCCACTGGTTTGATTCCAGCCTCTAAAGATGATTCTCTGACTCCCTTTGTCCGAACCAACAGCGTTAAGACTACGTTATCTGAAAGGTTAGTAGGTTTTTTGTTTCATTTACATTAGGCTTCTATGTATCTCAAATGTGAATGAAGTCCTGGCAGCAGTAGCTGACACTGCACATGCAAATCAAGCTGTGCTTCTTGCAAGATAATACTGAATGGTATATGCTAGAGCATAGAAAGAAGCCATTCCAGGCAAGGAGCCCAGTTCAAAGCAAGAGGATGGGTTCAGGTGAGGTTTTTAATTTGCTGTGGTAGCCAATGTGACAACTTTTCTTGCTACCATGTTAGACCTAATATTTCAATTTTACATCATGTATTATCCTTCCAAAGATCTTGGGTTAGTTGATCTGATAGTGATATTCAAAAAAACCTCCATCCTTATTATCATTTTGACTTTACAAGCCAACTGTTTCTTGTTAAACTTGTTAATTAAATTTGGTAAGCTTTTGAACTGGAGGTCATCTGAAAAGAGAAGTCCCTGCCTCTTCAGTCATTTAATCACTTCTCTGACTCTCCTGCTGCACTGTCCCATCTCCAGCTGCTCCCTACAATGTTTTGATACAGGCATTCGTGTGAATGCTTAGTGAACCCAACTGGGAGACGGATGCAACTGCAAAATGATCACCTGGATTGTATTTCAGACAGATCAGTTCCCAGCTCCTTACATGATGAGATTCATTGGTATCTATGTGGACACAGAGCAGGAGCTGGGAACAGACTGAGTAGAGAGAAGGGAACAGGACTCCTTTTTTTAGCATCAGAGCTTAATTAATGGCACATTGAGCTGGCATCAGGATAAACCAGACTGCCTTGCAGTGCGTGCTCTCCGAGTGACCTTTTGTAGAAGGCAGTAGTACCCCTGCAAGCGTTGGAAATCAGCTCTATCCTAACGTGTCATTATGTAGTCAGGTAGCAAAATTTTTGTCGTTGCATCTCAATGGAGAAAATTACCGCTGAATGTAATGTTCTGACTGTTTGGGTTTCTGTTTGTGTTTTATTATAAGTCCTTTCTGTTCTCTCCTCTTTTCATTCTAATATTCCTTCTCTTGTTTTCTGTCTTGTTGGACTGATTCTTCTAGCCCTCTTTCTTCCCCTGCTGCTAGCCCCAAATTCTGCCGAAATACTTTGCCCAGGAGACAGGACAGGTAATGCTGTCTCAGGACAGGAGTACGCACAAGGCTGTAGGTTTTGTTGCCCATCTCGGTGAAGCAAATTGTTTTGTGACAGACTGTGCTCAGTCGAGTCCTCTGCTGTGTTCATCGTTCAGGTGTGAAGTGACACAAAGACATGCCAGTGAGAGTCCCCTCAAACACACCATCTGTTTACCTAAATCAATCCGGAGAATGGCATAGGGCAGAGTTGGCATGGTTTCTGGCGTTGCTCTTGTTACTGGGAACGTCATTTGGTTTGTGGGGTATTTTGTTTTGGTTTTTTCCTCATTTCTTTGCCAAAGGCAATTGGAAAATCTTGCCCTCTTTTTTTTTTTACCAATCTAAACTCTCACTAGCATTTCAGCATTCCTTTGGCATGCTGCTTTTCCCACTGCCTTTCAGGCCTGTCCTTTTTGTCGTGACGTCCCTGTGTCCTTCAGTGTCGTCAGTCTTTTCTTGCAGTTTGGCTCGTGAGCGTTTTGCAGAGACTTGGGTATATCCGTCCTTGTAAAGACGAATGCTAAAGTTGGGAAAAGATGACTCGAATCTAAACATTCTAGCTCACTTTTACTCACCACTGTAATTTTAATCACTCCCACGCTATAAGAATTGCCGTTAAATTCATTCATTTAAGCACATGGATATTTTCTTTAAAAGCAAATTAAAAGACTGCTCAGTTACAAGTTCATCAGTTGTAAAAACATAAACATAAATTGGATTTGGGTTTTGGATGGCTAATAGATTCATTTTACTTTGCTAATGGAATTTAAACTAAGATTTGAAAAGTTGAACAGTCTGAGTTCAATGCTTTTACTACTTATACATTGCAGCTACGTAACAGTAATTAGCTGAGTTCCCTAAATGGTGTCTGCTGAAAGAAATGAGGGGAAGGTGGTTTGGACTGGAAGATTCTCATCAATTTTCACAAATAATCTGCCTCCCGCCTGCTGAAAAGCATATTTTTAAACATCTATTTGACGTTTAAAGAGCCATTTTTGTTCATTGTGGCTAGGAAAAACCACGTTGTGAACAGATGAGGTTCATTGGCATGGTACCAGATGCATGTTTGTGCAAATCCACACCTGGGTAAGGAGGTTTCTGCATGTTTCTGTAGGAAGGTCCCAGCACCTTTTCCTCTGAAAAGGTGATGCAGATGTTTGTACGTCGTCCTGATCTTATTCCTTCCCTTTTGTTCTTCTCTGAAGTTCTTTTCTTTTAACTTTTCTGCAGCGACCCACATCTTGATAGGAACACTTTGCCTAAGAAGGGACTCAGGTATTGGTGTTTCCACACGGTTTAACGGCTTTTGTTGTGGCTTTGGAGTTTGCTTTGTGTTTCTGTTGTGGCTGGTGGTGGTGGTCCTCCTCGCAGTTTGCAACAGGTGGCAACAGTATTGTTCCTTTCTTTCTCTCTTTCTCTTTCTTTCTGTAATCCTCCAAGAAGGCCATTGACCACTGTGCTTTTTTTCATCCAGTGGCTTCTCTGCTTGAGCAAGAACTGTGGCTTTTGCTGGCTGAATTGCTGAAAAGCATCTCATAAACCATCACTGGGCTTGACTTGAAAACAATAATTTTGCAGCTTCTGTGGCTATTACATGGAACGACTTGAAGTCATTTTCACCCCCTGGGAACCTTGGTGTTGATATACAGATAGAAAAAAATTTTGATATCATGCCAAACCTTTTGAGATGAGATTGGATACATTCATTTAAAAAAAAAAAATGCTTCAGAATACCTAAATACGTAGGGCTTATAGAGATAACTTCTACTCTTCTAGCAAAGCACAAAATAATCCCCAAACAAACTTTGGCAATCGTCTGCTAATACATTTTGTATATCTGTAAGGTTAAGACTTTTATAACATAACAAAACTGCAGAAAAAAAGACTTTTCCATTGATACAAGCAGTTCTAGCAAGATAGTAATTAGATTTATTAATTACATGCTTTAAATGTTACAGAATTTACATAAGATATCTTAGACAATTTACAAAATTGCCGCTTCAGAATTGCTTAATGCAGCTTCTAGGATCAATGAGTTTGATCCCTTGAAATTGCAGCTGCAATTTGTTCTGTGCTGTACACATTCTTCATAGCAGCTTTGTCCCATGAAGCTGAGTGCTAAAAGCCTTTCTTAAAATGGCATTTTCTTTAAAAATGTTTCTGTGGTTCTCAAGTACGTCTCTAAAAGACTGTCTTTTAAGACTGAAACATTTGAATGCTGAAGAGGTAGGTATTAATGCTGAAAAAAAAATCCTTAGTGTGTTAAAGTAAAATGACTGTTTAAAGCCCCTTTCTTAATAAACTGATACACATGTGAAGTTTCAGAGATGCAACTAGTCAGGGGCTGTTGCTTAAATGTTGAGGCATAAGCAGAAGAATGAACGTACTTTTTGAAAGTAGTTTGAGTTTTTGCAATGTTAATTATTGTAGAGTTCACATTGATTTAAAATAGTCTTAATAAGTGATATCTCACTGTAGAGTATTTAGCTAGAGGGAATCTAATTAATTAAATAGATAATATCGAGTAATAACAGGCTCCAGGTGTTTAGTTTTTGGAAGGAGAGCTGGTAACTCATGAATATTTCTTAAAAGCAGATGGCATAGCATAAGACAGACACTGAAATCCATCAGCAGACCAGTGTTTCCATGATGCTGTTTCTGTTGATACCTGTACCCTATCACGTATTTCACATAACACCTCTGGTGACGTAGCTATTTTTAAGGCACATACAGAAGTAGATTTAAAACTTTGCTTAAGCTGACGCCAGCATGTGTTTTGTTGATGTTGGCATAGACAACGTTTCCACTGTTTTCTTTGCCTTCAGAAAAGGCTAAACATAGTCTCCTTTATGATGATTTAATGCTATTAGTTTGGACCTAAATGGGATACACCTCCTTTATATTAATGTCTCTAGAAAATGAGTTATTGGGTCACAACTTGTTTAAAAATCTGATAATGGCTTTGTTGACTTGAATTTGGTTATAATATGACAAAAAGCCAGCTAAGCTTAGCGACGCACCAAAATATTAAAATAGTGATAGAATTTTGACATAACTTAAGGAAAGAAAAGGATTTCCAAATTACAGATTTATTTTTCAGTCATACACACACTATGTTTTATTCTTCAGTGCTACAGTGCACAACTTCTATATGTAGCTTTTTGTTCATTACTAGTTTGCTTACTACTGAAGCCATAAGAAAGGAGTTTTGGGGTTTTTTTTCCCAGGCAGAGGTGGAATGAAACAGGAACAGATTAGAACAGCTCCTTAATTGAGAATCGCATTGGGTTTATATCATTTAAATCCTTAAATTTCATATGAGAGTTCTTTCATCTTTCTTTCGTTCTCTGCCTCCCCAAGTCATGTGACATTTCATGGTGGGTCTTTTTTTTTTTAATTTTACATAAATGTTAAAGTTCATTTTGAAAAAATTGTTTTTGCAGGTATGCTCCATCCTCTCAACTCCGTAATCAAGAAGATGCAAAAGAATGGCTGCGATCCCATTCAGCAGGAGGACTTCAGGACACTGCTGGCAATTCTCCATTTTCATCTGGATCCAGCATAACATCCCCCTCCGGAACTAGATTTAACTTCTCACAGCTTGGTGAATAGTTATCTGTTTGGATAATCGTAGGACTACATTGTGTGTCTTGAAAATAGTGTATTACACAATGTAATTTTCTCTCAGCAGCTCCAAGCCCCGCATTTCAACCTCAGGAAGCACTTTCACTGAAATGAGTGTGACTAATTAGCATTATTATCTCGTATGCCCAAAGGTGGCATAATTGCAGTAACTTCGAAAATACTGCTTGTTGCCTACCTGTTTAGTAATATTGCCTTAAAATCCAAGCATATTGCTATGTGTACCAGTCTCATCAGTTTAAGATATTTCATCTTTGTGTGTATTTTTCAAGTGGTTTGTTGGAAAATTGCACAAAGCTCAGTCTGAAATAGTAATTTTAAGTCAGAAAAAATGCCATTCCTTCATTTGGTTGCATTGATTAAAGTAAACACTTTTTAAATGAAGAAACAATAGAAGTTGCTTGACAGGATCCATAAAGCATTGCAAACTGACCATATCAGCAGTCAAAATAACCTAATTTAAAGTTGTAGTAGTGCTCGTGTCTGGTGTGCTGATTAAATATTACTTAGTTGCCTTTGCAATTCGTTGAGGTATGTAAATCAATCCCAACAGTATATGTATTATCTTTAAGTTAAGTGACGTTTGGAAAGCACTGTGTCAAACAGACGTTTTCTGTTTCTTCTTGTCTTTCAGAAGCCCCTCCCTCTTTTATAGAATGAGAAATAATTTGCAAAAGTGTTGAGCCTTTACTTACAAACTTATTGTGTGAATTTGCAGCAGCTTACCCTGTCAGTTACTTCTAGTGCAGTTTTGAGTTGCAGCAGTGACATTTTAGAGCCTTTCTTTGAGTGCACTGAAAAGAACCAGATTAAATAAACAGCTTTAAACAAACCGACACTTAACAAAACTTCAGCTGAATATACATACACACAGTGTAATTACATTGCCAGCAGCTAACAAACTGTCATGAAAGTGCACGAAAGTACCTTAATGGTCAAAAAAAGAAAAAAAGTGTGTAGTCTCAGGCCAGTTAACCCAGAAGGTTAACTCTTTGTGGGCAATATTGAAGATTATTACATTAATAAGCTTTAAGAGCTATCTGACCACAAAAAAAAAAAAAAAAAGAAAATATTTTTCTGTGTTCTTAAGAGAAGAGCTTGGAGATATTGGAGTCAAGAGAAACCACGGCGTTTAATAACAAATGTTGATATGAAAGTTGAGCACTTTTAAATTGAATTATTATAACTTCTGCAATAGCCTGTATCAGTTGATGATGTATATAGAAATAGGCAATGACAGTACTCCAAGAGGAACCTGCCAGTTGAACAGCAATTTTGTTCTTCTCTTTTTTTTCCACAAATAAACTAGTTCTTAGTAAATAACAGGTATAATTTTAGCACAAAAGTTCTTCAAATAAATGTGAAACTGGAGTAGACAGTTTGTACTCTGAACAGTGGCTGGGTGAGCCTTGGCTTTTGAGGCAAAATTGGTATTTTATAATTCTTAGGACTACATAGTGGAAAGAAACAATTCTGAAATATACAACTATTGGGAAACTAAAGCTCTTAAAATTTGTGACTTACATACATAGAAAAATGTCATTTTCTGCAACCTGAAGCCTTTGAAGGAGATAGTTCATAAGACCTGTTCTATATAGGGAAAGTACTCTTTTAAATTCCTTTAGGCATTTTAGTCCTTTTTGAGGAAGGACTGTTCCAAATTAAACAAGGATTAATTAATTCATACCTATAAGGTGCCAGTGAGTTGACTGAGCTTGTCTGTAGAAGCATAGACATATCACCCAGTATTTGAAATGACCTTATTTACTTGAGTTATTCACTAGTTTGATTTGCATACCTTTTATTTGAATTCATTGAATTTAGAAAAATAATGAAGCCTGGAGAGGATGACATGAAAAATTTGTGTCTTAAAGAAGAAAAAAAAGGTTTTTGGTAGTGGCACAAGAGCTAGGTATGAAAATTTGTGGTTGCACCAATAAACTGGTGTTTATTCTTCACTTTATAGCAAGCCCAACCACTGCAGCCCAGATGAGCCTGTCAAATCCAACCATGCTACGGACCCACAGCCTTTCCAATGCGGATGGTCCTTATGACCCCTATAGTGATACGCGCTTCAGGAACAGCTCAATGTCCCTGGATGAGAAAAGCAGAACAATGAGCCGGTCTGGCTCCTTCCGCGATGGCTTTGAAGAAGGTCAGTAAAGTATGTGATGATGCTGGAAATGATGGGAAGATGGCATTCTCACATAAACCAAGTATAAATTTGGTACTTTTCAGTTCAGCATAGAGGTCATATCAGAGCAGTTCTCTCTGTGTGGAGCTCTCAGTGTTAGATAAAACTTTAGTTCTAGTCATTGTTGTTCTGATGATATTCATTCATTGATCCTTCTGACTGGACACAGGAAAGCACCTAAGTGTTGTACCCAGACCATCGCTGTTCACGAAGTTGTTTAAATGCATCCTGTGTTTCGTTTCTAGTGATCTCAAAACAGCTCTAGTTCATGCTTAGAGTTAGCGTATTATTCTCCTGAACCTGGGCCCCTATACTTCTGTTTGTAGTATAAATAATTGATATCAGCCAGGCTGTTTTTTGTATCCCAGTTAATTTTGCCAGTATTTAATTTTGATTCAAATTGTCTGTACTCTTTATTTCTGCTGAATGTCCTGGGTCGATATCACACAGCTTGCACAGAAGAGACCTGAGTAGTTCTTCAAAACATCTAGGCTCTTCTTTTTAATTCCTCATCATCTTTTCAAATACGTTATCGTACTTGATAAAAGAAGCTCATGTAAATACAAGAAGAAAAGGTCATTTACCTGTAAGTAAATATTTAGTTTGGTTACTACTGATCAAGAGACCTTACGGCTGTAGCAGGAGTAGCTATGAGCTAAAACCCTCAAGTGTTTCACTTTGAGAAGCTAAGCGTAGGGTGAGCTCTGGGGGTGGTTCATAGAAACCTCTTTCAGCATTAGCTGTTTGAGTCTTAAATCTCCTTTCTGGCAAGGACTGGGAGCATGGTTGCCTATGAAGTACTTTATCACCAGAGGTCACACAAGCCATTGCTGGCTTGCTTCCTCCACCACTGAAGACGTACACTTACTCAGGAGTGTTACCACTGTTACAGAGTTTTTCTAATAATTTTCTTTATCACCAGAGGTCACACAAGCCATTGCTGGCTTGCTTCCTCCCCTAGAGCCAGGCATGCATGGGCTTTTAAGAGCCACAACGTGCCTTCCTGGAGATACCAGTTATCCCATCAGTTTTCTGCCATTGGAAGAGGTAGAAAATGTATCTTGGATATGACTCCGGAAAGATTCAGGTCTAATTCATTATTGAATTTAGTCAATCTAACCCCATTACGTTTAGTTTTATTTTAGAGGGCCATGGCTGAGGATCTTCGTTAGGGGTTGAAAACTCTGTAGGGCTCAAAACTGTGTTGTTGCAAGAATTAACCTTTGTTTATGCCATAATCTCAGAAAGCTAGATTATCATGAAGAGTTATAGAACGCTGGGTACTTAGTCACTTGAATTCCATTCTGTGATAAACAGCCCTGCTCTTACTAAAGAGTTTCTTAATATAATCTGTGAAGGAATTTAAATCACTGCATCTGTGTTATACTTAGATGATTTACTGAATGAGCTACTACAGCAAAACTTACTCAGGTTTTATAGAAAACATCCTCAAAAAAATTGTAACAGTCTTTGAAGTATGCTTAAGATTGCAGCAAATCCATTTTGGCGTGTTGGAGGTTAAAGTATCTCTTATAATTCAGAAGTTCCTGTCCAGGAGAGAGGCTAGTTTGTAAGAATATTTGATAAGTATTCCATGTTTGAAGGTGAACCATTTAAAAAAAAAAAAAAAAGGAAAGGAAAAAGGAAGAGTTAGATGAGATGCTCTACAAAGTGCTTTTCATTCATTTAAAAAAAGTAATAAAAATGAAGTACAAGAAAACTCTACCAAGTTATGGGCTTGAAAGCCATGGAAAAAGATCACTTTTGTATACAATTTCACCTTACAGTGGGCATGCTGAAGAAGACCCTTTCAGATTTTCCTGAATTTTTGGCACCTAAAAGGATAATAATATTTTACCAGATGGGATGAATTTTTAGGTGCAGTCTCTGTGGTTTTGTCTTCAGGTTAAAGGTTTTCTGTCCCTTCTCTGGCTGTACAGAAGGCAGGGATAGCCTGCTTCTTAGCTCCTGCTTATTTTTCAGGGAATCACAAGTTATAAGTAAGCAAGTGGTTCTGAATATGGCACGTATGTTGTTCTGTGTTTTCAAACCTGTGGATCTAATTCATCTTCACGGAATGAGAGAATGGATCAAAAAACATGAATAGATCATTCACCTTCGCCTTGAGAGAATAGATCAAAAATTATTATAGAAAGTAAATTTGTGGTTAATGGACAAATTAATTTTATACAATCAGCCAGTGTCAATGAAATATAAATCCAGGTCTTAAATAAAGCTTACTAACCTACTACTTAATTATTTATTGGCACATAAGATTACAAGGCATTTGGTTCTTATTAACTTCAGCAGGGCCAGGATTTATTCGTAAAAGCCTTTTTCTTCTTTTGTCTCTGTAGTGTGAAGTACAGTCATGTTCTCTCCTCACAGCACAGCGTGTAGGTGGAAACATTAGTCAGCCTTGCAGTATATAACTCTCGTGATAGGAAGGGTTTCAGGTCTGGGGAGATGCCAGCAGGAACAGCCTCCAAACTACCCAGAACTTCAGGCAGAAAACACAGCCTAAAATTGAAGTGGTCTCTTGGCTATCCAGTTTCCCTGCTTCCCCGTGCTGCCGCTGCCTCCACCTCCTAGAGAGAAAGGAATTAAATTCATCGTTGTTGGAATATAAATTTTTATGCCTTTTTGTGCTACTGACTGCAATACCTGTTGTTCTTTCTACTCTTTGGACAGTTGACCACAGCTAGACAGTTTCTTTCCTAACAGTAAAAATGATACATTCTTGCATATGCATTTATAGTGCTCTAAAATAGTACCTCCAAAACAATTTAGGTTTGTAGGCTGCATGCAGATGCATGTTAACTGCAAAAAGCAGGAATCACATCAAGAGCATAACTGCCTTCAGGCTCCTAATTAAATAGCCTTAAAGTAGCCATCTGCAGATACTTTAACAAGAAATTGAGCAAAAATATTAACTCCTTAGTTGTCCTCGAAACCAGAAATCTCAAATTATACACCCATTGAAACGTGCCAGTGGTGATGTTTTTACATAGCAGGAGTATCATTCCCAGAGTTACACGTTCTTTCCTTTATTTTGTTTTGAGTCCCAATGAGATCTTCAAAATCCCAGTTGATGTTAACTCAAAAATGTGTGTGTCCCAATCCATTGTAAGGAGATCTGTTTCTTCTCTGGCAGGTTGATGTGGTTGCTTTCTTGAATACATCTCTAGCTTGTAAGAGCTGCACGAAGGAAGAGTATAGAGAGGCAAACTAGAAAATAATATATTCTTTGTATGAGTCCATCGGTGGCCTTGTGCAATGTCGGCTGCGCTTCAGGTTTTCCATTTTAACAAAGGTGGTCTTAAGGGTAAAATGCAGGTAAAAAAAAAAAAAGCGACAAGGAGATCTTGCGTAACATCTACAACATGAAAAGAGTTAAAATAGATTAGGAGTCTTCAGCTTGGAAAAATGATGACCAAAAGGGGGTGATAATATGTAATTTAATGCATTATAAAGAGGATAGTTATTGATTACTTATATCACAGGAGTGTGGAGAGACTCGTGGAACTTAATGACTGATTCAGCAGCAGGTTTAAAACAATGGTGAAGAATTGTATTTCTAAACACAAGAAGAGTTCTTTGTTACAGGCAAAATGTGTCAGTGGATTCAGAAGTCGTTAAGCAAGTTAATGGTAGAGAGGCCACAGGGACTATGAACAATACTGGTCTGGCTGCAATTTCCATCTCTGCTGATTCCCAGAAGATGCAAAAGTGTACCTGGGGAAAAAAATCACTGGGTATCTGCCTCCTCCTTCCATTCTTTTCCCTAAATAAACATGTGCTGCAGTTGCAGCCAGAGATGGAGCACACGATTAGACAGACCCTGGGTCTGACTGAAGCTAGTTATTTTTATGTTCTTAATGCAATACAGTCCTTAACATCTAACTATAAAGATCATTTTAATTTAAAATATGATTAACCAGAAAAAGCAAATGGGTGTGAGTTTTTTTTACTTTCTTGTGGGTTTTTAAAATTGTCTTAAATTCCTCCTGAAGCCAGCTTAGACTTTGTTTACTTCTCTTTCCAGCCTTGCCTTAGGATATAATGTCAATGGGAAAGCAGAACCCATTTATTATGAATGCAGGAGAACTGCAGTAGCAATTAGGGAAAAATGGCAGCTTTTCTAAACTTTTTTTTTTGGATGGAAGATTTAGATGAAAGAAAAAGTGATTTAACACGATTTCATAGGATTTGTACGAAGTTATCAGAAGATTGAATGCAAGTTTCAGTTAAATGTATTTTGTTTCTAAAGATAAAGGAAAGGTAATTTTGCATGTTTCAGTAACAGAAAGAATAGCTTCAGGTAGTTTTTTTAATAGCATGATCAAAAATAAAATTACGTTATATGTAAATCCTAACACCAGGGTGATGGTAACGACCTTGAGAATCAATGTGTATGTATATCTTTTACTAGTGTCTATTTAAATGCAAAAACTGCTTGAAATGGATTCTTTTCCGGAGAAGATTTTGTAGCCATGTTTTCAGTCAGGTAATTGTTCTGAGAGAAAGAACTTTGCCTTGTTAAAGAAATGTCATTGCTTTAAAGAAAGACCAGAAAACCCTGCAGGGATAGGGAATGTTCAGCTCAATGATGCCCATGATACAGCTCCCTAGTAGTCATCAGAAAGAAGATACAGCTGCATTCAGAAGACAATTCAGAGCCCCAAAATTAGACAATGGTTTCTGCCCTGAGTGCTCCACATCTTCTCCTGGAGCATCTGGTTACATACTGAAGCTGGGTATCATAGTCTTCTCAGGACATCTCCATCTTGGTCTGCTGCTTAAAGGACACAGCTTGCCCCCTCGGTCTCATCTAAAACTGAAAATGAAGTATTTGGATTTACTTTTGTAATCTCTTCTGCATTTCAGTTAATTTATTGGGTTTTTATCCTGAGTAAGGCCTTTTGCAAGAGTCTTAAGCTATTCAGAGAAATATTAATTTATGATGAAACCTTCATCAAAACTTTTCTTTTTAAGCTTCTTGACTATACCTCATTTCCAAAAAAAAGAAAAAAGTATTATTAAAACAGCTTTACCAAATCAAAGTTTATGGATTGTATTCCCTGGTCATGCATTCTTCAACCTGTACATTATCGGTGCAATAATATAAGTAAGTTTATGATGGATGATGAAATTTGTGAAAGTATTTCTTCAGTACGCTGGTCATTGGTAGTGGATGATCTATGATGATTCTACTGTGTGGTTACTATATTTATATTCAGTCTAATTGTTTTCTTTCCTTTAGTGCATGGTTCTTCTCTCTCTTTGGTGTCCAGCACATCATCTATTTATTCAACAGTGAGTATAATGAAATTAACAATTTGGGTTTCCTAATCAAAATTATTGAATTGACTGATCTTGTGCTAATTATTTTTACTATTCAAGGAAGGGGGAAGGTGCTTTTCATTTGATTACATTCTGAATGCTGGCTACAAAAAAAATATTTACATTCATAAAGACGCCTGTGGATATTTAGCAGTATCCTTATTAAACGCAGACTTTAATCGCCTAAAAGCAGCAATTTATTTTTTGAGTCAGTGTTTTACAACTACTCTTAATAGGTTTTGGTACAAAGGACCTTGGTAGATCTGAGGACATTTGAACTTCATTACTTAAAGCACCCCAAAATGTGCTGAATAAAGTCATTCCAGCTTTGCATTAACAATTGGCTACTAAAGAAGTTTGAATATGTTTTTAATGCACAGATTTTAATGATTCTAGAGAAACCATTTGTTGACTATGCCAGTAGTATTTTCTCCAAAAGTATGTATTCATTTAGGTTATCTGATCCTAAAATAAGACTTACTGGAGTTGGAAAACACAAGATTTTTTTAAACGTGCGTTGCGTTTGCTCATTTTCTTCTGATAGTCTCACAAAGGATTTTCCATTGAAACATATACTGTGGAAGACCTTGTAAGTTAAAGACATGCAGACCCTATCTTGCCTAGCTTTTCTCTAGCTAGGTAGGGTGTTAACTGCAGCGACCCAGGGCCACAGCAAGTTCCAGCCCACACCAGACTGTACAAAAGTATTTGGCACTGATGGTTAAATCCCAGTGGCTTCACTGCTGTTAATATCCAAGGTCGTGTATTCCTGGCGTGCTATGAACACAATTTGGGGGATTCTTAAAGCACAATCCTTTCCAAAAAATAGTGGATAATAATTACTTCAGTGAGATGTGTTAATTGAACAAAATATTTAGTTTTAAATTGTTAGGCAAGTATGATGCAGCTTCAAGCTTACCACACATCCACGGCTGAAACGAGTAAATGTGACACCAGAGTACGTTGAAGAACTTGCTCTTGGCAGGTCACGTATAACTGTCTTTGAAGCCTGTCAAGCCAGCATAGTGTTATTTAGTGTTACTTTACATACATGTTTCACTGTTGGGAAGCTACGTGTGTAACATGGCCTTAAGACCTTGATAATAAATTGAAAATACCACCTTTCATTATTGACCTTGCCTCAAGCAAGGTCCATACGAAGCTGAAACAGATAATGTATCGGAAGGATGGAAAACAGATCTTTTCCTCTGGGCTGTTGTTTATAACCAGGAGAGTACTCAGCAGCTGCTGTCCAAGCTTCTGGATTACGTGCTTGCTGCCCAAGCACCAGTGACTCCTAATAATGTGGTTTGATGGGTATAATTTTCATGGTGGCTAGTAGTGGGCATATTTACATAAGGACAGCGGAGTGTGTAACCTCCTATCATATACTTCTCTTTAGCTGATAACTTTGGTTAGAAAAAATCCATAGTAGCCACAATTTTATCATGCAGGCCACAACGGATGCTCGGTACATCCACTTTGCATCCTCAGATAACTAGTTGTGCGTTCTCGGTTTTTCATCACCCTGGTGCCTCGGCAGCGCCCAAGTGGGAGCAATTTTTTTTGTTTTCTTTCGCATCACTTTGGAGTGCAAAAACATGATCTCCATCCCATGGAGAGCTAATCATGGGAGGAAGGGAATTGCCTGGGATCAGCCGTGTTCTGTGACAGTCCTGGCTCTTCAGAGCCACATGCAGTCCCTTAGGTATGGAGCCAGGACTTCATACTTCCATGGTTCAGACTCAGCGGTGCGCTGGTTGGTGGGCTGGGAAGTGGAACCCAAATTCCTTCCTGCAGGAAGAAATACTGTCCAAGCAGCCTGTTTTCTTTTTCCTGAAGAGTAAATAAATTAGGAGATGGTCTTAGATTGAATATGGAAGTGGGAATCCAAAATAAGGAATTCACATTAGAGTTTTTGGAATAAAAAAAAAAAAAAAAAAAAAAAGAAATTAAAAAATCTGATAAATTTGTCAGGCTGGTGATGCCGTAATATCCTCATGCCTTTTCCTCCGTTTTTATTTTACAGCCTGAAGAGAAGTGCCAGTCAGAGGTAAGAGCACGTCGTGTTTGACAGGCGTAAATGTTCTGTCAAGACACTGTGCATTTCGTGTCTTGCTGTTTTATTTCTCCATATTATGGTGCAGTAAAGTGCTCTCTTAAAATACATAGATTCGCAAGCTACGAAGAGAGTTGGATGCATCCCAGGAAAAAGTGTCAGCTTTGACAACTCAGTTGACTGCCAATGTGAGTACAACTTGGAGAACAAAACCTAACAGGGAATGCATGTAATGCACCAACTACCACCCCAGTTTTTCAAAGTGGCCAAAAGATTTTGTGTGTCTAACATTCAGTTCATGTTACCTATGCGTTTCAAAAAATAACTACGTGCATGTGAGAACTTCCCAAAACTAACATCTTCTGTCCTACTAAATTGTCTTATGCTTTTCTTTAAATACTAAATTGTAATATTCATTTGGCTTTATATATATGTAAACCATCTTCAGATCGTGAGAAATATCATTGAAGACGGTGTCGTTTTTATAAATAGTGTCTATTTTTGTTATTTGGGTGGAATGAGATACAGATGAAGGTCATAACCAGTAGGAATGAAAGTTGGTGGAAACAGGGAAAATTTTCGATAAAGGTGTGGGCTAATGGCATGATAGGTAACAGTGGCGTAAGCGGCTCTGAGAACCAGTTTACAGTTACAGAGTGGACATACCTGATTTTCACCAGTGTGGGCAATGCTTCTGCTTGTTCCCTCTGAGGAATTTGATGAGTAAGTAATGTAAAACACTTGGAAAAAAAAGTTTAGGAAGCCAGGAGGTGTTGAGGCAATGCTATGGATGACCCTGAGCAAGTTTATTTGAGTGTTCTGTGCTGTAGTCACAGATTGCAGAAATCTGCAAAACAGAAGCTTGCTAGAAAAATAAGCAATTCTAGAGTAAATAAGCTACAGATGAATAGTCATCAGATCATACTGACATCCTAGTTTGTGGGAATGAATAAACATCAGAACACATGCTACTGGAGAGGACATTCCTGTCCATCAGCACTCTTGAATAGGTGGAATACGAAACTTGGCACAGCAGAGGACAGCTTTCATCTGAGCAGTGACACCTATCCCATGAAGGACTCAAGGGGAAATCTACTGTGGTGTTCACTGCAGGCATCAGTGTTTCATCTAGCTTGCAAAATGGAAAAGGAAAACCAAGACCACAGTTAATAGAGAAGTCAAATAAAAGAGCTTTGAATGCATGTAACCACTCAGTCACTTTCCCCAAGAGGAAAAGAAAATGATTTTAAAATCTTCCAAAAATGAAATCTCACCTTTGCCTTTCAAATACAAAGGCGACTGGATACATGAGTTGGTTTTCATCCAGAAACAGGACCAGATTCTCTTGCATACATTTTTTTATCATGTCGAATAACACAGCTTGTGTCCTTCAAACAAAGCCCTTGTCAGCTGTGCAACTCATTGACCTCTGCATTAGTTTTGTTGCCTTCTTCTTCATACGGCAGGTGTTAAGATTCAGTAGATTGTTACTCGACACAGGAATTAGTAGCCTCTCTCCAAGAGTAGTGAGTAGCACATGCTACTCTGTGCCTGCCCCAGCTGCCATTAATTTGCCCAAGAATTTGCGTGTGGTTGCTACCACTGTCTTTGCAGAGAAGAGTTTTAAACATATGCTGCTGCTGTACCTTTTGATCGGTTTGGGATTGGTTGTTTTTTGGGGGAAGTATTTTGGTTTTTTTTTTTAAAAAAAAAAAAAAAAAGGTTAGCCTCATTTATTATTTTGATATTATTCCATTTTTCCTTCATTCACTTTGCTAAAATGTTTCAGTTTTTTATTCATGCTGTTTAAACTTCTTAGACTTGGGGCTGCCCCTTCTTTGTCCATAAATCAGCAACAGTCTGCTGCAGACATGTTACTGTAACTGTCCTAGTAATATATTTCAGTCTGTAGCCGGAGAACATGCTCTTTTTCCATGTAAAAGGCCAGATCTGTTCCCCCAAAAGTTAACACTAATAAATTATGTTTGTTAAGACAGTGCTTTATGGACATTTCCTTTATACAAGATTTTTTTTAAATAAACGGCATTTAACTTAGCCAATTTGAATTAATCTCTTTATTTAATTTCTTTTTTTTTTCTTAAATTTTCCTGTATAGACACTGCAGCTTTTGATGCTTCTCAGGTCATCAGGGGCGAGAATTTGAAAAGGTTTTGCTCCAACTGGGAAGTGAAGATAACCCTTTTCCATAGCTCACTGAACGATTTCCAGATAGGGATAATTTCGAGGTGCCTTCTTCGATTTTGAAAGAACAACTTTTTCTTAAGGTTCAGATCAAAGCATTAAGGGTTTATAGCCCATTATTAATTCATGCAGTCCCTCTTGCCTATTTATTTTTCGCTTTTGCAAAATATTGCTGAGGATTCCTGAATATCGGTTTTGTTGCTCCCTGTTCATCCTCCCCAACAGAAGCTTTGCAGTCTGTGTTTTTAAAATAAATATTTAGGTTTGCATACGTGTGTAGTGTGAGGGTTTAAATTACTTTTTGCTCTTTTCTCACAGTCTCAGCTCTGCTTATTTTCATAGGGGCTGATGGGAATGAGAGATGCACATCCCCATGTTATTGTACTGCTCATGTTTATTTTCATTGCGAATGTGAGAACAGTTATTTAGGATAAGTCATCTGTGTGCTGCTGATGAATAAGTCTGGAATGGCTCTGTGAAAGGTTTTGCTATTCTGTATATATTTAGGTGAGAGAATGTCCTTCTCCGCTTGGAAAGGTTTCACACAATTTTACTTGTCGTTGTGTGTATCGAATTATTTTAATAGATAAATAAAATGTTATTTTCTATGGTTAGTGTAGGTTATTATGACTAATGAGACAAATATATATTGAACTATGCCTGTGTTCAGTTATCTGTACGCATGCATATACATATACATATACATGTATATCTATGAAACAGTGCCATGTCATGGCACTAGAAACATAGTTCCCTTTTATCAAGTTCCTTTCCATCTTCTTGATCTACTTTGCCTTCCTTTTACTTCTCAGTCATTTTTAATTCCTAGCTGATGTCCTTAATATAATCGACATTGGGTTCTCAGTGCTTCGTGGGAAAAGAAAAAAGAGTAGCTGGCCAAGCACCAGGACATTTTGAATGATATTTAGCACGTGGACCTTGTTTGCAAGCAAGGTGCACTCAAATATTGGAGAAGTCTTTGAGTTAGATGCAGGTATATCAGCTGATAAAGCATCTGGCAGAGTGGCTACAGTGCTGCAGTAGTCCTGGCTCTGTCCTTACACCTCTCTGCAGAGAAGATATCTCTGGACTGAACTGACTGACTTGGCTTTCGGAGTTCTCCAGTTGGGGTAGCACAGTGAGAACCTCCACCTCTGTGACTTCCAGTGGCTTTTGCCTTAAATATCTACAAGGAAAATATTTGTCTAGTTGGAGGAAAATTTCTGCCTGGCTTTCCTCTATCTAAAAATTTGCTTTATGTTTTATTTACTGTTTTCTGTTTTATTTCACTTTTTAACGTATCCTCCTAAAACTTAGGAGTGATAGTTTGGGGTTTTTTTTCTACTCTCTGGAAAAAGATTTAAACTTTTTGTGAAAAGCTCTGTGGCAAGAGTTACCTTAACTGTGTGAGAGTGCCTGAAAATTATTACTACATAACTTTTTTACATGCTAGTAATGGCCCACCTAAAAAGTCAAAGATTAAGTCTAATTTCAAAAATGAACAGCAGGAAATGTTTAGAAATAAGGATGGATTTATCTCTTTTTCCTCCCTATGTTTTGTGATAGGAGATCTTTTCACATCATTGCTTGCAATAGCCTGGGGGCGTGGCTCGATGACCAAAAATATCCTTCCATGCTTTTTTGGTATCAGGAATGCTTTCAGGTGGCAAGATGTATTCCCTAAAGTGTCCCTTAAAAGCCTCAGTTAATTAATCTGTGAAACGTTTTTAAAAAAAATGGAATCGAATATGTCTTTCTATTTCAACAAATTGGCAAAATGTGTTTTCCATTTATCACCAAATCTAGGCAGCTTTAAATGACTGAGGAAAGTACGTGAACTGGATTAGTTTGAGATGTGGCTCTTCAGAGGACCTTAACTCCTAGGGATCCAGGAGGTGTTTTTGTTCTCAATGTATTCTGGATGTAGGATTGCACATTTTACAGAATAAATGAGAATTCCAAACCAGAAAAAAATCCCGCTTCGCTGCTCTGTTAGAGCATGTCTGAGATAACTGTCCTGGCTACTGAAATCATGGCATCAGAGAGATGGGTGTAGCAGGTGACTGAGGAGCCACCTCCAGGAAGTCTCCTACTGATGGACCAGGTCACAGTGTTACTCCTACGTCTGTTTTCTAAAGTGTTTGGTCGCAGCTGCCACCGAGCAGGGCATGGTTTATAGCCTAAACCAGCATCATTTCATAGTAGTAGTATGCTAGTAGTAGTTGTGTATGAAAGGGCTGTCGTTTTCTCAAGTTTTGAAATCAATCTCTTACCTTTGGCATTTCTGATTTTCCACAATTAAATTGTTCCTGGTAATTTGTTTGTGAGCTTTATCATGACGTAAGTTCTATCATTTGGCATTTCTAATTGGTGTCATTTTCTCCATATCATTTACGCAACAAACAATGCAATGCAGGAGGTGGTCCCTTTAAATACCTGCAGAAATATCCTTGTTTGGGGAGGACTACTACTTCTGTATGGTTTAACTTTCAGGCTCACCTGGTAGCAGCATTTGAGCAGAGCCTGGGGAACATGACGATCAGACTGCAGAGCCTGACAATGACAGCGGAACAAAAGGCAAGCTTGAAAAGTATTTGGGGAAGTCTTGACTTGTGTTTCCAGCATTGTTGCTTGTGCTCCTTCTAGAGTTGTGGGAGGAAAAAGAAAACCAAACAACCATTTGCCTTAGTTTCCTCAGTTGTGGTGACGGAGTAAAATTCATAAAAATTTTCAGTAAAATACGCATGTTCCTCACTGGGATGTTGTGACAACTGATCTGGTTATTCCTATAAATTGTTGCTTTTGACACGAGTCTTCAGAAATGCATAGTTTTATAATAAATTTCTTCCCAATGCATCCGCACACATGCATTTTCAAGAGAAATACCAAGAAAAATCCTTGTAAGACAGGCAATATTGGATTTTTGGACACTGTACTTGAATATACATTATTTCTGTATTACAGAGCATGTACATTTTTGTGTATCATAGTAACCAAGCTATTTTGCAATCTTCTCAGGGTGTGCTTCCCCAGGTATACCAAACCTCATTTTCATCCCCTTGTACATATATATTCCATAAATTCTCTATCGACTACCAATACTTAGATTGAAAGGTGGCTCCTCTAGAGTAGTTAGTTACCATCTGTGTTTTCCATCGTATCACTGTTTGAGGTTTTTTTTCCTTATTCAAGGATTCAGAACTGAACGAGTTAAGGAAGACTATTGAACTACTGAAGAAGCAAAATGCTGCTGCCCAGGCTGCCATCAATGGAGTGATTAACACACCTGAGCTCAACTGCAAAGGTGAGAAGCAAGCAACCACGTATAGCAATGGTGCAGTGCTCCTGAGACTTTAGTCCTCTTGAAAAGAGCTGATGTAACCATCTGAGTTCAGCTTTGCCTCACGACCACGCTCTGGTTACTTGCTTTGGTAGCACAGGGATTTGAAATGAGCATCTGTGTAAACAGTGCAGTTAATTCTACAGAAGTAACCGGATGTGTTAGACACAAAAGAAGACATTTTAACAAAGCTTTTCCACCTTCAGTGTGAGGTCCTCGAATTTACTATAAGCTTTTAGTAATTCACCCACCTAGACACTGATGCGAAGCAGCAGGGAGCAAAAATCCCCATTTCAGAGCTGTCAGGCTTTATTTTCTTTGGTGTTTTCAGTAATTTCCAATAGAGAGTCTGAGTGCAGTCCTGTCTTATCACTCTTCTCTTACTTATCCCTGTGATTTACACTTACATCAAATTTCTTACATAATTTTGACGCCGCCTCTGTTCATATTCAGGACCTGGAGCTGCTCAACCCACGGACCTGCGGATCCGACGGCAGCACTCCTCGGATAGCGTCTCCAGTATTAACAGTGCTACCAGTCACTCCAGCGTAGGAAGCAACATCGAGAGTGATTCAAAGAAAAAGAAGAGGAAGAACTGGGTGAGTGTATTTTAACAAATTGTGTGCGGTGTGCATAAAATTGTCAGAACATGCACAGTGAAATCCAGCCGCTCGGCTCCTCCTTCGTCCCTTCATGCAACAGGTCAGCGCAAGGACTGTGCACTGTTTAAATCCTGTGTAAACTCTCTTTTGAAGGCTTAATTGAGTCGTAAGTGATGTATATGCTTGTGTTGACTCTGCCTAGGATTGAATTTGAGCTTAACAGCCAAAAGGCCAGTCTTAAATTAGAAATAGCTGTCAAAGATCAATTCTGGCTAAAAGTAATATGATGTCCAACCCCTTAGGGAAAGCTCGACGTCTGTCATTAAAGTAAAACAAATCCACAACGAGAAATCATTCTTTTTTTTTTTTTTTTTTTGCTCGTAGGGTTTTCTTTTAAGTGAACATGTTAAACACTTTAAGAACTCTGTTTTGAATATTACCAACGAGTTCTACAACAAAATATAGCAATCTTTAAAAATTGATTGTGATGGACATTTATTTTGCAAGATTTTGCGATACTTACCTTTCATCTCCCATTTTTCTTTCTTTGCTCATCATGTACTGTGTACAAGGTACCCTGTACTGGAGGAAAGGTACATTATATTAAACTCCATTTTGAAATGAATTAGACCATAACTGCCTTAGTGACCTCCTCTGACTGTAGTTTGGACTAAAGTCCCTAGATCCTTTATCGTAGCCAGTAAAGCAACCCACCCCTTCCTTCCCACTGAATTTAAATCTCCCTGGATCTTTTGGGTGTACAGATCAGTTTGTATAGCTACAAAATGCAGTTTGAGCTAGTAAAAGCTTAATTTGTATTTGCACAATATCCTCTCAGAAATGATTATGAAACTCCTGAACTGTAAGAAGTAGCTTCCTGAGCAGATTCTTGATTTTATTTCTGTCTTATCCCAGTGGTTTCAATTTGATATCTTGCCAGCTCCTTCATAACAGCAGTATTTCCACTGTGCCCTTGAAATAATTGGTTGAACGGAAACAATGTCATCTCCAAATCCTTCTTGTGCTGGGTTATACATTAGTTATAGACTAAGTAAATTGCTGTAATTTTTAAATTGCTAGCGACTCTTAATTTGCAATGCAGACCTTTTGTAATCATTAAGCCCTAGTTAAGAGAAACACTTTTTAAATTTTTGCTTCAGCTTCTCTTCTTTGTTATTGTAACCTAGTAGATATTATCCTACATCAGCCTACACTTCTCATTCATCAGATGACTATTTTTAGAGAAAGTTAAGAAAACATCTCCTTATTATAAAGAGAAATAAGTAAAGTTTTCGTGAAGTAGAAGAAACAGGACAGTACTTTTACATTGTTATTAAGAATTAGTACATCATTGCTGTAAAATTAAAATTGAAAATTAAATCAGTAATCAGAAAATATGTAAGTTGAATCTGATTCACACATTGTTTATTCCACAAATACCGAGGAAGTTATCAGCCAAGATCTTTTCATTATATACAGAAACAACACAGCTGCCCGTTCAGAGCTGAAACACCAGATTTTCAACATTTCTTGCCGTAGGAGTCTTTGTCTAGTTTAAAAATAACTTTCAGCTCATATTAAGCCAGGCTGTTCACAACAAGTAATTTGTGATAGCATTAAACAATGTCCATAGAGTATCCTGAATTGGAAGGGACTCGTGACAATCAAGTTCAGACCCTGACTCCACTCAGGGCAAACTAAAAGTTAAACCATATATCTAAGAGTGTTGTCCAAACACCTCTTGAACACTGACTGTTGAACTGTAACTTTGCAGTAACATCAGTTTAATCACATGAATATTCATTCTTTTCATTGTTTGGAAAATGTCAGTCGCATTTAAAAAAGGGGTTTTTTTAGTTCCAGGTGGGTAGAGAAGATTCAGTATTTTCACTTGGTGAAATACCTTTTCCTGCAAAGGAAAACAAAATATTAACTTGTCTGCTAGGCAAAACATTCCGTCTGAGCCAAGGAGAAAATATAATTTAAATAGTTAACAGATTTGGCACTGGTTTCTCCCTCAAGTAATGCAAAAATGACAGTGTGTTGTATGAAACACCTGGTTTTGGAAAATACAGGGTTCCAGTTTTAAAGTAACTGTTGGTCTTTGTTGATTATTGGTCATGTTTGTCTTAGAAATCCAAAGCTTTCCTTATCACTGGCTTTATCTGTTAAAACATGTCTTTTTTCCTTCCCCCACTTCCTTTTGCTTGCGCTTCTTCCGGCAGGTCAATGAGGTAAGGAAGACTTACTTTAAACTATGAGATACAAAGCTAACCCGTCCATTTACATGACTAACCATTTCAGCATCATTAACCTTGTCTGAGCCACGTTATGTTATAGCTGCAAGTTGCTACAATATCACTGTAAAGCTTGTTGCGCTGAGTAGTATTTGCTATAAAATAGTTATCTTAAAAATAGGAAGCATTGATATCCAGTCCTATTGACCTTATTAATCTCATAAAACAGTTAAGGAAAAAAAGCTTTTTTTATTCTTTTTTACCCATGTAAATACATATGAGTATGGCTGTATCGTTTGGAGTATTTGCATGTTAGAGTTTTTACTCTGTGGCTTTTTTGCCTGGTTTCCTCCTTAATGATGTGCCTACTGTTGTGGCTTTGTTTTTTTCAGTTGCGCAGCTCCTTCAAGCAAGCTTTTGGTAAAAAGAAATCTCCCAAATCAGCATCTTCTCATTCAGATATCGAGGAGATGACCGATTCTTCATTACCTTCTTCACCAAAGCTACCCCACCATAACACTACTGTTTCAACACCGTTGCTGAGAGCTTCCCATTCCAACTCTCTGTAAGTGATTTGTTAAATTTTTAAATAGAAAATGGAGTGGAAGGCATCTTGCTACATTGGTAGAGGAAAAGAGAAATCTCATGCTTTGGAGAGATCCAATGTTTTCCTTGCTAGCTTTACAGGACATCTCTAGGCTGCTTTCCAGAAAGAAGCAGATGCAAAATGTACCCTCCACCATCCTGTCCCCGTTGGTTCCTCTGTCTAAGAACTGCACATCTGTATAAGCACCGCAAGAGTTCAATAGCTCTTCAGCTACATGCACTGCTAAAAGCAGCTGTTCACCAGGAAGCCACAGCAGATGACACAGTGGGCTGGGCAGGATTGTCCTGTAGGTCAGGGCTGGTCTGTTGCCACTGATTGATCCTCCCCCCAAGCATCCCTTACGTTATCTCCCAAAGAGGGGCTGTGTTTTGGGTAAAATCCTTAACCCTGTCATACTGGCGAAAGAATGAGCAAAGATCCCCCTTTGAACTATTGCCTGTTTTGAATGTTCTGTAGTCAAAGGAGATTACGGGAAGAGAGCGAAGAAGTTGAATTTATATATTCAGGGAATTAAAGGTCTGTAAGCTGACTTCCAACCCAGTACCTTTTGATTAGCGTCTAGGAAGCCAAAAATCATTGCATTGTTACTGTAGTATAATTTGATGTTTCATTGGGGTGCTCTTTCAGCAGAACATATTGCATATAACGAGGGTGACCTTGGAGTGCAGAATTAATCGAATCTGTTGTTGTTAATGAAACAAGCCAGGCCAATTCTGGGATTTTAGCACATGTTGTACTAATCAGCAATGATGAGCTCCCAATTAAGTTGACAAATTCAGATAAAGTTAAGGATCTGCTGGAAATCAAACAGCATGGTTTAGTGCTACAGCAGAATTCGGCTAACAGCTTGTGCCTAATGAATGGAGATGATCCGCTCCTCTTTTCTTCTGTACCTACCCAGCCACCTGTGCCTGGTCCTTCCCTTCCACTAGCTCTGCTGCTTCTCAGACAACTCCACTGAGCCGATGCAATTTGCTAAATTATGTGAAAAATAATTTGACAGAAACGTGAATGTTTTTTTTCCCCCAGGTTGCTGGATGGGATCAGCTCAGTGGTCTGATCGGACTCATGAGCACCAGAGCTGGCATAAGCAGGGGGGTATGACAGCAGCACAGCCGGGAGCAGGCAGGGGAAGGGAGCAAGAAACGAACGTGTTCTTTTGGGTAGTAACAAGCTGTTGTATATGCTCATCTGTAGGACCAAACCATACCCTTCTGCCTGTGTTTATAGGAGAATGAGATGTAGACTTTAAAGTCAGGACTTCTGCTCCACCCCTTCACTCGTTTTATGTTCATGGGAAGGTCACAGGCAATCTTAAGGCTTCATTTTGGCCACCTGTGAAATAAAATTAATTAACTGCCTTACGGCACTGTTTTGAGTCTAAGCTCACATTTAGAATGTGCTTGGAAAAGTTTGTAAAACATAGTTTCTGTTAATTCTATCAGTAGCTTCATCACTTGAGTAGGATAAATGAATACAGTTGTAAAAGGCAGTATTGTGAAACATATAATTACTAGCCAGCCTTACGACCTTGTAGATGTCATGCAAAGCTTCCAGCCTAATTTCACATCACGTGCATTTGAGTAAGTACCCAGACTTGAAGTTTTGCCCGTCACTTGTTTTCACATGAAGAGATGAAAACAATAGCGATGGTTCCAGCCATATAATAGCGATGAAATGTTAGTAGCAGAAGATAATCCTCCATGATTTTTTTTTTTAAAGCTTCTCCAGTCTCTTGAACCTAACTCGGTGAGTTTCTGGTGACTACAGCAAATTGTGCTTTAGAAATCTAAGGCCAGAAAATTGTCAAATGATGATCCCGTCTATCGTCAGTCAAAATGCTGTATGCCTGCGTTTCGACTTGACATGAAAGCCAAAAGGCTAAACATGAGAAAAGAGTAAATATGGCAACAGAGGGAAGGCTAGAGCACAAGTAAAACTTGTGTATTTTGGCTTATTGGCTCTTTGGTGGGGAAAACATCTCTCATTAACCTGATTTAGTGAGAGATGTTTTAAATGAAATCTCCCTCAAAGAATGCAGCTGTATAGTTGATCTTTATATAGATACACTTACAAATGTGCTGAAATGTTACTCACACAGAATCTATTTTTGGTGGAAAGAGGAAAGAAAAACGCCACCAAAAATTTTTTAAGCTTGAGTGCTTTAAAGCGAGCAGGAATTTATCACACTTGAATAGGTGTGGAGTTCCAAAGCCCTCCAGAACAGTTCAGGGAAACCCAGCTGTGCACACCTGGTGAGCTTTAAATCTGTCTGTAAACTCATCAATCTCCAACCAACTGCTGTTTCTGCCTGCACCTCCTTAATTTATTTAGATTTTGGCTTTAGAAATTTTCCTTTATGGCAACTACTATGAGAAAAAAAATGAAGACTATCTGATAGTAAGTGCCTTGTACAATTCTGTTTCAGATGCTGATTAAAGAAAAATAACCCTCGGACATATTTATTTCACTAGTCTCTGATGTTTCCATGACCTATTTAATGTCTGATTTCTGGTATCGCTAATCCAGTAAGCCAAAACTGGTGCCTGCTTCCTGCAGAATAAAAGGAGTTTTTCTCTCCTTTACTAATAAAGGATGGAGTAGCACTGTTAGAATAGTAACAAATGGTCTCATTTGATGTCTGTTTTTTAATCTTCTCCAGTATTTCTGAATGCACTGACAGTGAAGCTGAAACTGTCATGCAGTTACGAAATGAGCTAAGGGACAAGGAGATGAAGTTGACTGATATTCGTCTAGAAGCCCTTAGCTCTGCTCATCAGCTTGACCAGCTTCGGGAGGCGATGAACAGAATGCAGGTAAGAAATAACCACCCCAAATATTGCAGTCTATGTTGATGTGTTAAGGATTGGCCAACCTGCCGCACAGTGAAGATCTGACAGAAGGTAAATTTGAGTTTTTGAATGCTTACTAAAAGTTATGTGTAGCTTTTTGCCACTGTTAAACCTTGTACCTTTGTTAAAAGTCAACTTGAACACGTGAATTCTGCTGCCCTCAACTCTGCAGCTGTAACTGTAGAAACCTACGAGCAGGTCATTTTGTTGGCTGTCAGCAACCTCTTAAGATGTTCCCATGCGCTCTGCCTTAACGTAGCTGCATTTCAGTGTTTAGTGAATTCCCACATATTTAAGTTTTCTAGGATACTTTGACAAGTTTCATGGAAGAGATGTTGTAACAATTAAAATCACTAATTTATTGAAATAAATCAAAATATTATTAAAATGGCATTTCTGCAAACTAGTCTTTATTCTCATTACTTATGTTGCTGTCTTTTAAGAGTGCCTTTTCACTGTGCTTTCTAACTCCCGACTTGTCTTTTCAAGAGCGAGATTGAAAAATTAAAAGCAGAAAACGATCGGCTGAAATCTGAAAACCACGGCAGCTGTAGCAGGGCTCAGTCTCAGGTTTCCATTTCATCCTCTCCGAGACATTCAGTGGGTCTCTCTCAACACAGTTTGAACCTCACGGAGTCAACCAGTCTCGGTGAGTTTAATGAGAAAGGCAGTAGGCAGGTTTTATCCTGCACTGGGAAGATTTGGTTTGGTTAGCCATGGAAAAATGAAAGCATGAAAATTATTAACAGTTGAGGTGTGGAAATATGTCAGGAGCTGGCATAAAGCCTTCTTTTAAAATGTCGTCATAGGTCTGCTACGCCCTCAATTGGAGTTGTCCAATTATGACCTCAGCTGCGAAAAGTCATGTTTAGAGCCTTTTAATGGTATACATTTGCCAGGGGATACATTATAGGAAGGAAAATACAGAGTAACTGCCTAATAATTTTAAATGACCTTTGCTTTTTAAGAGTGATACTGATGTTTGGCAGGGAAGTCAGTAAACCTGGTTCTTGCGTTTTACCTCTGGGCATGTGAAGCCCAGATGTGTTGTGTTTGACTACAATAGATGTGTTGGCGTAGACCAGAGTAGTCTTCACTGTTATTAAAATACAGCTGTGAAACTGTTGATTTTCTGTTCACAGACATGCTGTTAGATGACACTGGAGATGGCTCTGCCCGGAAAGAAGGAGGCAGGCACGTCAAAATAGTTGTCAACTTTCAGGATGGAATGAAATGGAAGGAGGTGAGTTGTGTTTCGTCCCCAGCTTTGAAATGTGAGTGACTTTGGAACAGGGCAGAGAATTCAAATCCTATTTGTTTTGGAAGCTTTTATTTGCAAAAGATTTTTTAACGTTTTCTCTACAGAATAGTTCGTTGATGTATCACAAGTGATAGCCAAGGCACTCAGCTCCCTCCCACTTCCTTGGAACTGCTGAGAGCCAACACCACCAGTTCAGGTTGTCTCATAGACTCACCTGCAATAGCTTTTTATTTTACAGCTTCTTCTTGGTGCCATCAGCACAATGGCCAGGAAGTGCATTGGTAATGCAGGATTGCCAGACTAGACCATACGTCACGTCAGTGGCATAGGTGATAACATTACAATGTAAGCCTTTCAGTAGTATCTCTGAAAACCAGGCCACTCTTTCAGAGTCAAGGAGGTTAGCTGGCTAATCTGCACCTTGGGATAGCATCTGTTTAGGACTGATATGTTAAAAGCTGCATAAAGCTCTTGAGCCTTTCTGTTAAACTTCAATAAAATTTCAACTAATAATGAAAATGATCCAATGCGTCAATAGAAGCTGCACCAAAACGCTAGAAACATCAATATTCTGGAAGAGCTTGGTAGATCCAAACTGGGAGAACGATAGCTTATCGTTCTAGTTCAAGTTGTCCCCTCTGGTGGAAGTATCTCATTTTGAATGCCATCTTTCAGATGTTCTCCATTCTCAAGTAACTGAAAGAATCCTAAATACATTTCAGATACTGTAAAATTGCAGCCCACATCATGCGTGTAATGCATGCGTAGATAGATATACTACACAACCTTTACCAGGCACTGACCTTGCTATCTCACAGCTTAAGTACCTGTAAAAGTGTATTTAAGAAATAACGTGATGTTTTTTGTAAGGGGGAAGGGACAAAAATTTGAATAATCAGAAATAAAATTGACTTAGACGATCTTTCCAGTAAATAGCACTTTTGCATTAATAAACTACAGCCATGGATAAGCAAATTAACAGTAAAACTACATAGCTAATTTTGTTGTACTCCAGTGTGCTCACAGTCAGTAAAGTTACCACGTAGAAATGATTCTATACATTTTAGTTGTAGTCTTATGACACAGATGGTTGGGTTTGTTTTTTTCCAATGAATGTTTCACAGTGGGTGCAGCTATAGAAGAATAGAAAAATGAGGTTCTTTTAATCTGCCTTAAAAACCAGAAACAAAATTATCAAGTAAAATGCTGTGTTACATCAAACGTAACACACAAGTTGTTACATAGACATATATATAAACCTCTCTCTACATATAACTTAATATACATATAACCATGTATAATTTATATATATATTTAGATTTCTATGTCCATGGCAGCATTTCTAGAAGTAAATAGGATAAACCTTACAAATGCCTCATATTTCATTGTGAAGCGATGGAAAAATGGACATGCCATGAGCTTTTCTGCCTAGAATTTTCCTAAGAGTCTTTCTATTTTTTTGCTAAGCTCTAATCCTCTCAGAAGTTTTTGAATTGTTCATGGATTGATTAATAAATACTTCTTATTTAACATCAGTATCATTTAAGTATTCTTTAGATTCATGACTCCAACACTGTAGAAAATGTTTAGTAGAAAAGAAGGATTTCATATAGCATTCAGAATTCACCAGAGAGTGGTAAAAATGCACCATAATTTAAAAAAAAAAAAGGAGGAGGGAAGTGGGGGAGGAAAAAGAGCCCACGTTTTAATTACATTAAACAGTTGTCTGATACAGTTTGGGTTTATTTATTAACTCAAATTCACATTTCTATGCATTCAGGATTCGAGGCCTCGCACCTTCCTCATAGGTTGCATCGGAGTCAGTGGCAAGACCAAATGGGATGTTCTGGATGGGGTTGTAAGACGGTTGTTTAAGGTTAGTGAGTATCATTTGCTGTGTGCTTGAATTCTTCGGTTAGATTTTGAAGGTATCCGAAGGAGGCCTACAAGAAAGCTGGAGAGGGACTTTTGACAAGGGCATGAAGTGATAGGACAAGGGGCAATGGCTTTAAACTGAAAGAGGGGAGATTTTGATTGGATCTAAGGAAGAAATTTATTACAGTGAGAGTGGTGACACACTGGAACAGGTTGTCCAGAGAATTTGTGGATGCCACATCCCTGGAAGTGTTCAAGGCCAGGTTGGATGGGGCTTTGAGCAACCTGATCTAGTGGAAGGTGTCCCTTTAAGGTCCCTTCCAACCCAAACCATTCTATAATTCTATAAATATTTAACTTGCTGTGATTATTACTATTGTAGCGTAGAACAAAGTCCCAGAGGTTTCACTGCTGCCTAACTTTTCATGTCCCTTTTTCACCCTAGGAGTACATCATTCATGTGGATCCCGTGAGCCAGCTGGGCCTGAATTCAGACAGTGTTCTGGGCTACAGCATTGGAGAAATCAAACGCACTAACAGTGCAGAGACACCTGAACTGTTGCCCTGTGGCTATCTAGTTGGAGAAAACAACACTATTTCAGTTACCATCAAAGGTAATTTCCCTTGACCTGTCTGTTGTAGTTCTCTCTAATTACAGTTTTATCAAAGCTTGCTGTGTCAAGAAACTCAGAGGAGTAGAAACTTCTTATTGTGTTTCTTTTTCTTGTCCCTTCCGTTTATTTACTGGTCCTTCTATTTGATAAAGACAGCACTTAGAGTATGCCAAGTCTAATAAATTCAACAAATTTTCAACCTCTAATAGTAGGAAAAATTAGACACACAGCTGTTTTCTCCGTATACCTCAAACTGATACCTGGAGTTGTCTTCTCATAAAGTCTCAGAATTTCATTACCTCGTTGTAACAGCTATAGTTGTTATTTCGTTCATGCAGAGTAAAAAAATTATTGATTTAACTTGCTTGAGTTATCTCACTGAAGAGTGCCTCCCTAGGCATCAGAAAGGATGGATCCCAGAATTCGTGGGACACCTTAAAATCTGGATTTTTTTTTTTTAATTTTTTTTTTCCAAAATGTACGTTTTTCAGAATTCTCATCAATTTCATTCTGTCATACTGATAAGAGTTTAATGCTTATATTTCCCATTTGGTTTCTCAGGAAACTATTTTTATATGAAAACTATACTCTGAAACTAGATTTGAGGGGAAAAAAATCTTGAACTGTTGCATTTTGAATGTACATCAGTTTGCTCAAAGTTACACCAGTGAAATCTCGAGCATAGATCTGCAGTCGATAGAGTATTGGAGAGCATTGCCAACCACTCTGCAGCTTGACTTTGAAATTTGACTGTGACGTTTGACTGAAAGCAGTTTGATTTTTGTATATTGCTGTAAAAAAATCAGTTACCTTGAGTGGCAAATCAGGGGGCAAGAAGACAAAATAAGCTGTGAAATATCTCAATTTACTGATGCTTGATGTGAACCCAGGTTATTCTGCTTAGTTAGAATCCGTTGTCCAAAAGTATAATCCAAATTGAAATACTGCTTAAGATCTAGCCGTATCTATAAAGCTGCAATCTGATTTTATATTTAACTTTCATTGGCTTGACTTGTGCTTTGAAGGTTCGTATGTGATAACAGTTTTCAATAAAATAGAAATGTATTTAATCAATTTATGGAAAAATCACTTGCATATACCTTTGAGATATAAAGCTGCCTATATAAATATTTAATATTCCGAGTAACCACTGAGGTGCAAACGTTTCTCTGTGTGATCTGCCAAGTTCCCTTTCTGCTGTTTATTTTGAAGCTCTGTGTGTTTTCCCAGAGCCAGTTCTGCCTAAAGTGACTGCTGACATTGCGTAAATGCTTATCAGTAGGAGTTTTATGTTAGACGAGATAACTATCAGCGTACAGAGGAGTTTAATTACAGGCGTTTGGGAAAGTAGGGGGAGTTGATGATAGCTGGGGTTTTTTTGACTTGTGATTCAAAAGTAAACAGGTAAATTCAGGATGAATGCATACTGTATGTGGCGAAATACTGTGAAATGGACGATTTGCGTGTGAAAAATGTGGCCTGGAATCATTTAGTATGGCAACTTTCATAGATACTGTAGGATGCAGCTGAGTACTTGGAAAACTGGGAGAGGTGAAGGACGACCTGGGCTAAGCTCACAGGTCACTTCTGCACTTGTTTTACCAGCTTTATATGTGCTCCTCTTGACTATGGGGGGTACCAGAGTGGGGAAGGGATTTACCTCTGAAGTGAGAAACAGCTTGGACAGATCTGACCTAAATCTGCTCTTTCTAAGTGGTATTTTAGGGTTTTCTTCTACTATTACTAGGCCCAGATACGTTCACAAAATCACATTTTTCAGTTCTCCAGTTTGACTGTCTGATCATTTCAACTAATCTTGATTTTTTCAAATTCCACTAACAGGATCGCTTTGCAGCATTGCAACTACTTAGTAAAAACAAACAAACAAACAAATAAACAAAAAAACACAAACCCAAATCTTTAAAAAATGCAGGTAATTTGGATAAAAATTGTGTATCCCTCTAAAAGAGGAATCTTTTCCTGTTGCAGGTATCTGCGAGAACAGCTTGGATGGTCTGGTGTTTGAATCACTGATTCCAAAGCCTATACTGCAGCGTTACGTCTCTCTCCTGATGGAACATAGACGGATTATCTTATCTGGCCCCAGTGGCACCGGTAAAACATATCTAGCAAACCGTCTATCCGAGTATATGGTCCTTAGAGAGGGCAGGGAGTTGGCCGATGGCATTATTGCAACCTTCAACGTGGACCATAAATCCAGTAAGGTGAGGAAACAGAAATCATCCTTGCGCAATTAGTGCTATCGCATATCAAAAATGAGAGACTCTTCTTTTATTAATCCATCAAAAGCTGATTTTAAACTTACTTTTCTTTCTAGTGCATTATGTTAATCCTAAAGGCAATTATATTTAAGGTATCCAGAACTGCAAATTTACCTGATTATGGGTCTGAAATATAACAGGCTTCTAGGTGTATGTTTAAACACCGAAAGCTGTCATGATTTTCAAGTGGTTAGGAGCCTGAGAATTGCTGACGCAGTTGAACACCTGCATAAAATTCCCAGCAACTTAAGCAATCCCTCTTGCATGTGGACGTTTTTCCAAAGACCCTCAAATGCATCTCTAGACTGTCAAGAGTTTCTGCAGCTGCAAGTATCAGCAGCTGTAATCTGCGTATGCTGGGTTTGGAGTTGCTGTTGTGCAGACACATTCCTGCACCGGTAAGGCATGTCTCTGCTTTTTTATGTGCGGCTGGTTTTACTGAATATACCTGCAGTGAACATCTAGATTAAAGAAGAAAAAAAAAAAACACAAACACCCTGTATATTTGATGGCCTTAGGCACATTTTCCTCTAAAGAAAAAGGATGGTTGAAATTGTGGTTGCAGGCCACTGGTATAATTTAAGACATGCTGTGGAATAAATGTTTTAAAGCTGCTGAGAGCATTTCAACCACACCCAGTCACCTAGCAGCAGCCCCACAAGCTCATCCTTCTTTCATGGCATTACTGGAGGCATCTGAATTTGGCATCTGCTGGGGGATGCTTTATTCCAGATGAATTTTATTGGCTATATTTTGATAGAAACACAGTTGCAAGAAGATATAACAAACCTAGCTGAGATGCAAAGTTTGGTTTGGTATATAGAGAGTTGAACAAGTTCCTGAAAAGAAAGAAGAATACATTTCAGACCTCTAAGTGTCGATTAGTACAGCACGAATGAAAAAAACACAAACCAAATGACAAAATCTTACCCACCTTTAAGCCCTTATCTTGCACAGGATTTCTGATACAGCCTTTGAATCTTCAGCGTAACCTACGAAAGAGAAAGAAACCTGTATTCGTCAGTTTTCTTGTGGAAAATGTGTGCAGTTGTCAGATGACAGGCTCTCTTGCTTTGGATTTCATGACAAAGCCAGTGACTTACTTAACTGGATTTTCAAAGAATATGAAGAAAACTATCTTTTTTTTTTCTTCATATATGCTTTGCAGGAGCTCCGCCAATACCTGTCCAACCTAGCAGACCAGTGTAACAGTGAAAATAACGCTGTGGATATGCCTCTTGTAATCATTTTGGATAATTTACATCACGTTAGCTCCCTAGGAGAGATCTTTAATGGACTTCTAAACTGCAAGTACCACAAATGGTAAGGAAAAAGTATCAGAACACCTTCCAAATTTCAATACTACAGTCAGAGCACTGCCGTTGCAAAACATGATCGCAAAACCGAACTCTAGATTAATTTGGTAAAGTGAACTGAAATGGCCAGACCATACATATTATGGACAGCACTTCAGAGGGTTTTTTTCCTCATAAAATGGTCAATTCCTCTGAAATCAGTAATAAAAAAGTAGTAGAGGATTTGGGTAATTTGCATTCACTGCATGCAGTAGGTCTTCAATACTAAAACCCCATTTTTAGTGAAAGTTCCTGCTTCGACATTTCTGTTTTGCTTTCATAATTTAATGTTCTCAGAAGTCAGAATCTCACTAGAGAATTTGGGTTTAAGTAACTGCAAAAACCACCTTTCACAAAAGTGAATAACCTGTTTTTAATGTTGAGATCTTACTAAAAAGTTGTTTTTCAAAATTTACAAGTATTATTTGCTTAATTTTTATTTTTTTATTTTTTTAATAGTCCATATATTATTGGCACAATGAACCAAGCCACCTCCTCAACACCTAATCTTCAACTTCACCATAATTTCAGGTACTGTTTATTCATGTTCCTTATTTATGTTTGTGGGCTGGCAAAGGAGTAATGACTACTGAGTCATCTGAATTGTTCTCATCAGCTGAAATAGCACACCGAGAGAGAAATACCATTCCTTACTAGTTGCTGCCCTAACATGTGCACCTTTGTTATGATGCTGTTATTAAAGTAACTGCAGTTCATAAAACTTTTCCTTTTCAGGGGATTGTTAAGGTATTTGTTCCTCTGACAAACTTTTAAAAGGATAATAGGTGAAGCAGACACTGAATGAGAAAGAAGCTGAAGTGATGCACAATACAAATTGCTGCATCTAGTGAACTCATCATTCCAAAATAATTTTTGCTAAGCAACATATGTGACTGGGATAACCTATTTTGATAATGATAATCATCTAGAAACAATAAAAGATATTTAGCCCGGAATAGGTATGTTCAGTAGCATGAAAGAGAAATAAGGGACGTTTCTGCTGTTCTGCCGTAGATGGGTGCTATGTGCTAACCACACTGAGCCAGTCAAAGGCTTTCTTGGCCGTTTCTTGAGAAGAAAACTAATTGAAACGGAGATCAGCGGCAGGATGAGAAATGCAGAGCTGGTTAAAATTATTGATTGGATTCCCAAGGTCTGGCAACATCTGAACAAATTCTTAGAGGCTCACAGCTCCTCTGATGTTACTATTGGTAAGTGCTCTGCTCATATGCCCAGGCATATGTAAATACATGGTTTTTATTTCCTTGTATATCAGATGCATCCTTGTACATTTCCTTGTGCTATATCAGGTAAAAAAGGTTTCTTTAAAACCCTACTTTTAGATGGCAAACTGTACAAGAAGTTTCTAAACCTTTTTTTCCTTTTTGCAAGAAAAAAGGACTTCTTTCTAAGTCCTAGATACAAACTGTGTTATGAAATGTAGTTACTTGTTTTCACTGTGAAGGCTGTAGTTTTTCAAGTTGAATTAGAGGATTTTTGAGCTCTCAGGAAGAGCAATTCACCAGCTAGCTACTTAAGTTCTCTCATCCTTGGCTTCTCTCTCTCCAGAGAAGTGGAAGTCATTGTTTGATCCTATTTTTGATGCATATCATGACCATGACTTGAGTGTAATATCTGAATTTCCCTCTCCAGGTCCACGGCTCTTCCTCTCCTGTCCGATAGATGTAGATGGTTCTAGAGTTTGGTTTACCGACTTGTGGAACTACTCCATCATCCCGTATCTTCTGGAGGCAGTTAGAGAAGGACTACAGGTGAGCAGGCAAAAGCGAAAAATCGTAGGTCTTGAATGGTATCTATTCAAAAAGCAACACAGCATCAGACAAAACTTGAGTAACAGCAACATTTTGTGTAGATGTAACTTTACACACTGAATACTTGCGTGTCTCTGAAAACGTGACCTAAGTTGTCAGTAATTTCAGGCAGAATTATTCTCTTCAAACAATTTTGAAATATGGAGTAGAAGCACTAAAAGTCCAGATTAGATTTTTTTGAAAAGTATGGAGATGCCAAACTACTGACATTTTCAGTGGAGGGAGTTAGACACCCAAATATCTTTCAATAATCTGTTCCAGAAACACACCTTAAAATTGTACTGTGCATCTGAAAAACATGTTTGTGGTCATTAACTTAGTTATGCAGGATGTTCCTTTGTAAATCGAATCTTTCAACAAAGGAGGAGCAAAGCTGTGTATGGAGAGAAACATATTAATGAGTGACAGGATCAGTATCAGTGACATTTTGATTACTTCTCAGTCTACAGGATGAATTTTTTAGTAGATTCCCTCATAATTCTTTCAGAGGCCATAGTGAAATCATTCATCATTGGTTGCCTGTATGTGATAACTGATTCATACTCTAGCAATTCATACTCTAGCAATAGTTTTAAGCATTACCACACAGTTCTTAGCCATCTCTCTGACAATAAAGCATCTTGGAATCAAGAGGAGGATTCAACAGAGGATTGCTATGGTCTTGCCATGCAACTGTGGAAAAAATGACCTTTTTTTATTCTGTGGTCCTCTGTTCACAGAATAAGCATGTGTCCTGGGTTTAGCTGGGACAGAGTTAGCTCTTCTTTTTAGCAGCTAGAAGAGCTCCGTGTTTTGGTTTTACTCAGAGGCTCGCTCTGAGAAGAATGCTGATAGCAAGCTGATGTTTGTGGTTGGACGTGAGACTCCAAGGACTTTTCAGTGTGCCGTGTTCTGGCCGGAGTGCAGAAGCATGGCGGGATAAGGGGGGAGCATAGCTGGGACAAGGGGGACACGATTCCCCTTGTGATTTGTGGTGGAACTTAAGATTGAGGGCCGAACTGGCCAATTAGTATTCCATATCCTGCAGCGTCATGCCCAGTATAAAAGTGAGGGTCAGACAGACAGAAGGACTTTTGTGCTTTGGCTCTTTCGCTGCTTTTCCTCTTTTGCGCTTGCTCCACTTTTGCTCTATTGCCTTTTTTTTTCTTTCTCTCTCTCCCAGTACTCCCACTCTCAGAGTACTCTCTCTCTCTCTGCCCCTTTCTATTTCGGGGCCTCGCGTTCATCCGGGATTGCAGCTTCGCATACGAGGGGGTGGTGAGCATCTACACTGTGTATTAAATCATCTGTATTAAATTGTTCTTATCTCTACCCACGGGTTTCCCGTTTCTCCTTTAATTCTCTCCCTCATTCCTGAGGGTGGGGGAGGGTGAGTGAGCGGCCGTGTGGGGTTCAGTTGCCGGAGCAGCCTAACCCACGACAGCATGGCAGCACAACGTTTGAAAGACAGTTTGGGGGATCGTGTGATCAAATGACAGTAAACTCTGAGTATTGCATGCATTAAAACACAAGATCACACACAGAGAAATAATAAGGTGAATCACTGAGAGTCTAGAAGACTTAAAAAAGGCTAAAGGTAGATGGAGAATAGAAATTTACAGCAATGCATTGGGAGCTTGTGTTTTAGTCAAATGCTGTTTTAAGAGCATAAGCTGTAATTACATCTGACAGAGATAGGAAGAGAATAGTACTTCCGTATGTAAAAAGACTTATTAGAAAGATAAAGTGGAAACAGTTCAGAAAAGAGCAGTGGGTATCATTAAGATACAGGAAGCATTATTCAATTAGAGAGGTGAGAAGCTCAAACTATTCAGTTTATTCCAGAGGAAGCTAAAATATTACTCAGCCTATGGGAGCCTTCTGCTTGCACGTAAAATTCTAGTGGATGTTTGACAAGTTTGGACTAAAAAAATTCAAACCATAAGCAAGACACATCTTGTTATTAGTCAGAATAATTAACAGTTACAAAATTTTACTTGTAGAAGTAATAGGTTCTCCATCGCATATGTCTCTGTGTCTGAAGTCTTTCTGAAACATGAACTAACTCCAAGGATGAGCTCCATGGAGAACCAGTTGTGTTGCAGAATGGTTCCTACATTTTTGTGAAAAACAATTTTCTGCATTTAGCTACTGCTTAGGGCTCACTATTGCAGTATGCGTCAGGATGCCTTGCCATTAAGATATGTAAAAAAAGTGTGAAAGATTTCTTTTGGAAAATACTAGGATTTTGTTTTGGTCTGCTTGTGTGTTGTGTTTCTTTTCTGTGCAATACCCTTTCTGTAGTAGAAATTCAGCTCTCGTCTGCATGGGAGTGAGTACTCTGCAGAGAATGGAGAAATCATGAAGATGCACCAGTCTGAGTACTTGAACACGTACTAAAAAAAAGAATGAAAGTGAGGTTTTTACATTGTCCAGTTAAAAACTACTTTGGGTTTAATTTGCTATCTATACAGCAGAGATTTATAGATATTAATAGACAGAGAAGACAAGCCTGTCATAGAAAACAGCTTTTACTAGTAGCTCCTTGCAATTCCATGAAATACATGAATACTTCAACGAGTTTGGTCAGAACTTTTGCCAACTGTGTTTGCCATTTGAGATTTGTCAGTGCCTGGAGACCCCATTTTCTTTGAGACAATTGTGTTAAGCTCTTAGGTGTGAGGAACATGGTAAGTCCTAAACTACCACACACAGAGGAACTTTGCTAGAAATAGAATAGGAGAACCATTTGACATAAAATTTCCTAAAAAGGAAGGTAATGGGAGCCCATAATCTTTTTGACCTAAACCAAGTGACAGGAGAACATGTGACTTTGTTTCCTCCTGGAAAGGAGAAGACTGGTGCTCAGTGATGCTTGGGCTCCTTGCACTGTTTTGAAGCTCTGAACAATTGAAAAATTAGTAACAGAAATGAAGAGAAAGAACAAAAATTAATAAAGTCATCTTTTTGCTTGCTTGTTTTGCCCGATATCCGCATCTTTCCTTAGATTATTGGAATGGCTTGTGTTCCAAGTGTAAGGATTTCAGTTTCTCACTTTGTGCTGTAGATTCTGTATCTACTTCAGTCCCATTTCCCCAAATTCCGCTAATTCATTTCCATTTAAATAATTTCTCAGTTTACTCCAGAATTCCTCTTTTGTTGAGTATGTGGATAAGAATAAGACTTCAGTACTTGAAGAGTAGCCAGAGTCATGCTAATTAACGTGCTAACACTAGAAATGTGTGTTTAATTTTGGGATGTTTTCTGTCCCCACACCCACAAAGGCCTCTCTGAGAACACATCTTCTCTGATGAAGTTGCCTGCCAGGAAGGAAGGGTGGACTGCTGATTTCACTCTAGTCTCTGTGGATCTAAATGGAACTATTTTTATATATCTGTTTCTCATTTAGAGAACTATTTTGGGTCAAAGACAAGTGAGCCAAATGGATCCTTACAATAATTACTCCCATTGGAGCTGAGTTTTTTTTGTTCTTCAGAACAGGGATATGAAAATTAGAGGGTTATATAAAACCCCAGTTCTTCCTGCTTGGTGTATCAATACGGAATGCAGCACCAGCAAAAAGATGACCCAAAATCCCTGCGGCTTCCTGCCAGTGTCACTCGGTGCTCCAGTCATTTCTCTGTGGTGCTTCATGAAGCAACCTGCTAGATTCTTGTCCCCTCGGTTGCTCTCTAGAAAACGTGCATGTGAAAGGGATGAACAGACCTGGTTGCTGTGGAAGGGAATAGTGAGTTAGTCATTCAATCTCTCATCTGCTGAAGATATGTGATGATTTCATATATTGAAATGGGAATTTTACTTATTAGCTAATGGTCACAAATGAGCTAGGATCCACCCGGACCTTCTAGGTAGCAAGGACATGTGAAAAATATAAAATCCTCTCCACTTAGTAACTGATGCGGGTTACCACAGCTGGAAGACGTTAGGCTGGGAAAATAATACAGTACAGATGGAGGATGAAGAGTGTTTGGGTTGAGGAAGAAGCTGTGTCTAAGATCACCTGGTACCATCTGCTGAGCACCTCTCCTCTAGGCTGAGACTCGCTCAGTTCTGTGTCAGAATAAAGCAGACATTGAGCAATTTAATACTTCATCATTCGTGCATGACATTCGGCTGCTATCTATGACAAAGCTTGCATTCACATTATCATCTTCTATCTAGCAGCCTTCCAGTACCTAAAGGGGCCTACAAGAAAGCTGGAGAGGGACTTTTGACAAGGGCATGAAGTGATAGGACAAGGGGAAATGGCTTTAAACTGAAAGAGGGGAGATTTAGATTAGATATAAGGAGTAAATTCTTCACTCTGAGGGTGGTGAGGCACAGGAACAGGATGCCCAGAGAAGTTGTGGTTGCCCCATCCCTGGAAATGTTCAAGGCCAGGTTGGATGGGGCTTTGAGCAACCTGATCTAGTGGAGGGTGTCCCTGCCCATGGCAGGGGGGTTGGAACTAGGGGATCTTTAAGGTCCCTTCCAACTCAAACCATTCTATGATTCCATCATCTACATTTCACCTGATTTAAGTTTCTTGTAACCATTACAGAGAAGCTGTAGTAGAATAAAGAACTTCATTTGATATGTGTAAATCGACACAGCTGAATTTTCAAAGAAAAGGTTAGGCTGTGAACTACATGACATCGTTTAGAATGAAAGCCGTTGTTATTCTGTAATATTGCCTAGGGATCTCTGTCAGAGTGCCATTCTGACAGCGCTCGCCTGATGGGTACATGCAGAAACACTCTGCTGCCATTCAGGAAGATCAGATTTGGATTCATCAACCGTGCATTGAGATGAAGTCAAGTCTTCTGCATTCTGTTCAGATGCAGCGTTTTGGGGACCTGATTGCACTGGAAGCAGTAGTTTGCTTCTGTGGTGCAAGAATGTTCCAGTGGCTTCTGGCAAAGTGAAGAACAGCACTTAAAAGCTCAAAGATTTGCCCTAACCGTTGCTGTTTGGCAATGGGGAGGGTAATAGGATAGGTGCATGCAAAAAATAAAACCAGAAACAAAAAAGAAAAAAATGATGAGTAAAGTGAGATAGTCCTAGATCCATCAGAGAGCTGCTGAATTTCATTGTTAGGCCACTGCTTTCCCCCTGAGTGTTGTGCAGGAGAGTTTTCTGAATTCAGGTGACAAAATGCCCGTGACGAACTCCAGTTGCTGAAGGATGATTGGGCTGAAATTTATAAAGCAGAATTAAACATTTTTAAGTCACTTGAAGTTTTATTTATGCTTTTGAAAGTTGTGCGGCATTAAAAGAATGTATTATTGAATTAAGGAAAACTTAACCAAACATAACAGGAATGCGTTGGGATTCAGTTACACTATCTGTTCCAAACAGGAAAAATTTTTGAAATAGTGCTTACTTACTTGAAATAGGAACATGAACACAGCCAAATCCTGCTGGTGCTTTTTCTTGGTTGAATACAAAGAAATTCCCCTGACTTGGAAACCTTTTGCTGTGACGTCCATCATTATTGGCTGATGACAAGTCTCACGTTTCCTCCTACGTATTTCACTGGTGGCGATTTCCCGACCACAGCAAACAGAGATAAGGCAGCTGCTGGTGCGATCCCGATGCCAACATCGATGGCCTCTTTTGTGAATTGAGTTGAAGTTAACTTTATTAAGTGAGGTTATTTTCAGGTCTCCCTTTCTTCAACTGGTGCCAAGAGAAGGGCATCGCAGTCTCCAAGGAGGTGGTCAGCCTCTTCCAAATCAGTTGCCATTAAAAATAGCTAAAACTTTGCCATTACGGTAAGGAAAATCTCCCTTGTTTGTGTTCAGCCCTTCTTACAAGTGTTTTCTGCAATCTAAGACTCATGGTTTTGGTTAGGTACTGAAGGAAACGGTAGACTAATAGGAATGTTTTATGTGTTTTTATGCTTTTCCAGTTGTACGGGAGGAGAGCGCCCTGGGAGGATCCTGCCAAATGGGTAATGGACACCTACCCCTGGGCGGCTACCCCACAGCACCATGAGTGGCCTCCTCTGCTGCAGCTGCGGCCCGAGGACGTGGGCTTTGATGGCTACTCAATGTCACGGGAAGGCTCAACCAGCAAACAAGTTCCAGTGAGCGATGCTGAAGGAGATCCTTTGGTAAGCTCCCATTTTTGAAACAGTGGAACCGCTTTGTTTTCCTTGTTTCTAGGGATTAGAAACAGGAGTAACAAAGTAAAGGACAGTTGAAGAGTATTTAAAAGTTTTAGAATGAGGAGGCAATGTTTCTGGGGAAGTCATCACGTCAGCTCGAGGAATGCATTTGCATGGAAAGCCTGTACAGTTTTTCAAGAAACAGTCGCAGAAGCTTTCCAGATTCATTTGTTGAGGGTATTTTGAGGATTCATTTATTGAGGAGTGACTGGCTATATGTGTAATAAATTAATTTCTACACTGTGGAATTAAATACATGATCTCATTAAACATACTTGGATAACACGGTGGAGTTTTATGACCCAGGTCATTTAGCCTGTTTTGCCACAATCACAAAATAGGCTTGTTGATTTACTTCATGTGGTTTTTAGAGCTGTATTCTTGACACCAAATGAAAATTGAGATTTTTCAAAGAGGATGTGAACTAATAGTCTCCGTGACTGCTGTCTAACCGTTCCATGATTCTACAATTCTAATTTATAAATTGGAAATACCACACAAGCATGTAGGGAAATATTAACATATGTTTGTATAGAATTTATAAATTGAGCTTAACCGTTACTCTAAATACACATTTTCTTCCAATGGGAAACAGTTGTTGAAGGTGCTGTGCAAACTGAATCCCCTGAAGCTGTTCTGTTGAACTGTACGTTTTTCTGGACAGTTGGAAGTATAGAATATGTGTTATGGTTTTTACTAGCTCATATATACATCTACTATCTTTCCAGTACCTAAAGGGGGCCTACAGGAAAGCTGGAGAGGGACTTTTTACAAGGGTGTGTAGTGATAGGACAAGGGGCAACGGATTTAAACTGAAAGAGGGCAGATTTAGGTTAGATATAAGAAAGAAATTCTTTACATTGAGGGTGGTGAGGTACTGGAATGGGTTGCCCAGAGAAGTTGTGGATGCCCCATCCCTGGAAGTGTTCAAGGCCACATTGGATGAGGTTTTGGGCAACCTGGTGTAGTGGTGGGTGTCCCTGCCCATGGCAGGGGGGTTCGAACTAGATGATCTTTAAGGTCCCTTCCAACCATTCTATGATTCTATGATAAATATCCAGCTAGATATTAGGACATTTGGATTTGTCTCTTTTGACTGACCTGTCTGTATCTCTGTGAGTCAGAGTAAGAGAAGGGTAGGATGCTTGCAGAATCCTGTCGAGTATGGCGGTGGGCTAATCCCTTTGATCTTCTCATTTTCACCTTTACTGGAAAAGCATACTTTTCATGACTAACTTGCACGCTGCTATAACACGTTCTACAGTTAATATCTCTTTTCAGAGACTCATTATCATAGAATCATAGAATGGTTAGGGTTGGAAGGGACCTCAAAGATCATCTAGTTCCAACCCCCCTGCCATGAGCAGGCACACCTTCCCCCTAGATCGAGTTGCTCAAAGCCTACCATCCAGCCTGGCCTGGAACACTTCCAGGGATGGGGCATTCACAACTTCTCTGGGCAACCTGTTCCAGTGCCTCACCACCCTCACAGGGAAAAATTTCTTCCTAATATCTACTCTATAACATACTCTCTTTCAGTTTAAATCCATTACCCCTTGTCCTGTCACTACACACCCTTGCAAAAAGTCCCTCTCCAGGGACTATGGGGTAATAATATTAATTGCCTCGATTGTCTCTTCCTTTGTTACTCACTGGCAAAGTGAATGCCACTGTAGCTTTCGTATGGAATTGATATTCTTTTTACCTGAGAATATAAATAATCGTGAACTCCTGTGCCTTTGCAGATGAACATGCTAATGAGACTGCAAGAAGCAGCCAACTACTCAAGTCCCCAGAGTTACGACAGTGACTCTAACAGCAACAGCCATCACGATGACATCCTCGACTCATCTCTGGAGTCGACGTTGTGATCTTCCTCAGATAGAAATAGATTATTTCCATTATTGCTCTCCCACTTGGCAAGAACCCTGATCACAGACTCATGAAAAGAACACGGTCCTGGGCTGGGATCTCAGTATTAGAGCTGCAAGAACAACAAGACACTTGGAGTCAGTCTTGAACCTGGGTGCAGGCAACCCAAGCAACCTTTGTATTGTTTTTCTTTTGACGATGATGAGAACTGCACTATTCCTTTGTTTTCTTCTGTTTAGTTGCTGTAAGCTCTCATGCCTAAGATACTGAAGATATTAAAAATAATCATTATTAAAAGTTGAAGGGTTTGGGGAGGAACTTCACAGCTATGAAGCAAGCAGCTTTGTGCCATGTACTGTCCGGAACAAGAGGGGAGAGGAAATTTTTTGCCTATGCTGCTTCTGACCAAACACATTTAGGTGAGGGCTGGACTTTTACCAATCAGCTTTGCAGATTAAACTCAGCTTCTTATAGTTCTGGTGCTATAACAATATCGCTTGCCTTGGTAATAATACTCAATTAAAGGCAAAGCTGCAAAACAGGGAAGTTTGAATAAATATTTAAAAAGAGAAAAGGAAAAAAAAATAGAAAAGAAAAAGCGCTGCTCTCCTTGCCAGTCTGAGACCTTGGCTTTCTTTCATTGTGTGTTTATAAAGAGATATATATAAATAGGAATATATAAAAATATATATACAGTCTGAACAAATCAGGTTTTTTCAAACACTGTGTAACAATCAATCCTACTACAAGTAAACGATCAGGTAACCTTTTGCTAGTCAGGGCCTGATCCTCTTCCCACTTACATCCATGTAACCAACTTGCTTGACTTCAGTGGCGTTACGCCCCAGTTATTTATGGGGAGGAGAGTTGAGTTTCCCTCCTCCGCAGAAGTCAGCAAAAGGGCCATGGCCCGTCCAGTCCTACAGCTCCAGAGGACCTTGGGCAGCATGCAGGCGTTGTCAGCCCTGTACGCGGCGGTGAGCTACACCCCCTGAGAAGGGCTTCGTCACACTTTCAGTTTTTAATTCTTGCCGTGAAACGTTACAGCCGTTTTCTAAAAACTTGGGGTTTTGTTCAGAGGTGGGTTGGTTTTTTTTTTTCAATCAGCACAACCATAAAAGGGTTAATGAAAATTCAGCTCTGTGACAGTTTCAGTGCTACTCTGGTGACAACATTTACTTCCATGACTTTTCTTTTTTAATTGAAAAAAAAAAAAAGATAAAAATAAAAAAATAGTATTTTAGCAGTATTCAGGTCTGGGAAAAAAAAGGAGGGAAGGTACTACGTCTTTTAAGTTTAGTCGGGCCATGCTTTTGAGTTTTGGCAGAACTGTGAACCTGGTGTTATTTCTCCTCCTCTCTGAACGCACACACTTCACACTATCAGTGTTAAGGCTTGTACTTGTGTTGGGGAACAAGAACACCTCCCAAAGAATTGCACTTTTCCTTTTTACGGAAGCAAACGCTTACACCACCGTCACCACAACGTCAGCTGTACCTCAGCAAAAACGTCGCTCCTCAATATTGAGTTGTACTGGCCTTTCCAGCTCTCTTTTGGTGCTGAATTTTAAAGCGATGCCTTATTTTGTACGAATTGTGTTGGATTCAATTAGTGCTGTATATTATGGGATTTTATTTAAAGAAACAGGGCTATAGTCATCTCTTGGAATATCATAAGTTGCTGTGAATATTGTTTGTATGAGATGCTAGAATTTGTTTAAATGTGACAAAAAAAGGAGGGAAATGAGATAACTTTTCAGGTTCATATCAATCCGCAGCTAATAAATCACTGAAGAGCTGTTTTATCCATGTGAGAGAAAAGGAAGAAAAAAAAAAAAGCTTTTCAACTATAATAAATGCTGTCGTTAATAAATTACAGGAATATGCTGTTTTTTCAATGTACAGAAAGAAAACTTATTACAAACACTTTTTTAAGAGCTTGTGGGTTTAAAGTAATGTAACAGACAAGTTCCTGCTTCTGTGACTCAGCTCGAGAGGATCGTTTTATTATACCTCATGACTTTCTGTAACATAACTGTACTTTGTCTTACTGAGCTGGTCTTGAATCTGCTCCTGTTACAACTTTTAAGTGCTGATGACTTTTTTTAAAAAAAAAAATAATACTGTAAAAGAAAAATTTAAATATTTTAATGATGGGGGAGAAGAGCTTGGTGTTGTTACTGTTTTAACCTTACGAACTCTATTTCATTATTTCACTGAATGAAATACCAAGGGTTACTCAGCCAATGTTCCTAATCCAGTTCTTGGTACTGTAAAAATGGGATAAATCTGTATGGAATCAAATACATAGCATGCTGATGATGAGTTTGAGAGAGATTAATTTTTCCAGTAGTCTTGACAATTCTGCTTCCCAGCACTGAGTTTACCTGCTACTACTGTGAATTTCGATACCTAATCCCACAACTGAATCCATGCAGATCGAGCATGTGCCTGTAAAAGAAAAAATCCAGTTGCAGGGCTAGGGCTTTAAATGGACTTAATATCCTATAAAATGTCTCAGTTGACCTTTAACTGAGTGCTGTAAAACATGTTTAAATTGGTGTTTTATTTGCAGGGAACGGGGTTTGGGTTGGGGTTTTTTTTTGTCATTGTTTAATCCTGTGCTTAAGCTCAGGAAGGAATTTCTGTTATCTCTTATTTTTTATTCATATTAGCTTGGACTACAGTGAGAGAAGCAATTTTGAGTAGGCTAGTCATTCTAAGCATCACAATATTCAGTGTCTTTTCTGAAACTTCGGGAAGCAGGGTTACCTGTTGTGCACACGTCTTAGTTCTTCTCAAGACTTTTCATAGATTAAGTCTTTCTTTAAGTGACTTTGTTCTCCTTTAAGGCTTTTTCAAAACACTTCCTTTTTTTTTTTTTGTTTTTGCCGTTTTTTTCCTTACAAAGTTGGCTTGTTTGAAAATAAAAATTTTAGAAAATCGACGAGAAAGAAATGCAAGATTCTATGCAACATTCACGTTGAGTTATAAATTGAAAGTATAAACCATTTTCTTTCCTTCAGAACTGCCAAGAACGATACAGGCCATAAATGAGATGTAGTTTATCGGGGGGGGGGGGGGGGGTGAGGGGGGGGGTGTCAGTTAGCCTTTTTGTACATTTTGGAAGAAGCAAACTGATATTTCATTGTTGATGCTTAACTTCGATATTATGTGTATGAAATCTTGTCAAAATGTGGCAATTTTATTTCGAGAAAAAAATACAAAAAAACAAAGAAAAAAATCTTTCTTTGTCGCTATTAAATGGAAGGTTGCTGTTTTGATCTAGTCGTTTCCAGTGGAACAGTTTATGAAATACGTTCTATAAGATGTACATTTTTCATTGTAACATAGAAATGTAAATATTTGATTAAAAGTGCTGCATTTTGATGAATTTTTTCTAGCCATTTTTAAAGAGAAAAACTAGGAATTGAGTATTTTGTGTACGTTTATGATGTTTTCCATTTGCTCCTCTCCCTATTTAATTTTCAGTTCTCATTTAGGATTGGAATTTGTGAATGGTCTGTTTGAGATCATGCCTCCCCTTTCTCGCCCTCCCCATTTTTCCCCCTTTCCCGCTCCCTGTGTCATGGAGAATAAAGCTGATGATTGTACCAGTCTTAAATTATTCATGATTCAATAAAATTGATGCTTATTTATTCATATTCATGGCTTCCCAGAACTTTTTTGTCCCTTCTTCATGAACATTTTCTATTTTTTTATTTGAAGATGGCAGAGTTCACTTCTTGTTTTTATTGGCTTCTTAAAAGTACTCTTGAGAAGGTGCCAACAGCCCTTACCCACATTGAGGAAGAAATTCAGCAGAGGGACTACACCAATACGATTCTCTCCCATAGCTCATGTTGGCACACGGTATCCATCAAGATCTGCTCAAGACAAGACTGGTCTATCCATTTAGAGCGTCTCTGCATAAAGCTCAAAGTCAGTCTGGACATATCCTGATACGAGCTTCTTTTTCAATAGAAGTCTCCGTTGGTCCCGAGGGCTGCAGGTGGCAGTGTATGTTAGGCATATTCTGAACACGCTTTGCAGAATGAACTTGACAGAATGATAGAATGGTTTGGGTTGGAAGGGACCTTTAAAGGTCATTTAGTCCAACCTGTCTGCAATGACCAGGGACATCTTCAACTAGATCAGGTTGCTCAGAGCCCCATCCAACCTGACCTTGAATGTTTCCAGGGATGGGGAACTTCGAGGAGTACTTGGTGAGCCTTGGCAGATCAGACTGGTCGCTTATAATAAAACAATGACATTTTTTTTCATTTGCAGAAAAAAATAGAATTTTTCTGGCAACTTTGCAAAGGCAGAGTATTGTTGACACTGCTTTGATCTCCAAAGTGAGCTCTAGATTGTGTGTGCAGCCCAGTGTAATTACGAGGTCTTCTACAGGTCTTCACTTGCTCTGGTAGGTGTTGCAAACTATTTTCATTCTTATCTCCAGGGAACTGATTTAAAGAAAGGAGACTTGAGGGCATTAAGCAATTTAGTTCATAGAATCATAGAATGGTTTGGTTTCGAAGGGACCTTTAAAGGTCATCTAGTCCAGCCCCACCCTGCAATAAGCAGGGACATCTTCAACTAGATCTGGTTGCTCACAGTCCTGTCCAACCTGATCTTGAATGTTTCGAGGGATGGAGTGTCTCCAACCTTTCTGCACAACCTACATATTCCACACATTATTATAATTTCCTCTTCCCCCATTTGATAGAAACACTATGATGATACAGTAATGAATTTATGTTGGTCAGTAAGAATATGTAGGGATCTACTCTTCTTTCTTTCACATAAATGCTCTAACTCGGGGAAAAAAGTAATGAAGTACTCTCTTCAGAAAGGATAGATCCAAAACCCTCTGCACTTAAAGTATGAGGAATAATTCTCAACAGTAGTAATTTTTTTCCTGGAAATTACTTCCTATTCATATTTCTACTTTTTTGACAGTTCCTTGTAGTTATCTTGTCTTCCACTCACTGATTTGAACTATTACTGTTGGTAGGACAGATTCACCTATATGAAAGAAGTTTTGAAAGAGGAGAAATTCTGCTGAAAATTGATTATCTGCATTCAAGTTAGCTTAATCTAAAAATGTTCTTCACTTTTCTTTTAGTGATGCAGCAGTGCAAACTCTAACTCAGAGCTGATCTTCCCTAACATGGGCTTCAAGAGGCAGAATAGTTTTGGACATGCTCAAGCAGATTTTTCTGTGTTCTGTAAACTTTCTTTGATTCACAGAATTGCATGGTTTAGAATTGGCTCTGGAAAATGCTCCAGCCCTGATCTTGGACAATGTTTGAATCGATACTGTACTGACACCAAAACGCTTAATATTTCTCAGGAACTCTTCTTCCTTTTCTTTCCTTTTCTGGCTGCCTTGTCCCTCCCCTGTTCTTCTCTGCTCTATGCACACCATCTTGTACGCTCTTTACATTTTTTTTTCTTCACCTCATCTTCTCTTTAACCTTTTTTGCCTTTCTTTTCTGTTTCCAATATCCTATTCTATTCTGAATTTATATCTTTCCTGGATCCACCTGGTCATTTCTCAGTGCCATAGGATCAGTGCTGACTTCCTTACAGACTCAGCTTGGGGAAAAATCAATTTAATTGATTAACAGTTACTTGAGAGGATAACAAGAAACAAATCCAGATCTTAAAAACAACACCTCCCCCCTACCCTTTCCTTCTTCACGGCTCTACCTCCTCCTCCCCAGCGGCACAGGGAATGGGGGGTTGCAGGTCAGTTCGTCACACATTGTTTCTGCTGCTCCTTTCTTAAAGGATGAGGACTCCTTACACTCCCCTCCTCACGGGACAGTCAACAGACTTCTCCAACATGAGTCCTTCCCGCAAGATGCAATCCTGACCCATCAGATTGCTCTGGCGCAGGCTTTTCCCACAGAGTCACGGCTTCTGAGGGAGCTGCCCCTGCTGCGGTGTGGGTTTTTCCACAGACTTTAGATGCATCTCTGCTTCGTCATGAGTCTCATTCTCTATGGCCTCCTTCAGGCTCAGGCATCTCTGCTCCAGCGTGGGCTTCTCCGCGGGCTGTGAGTGGGTCTCTGCTCTACCGAGTCTGTCCTGGCTGCAAGGGGGCTGCTTGCCGTCTCGCCACCAGTTGCAAGGGAAACTCAGCTCCAGCACACCTTGTCCCGTTCCATCTTCACTGACCTGGTGTCAGTGTGGCCATTTCTCCCAGATCTTAGTCCTCCCTGGGTGAACTCGGCCCAGCGGGCACCCCAGCAGTGGAGCGCTGCCAAGCTCTCCTAGCAGCGCCGCTGCAGCCATCTCCAGCCAGTGGCACTGGCCCGCCGTGGGCGGGAGGTGGGCAGGGGGCAGCCCCTGCCTCCCCTCTCTCCTCACTCCAGGGCCAAAACCACGTTTCGGGGCCCTTTGTCCCCATCTTAAATGGGGCATTTGCAGAGGCGCTGGCGGCTCAGCCCGGGCCTGAGGGGATGGGGGTCCGACCTGGGCAGAGACTGCTCCAACTGGTTAAAGAGCCCGGGAAGTTACCGGGGGTGAAGGCCCTCTCCTGCTGCCAGAACCCTTTCATATAAACCCCGCACACTGTGACAGGAACTTACACCCTTCGCTTTCCACCGACCTTTTCCACTGGTGTCTTGAAGCAGTCACCTCACGAACCAGAGAGTAAACGCCTCCTCACACCCTTCGGGCTCCCGTCCTCTCTTCTGCCCTTTCTGTGCACGGCCCCATTTTACCACTTTACTGACGCCGATGGTTCTGACATTGATCTCTATGTCAGGTGTGATAACCGAGAGCTCGTGGTGCACAGACACCAACTCCTCAGCGGTTTCTAGCTTGTACTGTGGACAACCAGTTTCTCTCTGCTCCGCAGTTCATCCATGTGGCACAGGTAGGACCCATCTGAAGTTGCTTTTCATAACACATGTTTGCAGTACGCCGACGGGAGAGGAGCAGCTGTCTATGGACCCTAAATGGTCACAGGCATTCCCTCCCCCTCCTTGTTTATCAAGAGAAGACTTTTAGAGGTTAGAGCAGAACACAGCAACTGAGGACAACTCTCAGCTATGCCAATGGCAATAGGATTGACTGCAGGCGAATACTCCATCAACATCACCATTTGCTTAGCTACACAACGAAATCCAGGTTCCTCTCTCCTCCTTAATCATAGTATCGCTTGGGTTGGAAGGGACCTTTAAAGGTTGTCTAGTCCAACCTCCTTGCAATGAGTAGGAACGTGTTCAACTAGATCAGGTTACTCAGATACACAGATATTTTTGATTTGCTCCTTTGGTGGGGGCTCAAGGAGACAGAGCTAGTTACAAGGGATGGAGACCATGCTCTGGCTAAACATGGGTAATTCCTCCACCTGCTCCTGTAAGAAGTTCACTCATGTGAGGCTGGGCAATTAGGTTTGACGAACCTTAATATAAGGTGTGATCCACAAGCAGACAGGAGGAGGTCACTCCTCCAGTAAGCTCTTGTAGTAATCCTGACTGAAAGGCTGTTGTGCATCAAGGAGTTGGTGATCCACACACAATTAACCTGAGTATGTGCTGTGCTGTCCTATGCTGCAAGACCATCCTGGCCTTCAGGTCAGTGTTAAGCTGCACAAATCCCTTGTCCACAGGATCAACTCAGCCAGCTCATTCTAACAGAGGAGCCTGCAGGCAGCTCCTGCTGGGTACTGGGGATTAAGCCACCTGTGTGTCCTTGCCTTTATCTAACCATGCAGCAAGAAGTTCTCATGGGTCCATCCTTTCTGTTTGACCACAAAAATGATGAATAGAGTTGTTTTCTTGTAAGAAAAAAAAATCATGTAATAGCTGGAATGACCACACCTATGGGTGAGGTGTGATCAGTGTGCTGTGTGTGGATTGGAAGCCCCTTTGACGCTACACCGCTTGGGGTTCTCGCCATCTAAAGGGATATAAGATTATCTCTGCTGTTCTCATTTTACAGTGTTAGCTCTAACAAATAGCACTTTGATACCTCACTGAGCTGGAGTGCCTTTCTCACTGGGATCATAATGAACCAGCACCACCCAGTGCAAAACAGATGTTAGGACACAAAGCTCAAGCCCAGTTAGAGAGGAACAACCTCGTAAGCTCAGGTTTGTGTGAGCCACTAACCCTCATCTACAGCAGTATTTCTGGCAAAGGTATTCCCCTGTTTTTGTCTTCCCGCTCTCTGCCCGCACCCCCCCCCGCATCAGCCATGGTTATTTTATCAATCTACTACTGCACAGCAATGCATGAGTTGTCCCTGGAAGGCACCGAGGACTGCTTCCTACTGCAGACGATTAACATGGTGACTAGGAACAGCGCATTGCTAGATTAACTGCTCGCAAACCAGTAAGACTTACTTTACAACACAACTACCAGTGGCAGCCTTGGGTCCAGCGATCATAACATTGTGGAGTTGAAGATCCTGCTAAGCACAGTGAAGACTAGTAGTAGGACAAAGACCTTGGAGCACACGGGTAGGGGTTTAACCTTTTGTAAGCCTCAGCCTGCACTGGTTGTTCCTGGAAACTATAGCCTTGCATCTCAGGCTCTATTTCTTTAAGATAATTGTAAAGTTCAAACTCTCTCGGAGGACAGGTGTTCTTCAAAGAAGCAATTTAATTTTTTAAAAAAAATGTTTTTGGGTTTTTGGCTCAACTGTGACATTCTCAAGTTCTGTAGTACTGAAAAGCGAGCTGGCTGGTAAGTTTTTTGCTTGTTGTTAGGAAAGATAGCATTTCCTACAGATGGTATAAACCTGCTCTCCTGAATACAGTGTTACCAGCTGTGGCTGTCATTTCTACACATCTGGATCAGTGATTTTTTCAAAGGCCATATGGCAGTATTGGCGCAACGCGCCCGGCACAGGACTGGGCAGGAGGCTGCCTGCCTTGTCTGCCCCGACTGTGGCACAGGTGGAAATGTTTCCAGCTCACCAACTTGTGTGGGATGCTGACTGAGCAGCCCTTCAGCCGGGGAGGGGGACTGTAGGGTGCCACCACGGGCCCCCACATCCCAGGCACGGTCCGCTGCTGCCATCTGAGGATGCTGCCGCACAGCTCTGCAGGTAAAAGCAGCACAGACTCCTTGAGAAAGCAATTTCTTTTCTTTTCTTCCCCTTTCCCAAAGCCACTCTCCCACACTGAGGGAGATCAGCATTACAGCAGGCATAGATGTCGAACCAGCTGTTTTTTTAAGGGATAAAATAATGGAGAATTTGTTGCCCTGAGCTCACAGTCACCAAAGATAAATCCCCCTCTCTGCTTCTCCTGTTCCCTGGTGTCAGATATTTCCATCCTGGCTGTGACAAGGAAGAGCAGGCATACAAGACCACTCTAGGCCACCGGGTCTTTAAAAAGAGCACTTTAATATTATGAAGCAGCGGTTGTGACAGGAGTGGGTTACGTCCAGGATTACTTTGTTCCAGCGTTTCAAAAACTGCGGATGCTTCGACTCAATATGGAAATCTTGCATCTCTACAAAGGCAGGAAAGGATTCTTATCACCTTTCCTCCTTTCCCAAAGCATACAGGGAGCTGCATTAAATAAATGCATACATACATACATACTTAATTTCCAGGGCCCACAGTTTTCTCTTAGCCTCATCAAGACTAGCTGGTTTCAGGCAAGAGGGGGAAGTGGCCTCTGACGCTCGAAGTTAGCAGCAAATAATGAAACATTTTGACCTTAGAAACACACCCAAGCTGAACTCCCAATGTCATGCACATCAGGAACGAACCTAGTTGTCATCAGGTCCTCCTAAAGCAACAGGAATCTCTCCACATTTGAGGTAAAATGAGTAAGTTTATGCCTCTGACATAAGCCCTCAGCAAGGGTAGCTACTTCTGCAAAAGGTTTCTCGGCACAGCTGTGCTGTATGAGCCATCACATGGGAGCTGTGAACCCTGGCTTTGCCATCCAGAGTATAAAATGGAAGCCTCTGAGAAGGAGCCTCTCTTCCTGTGAGTTATAGATGCAGTCTGGCAGCTGTTGGTAAGTAAAACAAAAACAGCTCTTTAATTTTGTATTTAAGGTATAACTGAATCTCAGTTTGTTATGCTTGGTGTTTATACAATGTTCTTTTTGCCATAAGGAAAGACTTTTGAAAGGAGAAAAGAAAAAAAGTAAGATTGATAAATGTTACATTTCAGATAAGGGTTTTTCCCTGTTAAATAGCAATTTCGGGTTATTTTTCCTTTAGTGAGGCTATTTACATAGCAGAATAAGGTGTAATAGCACTCATGCTGAAAGCAGTAGTCTGAAAAAATTACTTTTGGTAACATTCCAAGTGCAGACATGCTCTAAAGAGCAGAGGGTGTAAGTGATAAGTAGCTTCTGCTGAACACTGAATCAGGAGAGTTTATGCATAAGTAATATATTTTTTTTTTATTTTAAACATGTTCCTTTCTCAAGTGTTCTGGTATGTGTGATGGTACCTGTGGTCTCTGGAGCAGCCTATGAATTTTAAAACAAAATATATGTTTTGAACTAGTTCTGGTTTTATTGGTTATTTAGTTATGGTCTTATGCTTACTGGACTAGTAAAATTCAAGTTATAAGTTTCATTGTCATGACGTGCTCTGATCACTTAAAGACAATTGATGGGTAATAACACGTCCTCAGTATGTACACTGTTGATAATGCGTGTGACAGCTCTTTTATTTGACCGTGGATGAGTACTCAGGTAGATTGTGCCAGAATGTGCATTTGTGTGATGTTTTAGGTGTGCTTGGGAGACATGCAGCTTTTTTGGAAAGCTTTTTTTTTAAAAAAAACAAAACAAACACACACATGAAACAAAACTAAAACAAACCACAAAACCAAACCATACTGTGCTGTTTCACTATCTTTTTTGTTTGCTTGGATAACTACTGTATGTGCCTTATCTGTTCTCTGCCATATCTCAGGTGTGTGTTGTCAATTGCTAAGGGCTGCAAGGTGTTAGGCAGAAGATGTGACAATGTGTCCTGGCTTAGGTGTGTCCAATTACCTAACTGGAAAGTAGCTGAAGGCCTGGAACAGGCTTCCTAGAGGGGTGGTCAATGCCCCATGCCTGGCAGTGTTTAGGAGGCTTTCAGATGATGCCCTTTAATAACGTGCTTTGGTTTTTGACCAGCAGTCAGGCAGCTGGACTAAGTGATTGTTGTAGGTCCCTTCCGACTTGAATTGTTCTCTTCTCCCTCTCATGCCTTTTGTTGCAACTGTGGCAGCATAGTGAAGTGGAGCACACAGGAATAGTCATGTTCAGGTGATGTCTGCTGCATTTATTTCTGCTGTTTTGGCATGTTGTGAGTGGTCAGCACTAGCCAGAGTCTAGGGATCAGAAAATAAGCTTTGTAATGAAATCTCTGTTTCAGCAGAACTCTGCTACCTCTATGCAAGGTGGAAAACCTGGACATTTCTGTAGTGTGTATTTGTATCTGAAAAAATATGCAGATATGGATTTGCCTTGTGTTGTAGAAGTGGTCTTTGACTGGACTTAAGGCTGAAGAGTTGTCTTAAATCTAGCTCTCCTATTCTGTTTCTGTACCCCATAAGAATATTCTAATTACACGTTCCCAGTCTGTAATATCTTAGCAAGGTGATGCAGGGCAAGTGTCCACACCCTGACCTACCTGGGCAATAGCTGGAAAGAAGGAGGAGAGGCAGAAGGGCTTTAGATGGGACCACAGGGTAACAGCAGCAGAAATTAAGCTGCAGTTAAATGTAAGGAGGAAGAACTTGCATTCATTTTAACTGCAGAAAATTTTTAATCCTTTGGTTGAGTTGCTCCCTAGGTAGAAGGCAGGTAGATATTCTTGTAAGGTTATCTAATTTGAAGCTGATCAATTCTTACTGAATCACTATACTGTTGAGAAAAGGTAGGTTTCTTTCCCTGTTTGGCCCCAGACACAACTTACAACAGCCTGTAAATCAGAACCAAGTATTACTGAATGATCAAACTTGGAAATCTACTTTTTTTTAATTTGACAATCATTTGCTTTATTATATATACATATTTAAAGTCTGTACATGGTAAAATACAAAATAAAAGTGTTTCTTTATAAGTTACACAATTAAACAGCTACATTTGCCTGTAGTTCAGCCACCATTTAATTAAAAAAGAGAAACCTTGTTGAGCCATCGTTATATTCATTCACAATAACCTTGGTATAAAACATCCATACAGAGTAAGTGTACAAAATAGCGTACAGTTCATATAAGCTGTGCAAAGACAGCAAAGTTCAGTCAAAAATCAAAGAGGTGTATCCACTTTCCTTTGTCCACACCACGGATAGCAGAAGCAAAGTGGAAAATAAGCACAGGCCTGTGGGCGAAAAGGCAGGTTAGACAGGGCTTTGAATATAGTATTGATGTAGATATTAAAATGAAAAACATAAATGAGACCTCCGTTTCACAAGGCACACTTACATTATACTTTAGAAGTCATTCCAGGGATTTCAACGGGTCTGTTGCACAAGTATCATGCTTTTTCTGGGTGAGGAGGGAGGCAGCATTTGGTCTGTGTCCCTCAATGTTATTTACTTTTGGAGTACAGGATTGCTAGCTCAGATGGGTCATTAGGCTCTTGAAATCTTAATAGTAGTTGGAAATTCACTTAAAAGGTAGCAAAAATGGTCACAGCATCTATATTGGTATCTATATTGTATTTTTTATTGTTTCTTATCAGAGGAAAAAAGTTTCCCTTCCCACAGGCTGTGCTTTCCTCCCTGCTACAAAGCAAGAAGCTGCCTGTTGCATGTTTTTGGATGGCAGCTCATGGAGCAAGTGTCAGTTGTTAAGCAGAGAGAGTTATGGAAGTGTTAGCAGATGCTGTGAATATGAAAAGCTCCACGTGGGGTAAAGAATAAGGAAAACCTATGAGTAGAAAGTCTTGCGGCTATGTGATAAAGAACCTGCACTGGAGAAGCATGTGGACATTTGGGTGGAACATCACCTCTTCAATTTATAGCACTCTTTTATTTACATCTTTGCAATGTGCCCATGTGATGGTAGGGGCAGGCAGGTGATCTAAGAGACAGTTATCTCCTCTTCTTCCTCTTCCCCTTCATCATCCTCTTCCTCTGAGTCTGAGAAGTCTGAAGGTTTGCTGGGGCTGCTAGAATGGGATGGAGAAGGAGACATCTGGGAGTCCAGTCTGTCCCTCAAGTGTAGATGTTCAGGGGACTGGTGGTAGGTTAAGGGGTGCTGGGGGCTGGGTGGGCACACGGGGGGAACTTCTTCCTCCTCCTCCTCTCCTGAACATTTCTTGCCTACATCACTGAGGTCTGGGTGAGGGTTGAACTTGGTGGGTAGGGTCTGTTCTCTGCAGCCACCAGAAGAGAGGAGCTCTCTTTCTTTGGAGTTCCTCCACTTCATCCTCCTGTTCTGGAACCAAATCTTCACCTGGCAGGCAAAACAACACAGAAATGAGATGGTTCAGTAAAACAGAGACCAGGAAAAGCCTTTGGTTGCACTCTCAAAACCCTGTTCATGCCCTGTTCATACCAAAGCTAGCAGGAACCATAGAACCTGACCTTTGGGGGGAGGGATCCTTGGAGAGAGGTCAGGAGGCAATAAGGCTGTGATCTGCCCTCTTCTACTCACCCAGCTAGGATTTGTGATGCCCATGGCCCTGTAACTCATTTTGGGCTTTCCACTGGTCATGGTCAGCTCTCCTTTCTTCTGTCCCCTTCTTCTCACTTTCTCTCAAGCTTCCTCCTGGCTCCTCACAGACCCTGTGGCCTCCCCACCCAACACCCTTCTCACCTGCGAGTCCTTGAGGCCCAGCTTGGCTGCCAACTTCTTCCTATCGGGTTTGCTGATGTACTTCTGCTTCTGGAACATCTTCTCCAGCGCCTTGCGCTGCACGTCGGAGAAGACGGCACGACGTAGCATGCCGCGGCGGGGCTTGCCGCGGGCGGCCAGAGGCCAGGAGAAGGTGCCAGGGATGGGAACCACGGCAGAGGTGGCTGCAGGGGGAACACACAGCTCTGAGCGGAGTGGGACTGGCCCCCACCACCCCCTCCCTGCCCTTGGGGTGGGCACCCATCAACCTGGGGCTGTGAAAAGGAGCTTTAGGCTTAACTAAGGGCTCTCATTCAGCCAGTGATCATTGGGATTAGATCTATCAACTCAAACGTGTAAAATGGATCAATAGTGGTCGGTTTTGTTGGGAGATTCAAAGGTCTCCAGCCTGAAAAGGCAAAGCGAGGCGTACTGGCTAAGATAGAGGTATAATAAAAAAGCTTTCCCTCCTGCTCAGAAGCATTTGATTATTTTTTTTTCAGATGCTTTTATGGTTTCAGACGCTTTATTATGCTCAAGATGAAAATGAGGACTTTTCTGATTCTGAACAAAACCGCTCCTCTTCAGATGTAGTTTTGATCAATCAGTATTCATCTTTTTATATTAATCTCTTCTCTCTCCCCCCTCCACCTCCTCCAAAGTTGGAGAATTCAATCCGAAGACATGAAAAGTAACAGCTAATTAGCACATTGCCTAGTTCCCAATGGCATTGGTATGATAAAAAGGGCAGAGTTTTGCCTTAAAAAAAAAACAAGTGGGGGGGGGGAAAACCTCCCCAAGAGAGACAGAGATGCTAATGAAGCGTGAATGGTAATTGTGTAGTAATGAACTAACAGAAAAAGACTGAGGACAAGCAGCTAACGCCATATATTATTGGAACAAAAGAGATTTACACTTTCAAACTAAACACAACGGCATGCCAGGCTTCTCGGGAGAATACTGATGGCACAATCGTCTCTTTCCCCAAATCATTTTCATTAAATGGACATGAAAAGCTATTTATAAAGCTCAAGTTGTTATTGTTAGGCTATTCACATGCTGGAGAAAGGAAGCAAATTCCATTATCCGGAGGATGAATGGAAGAGCTCGGGTTATTTTTTTTTCCTCTCTCCTTTTCCCCGTTTTCTTTTTCAATTAATAGCTTGTTTGTGTAATTAGATTTCTTTTTTTTTTAAATTGTTCTCTCAGCTTCGTAACAGTTCAGTGCTGTAACAATCATACCCCCTAGCCCGCTTTCTCGCCGAGACCATGTTGTTCGAATACCACTGACGGGCTAAACGAGAAGTGGGAGACCCCAGCTGAAGGAGGGGAGGATTCGTCCACGGGAAAGGTGGACGAGCGAATCCAAACCGCGCCCGCGGTACCCTCCATCCGCCGGTAAACGCCAGCAACCCGGCGGGGGCGGAGAGACTGGGGGGCGGGGGGGGGGGGGGCGACAGGAGAGGGCGGAGAGCAGCTTTTGCAGCGGAGCGGGCTGCCTCCCTGGAGCTGCCTCCACGCGGAGCGCGTCCCGGGGGCTGCGCGGGCGCGGAGCGCGGGCGGCGGCGGGAGCTGACCGCTCCCCTCGTGGTGCTGAAAGCGGCGGCGCGGCCCCGGGGGAGCGGAGGGAGAAGGCACCGGGACGGGGGGGACGGGACCCGCCTCGCCCCGGGGACCGTGACAATCCCGGCTAATTTGCCGATCAGCGGGGGGAGCGGGCAGGGGATGTCAGGCAGTCGCTGCCTGTGCTAAATCGGGCATCAAATTGGCGCGACTGATGCTCGGGTGTTGTACTCCCTCCAACCTCTGAACTGCAGCATAACCCCCGGGGAAAGTGGGGGGGGGGGTGTGGAACGGAGAAATATTACTGGGCTCTGTGTGGAGAGAGGTCTGCCCGGAGGGAGAAGGACTTTTAAGGACCTACCTGGGAAATAGGAAGATCTGATAAAGGGCTGGAAGGATCCTTCAAAGTACGGGAAGGAGAAAGTCTTTGGAGGGACGCTCTGAAGTAAGGCAGGGGAAGTTTCTAGTAAATAAATGAAATTAAATTAAGCAAAGGGTTACCACCGGTTGGACTCGACCGACGGCGCGGCTGGGTCTGTCGCTTGGTCTGGGGACCAATGCGGTGGTACTTTCCCTCCTCCCCCCACCACGAAAAAAAAAAAAAGATAGCCAGACTGAGCTCGGAACCGCCTAGGAAAAGCGGCACTCTTGCCGCGATAGTTTTGCCAGCAAAGCGGCACTCGGGAGGCCGGAGTCGGTCAGGAAACCCGTCTGTGGGACCTCCCTCCCGCCCCTCCGGTCCGTCCTGCGGCCGCTCCGGGGGCGGCGGAGCGGGACCAGCATCCCGGCAGGGCTCCCCTCGCCTCCAAAATACGAGCGCTGCCGAGGGGCTCTGCAGCTCGGTACTAGGTCCTCCTTTCCTTTCCTAAACCCTCTACTAAACCGTCTCCCTCAGCCCCCCTCCTGCAGGCGGTGGGTTCCGCGGCTCCTCGGAGCCGCGGGGCGGAGGCTGGGAGCGGGCCGCTTACCGGCGCGGGGGGCGGAGGAGAGGATGGCGTTGACTCCAAACTTGAGGAAAGTGGAGTCGCTGCTGGAAGTCTGTGGCGAGCAGATCCTCTTGGAGCCGGCGGTGGTGGTGGAGCTGGCGAGCTCCGGCGTCGCCGAGTCCGTCCTGGCCGCCGAGGTCGGGGGGGACATGTTGGGTGGGGGGGCAGTCCTGGGCAGGTAACCGGTGGGCCTGCTGATCCGGATCAGATCTTCCACCAGGAAGCTGGAATGGCCGGAAAAAGCCGACTGAGGCAAGGTGAGGGTGGGAGTCGGCCGCAGGAGGCTGGGGTAGACAGTCGGCGGAGCGATGAGGCTGGGGAACATCATCGCAGGGGCTGTCGGCGGAGCAGGGCTGGGGCCGCCGGTTGGTCGGTTTGTTTGTTTGCTTTCGTTGGTGTTTTTTTTTTTTTTTCTGCTTTGCAAACCTCGTTTGGTAAAGATCCAGCTAGGAAGCCTGGCGGGGTTCTCTCTGCCCCTTCCTCCTGGACGGTGGGTTTTATAGTGGTCAGCCCCGCTGAGGCTCTTTCAAAAGTGACAGCCCCAACAATGGGGTTCAACAAAGTTCTCCACTTGAGCTTCATTCAGGGCGAGCTCTGGGCTTCTCCATTGGTCCGGGGCTGCAATTTATGATTGGATTAGACTTCATAAGCAACTGGGGCACAATGGCCCCGCCACAAAGAAAGTGTAGTCATCAATTTTGCATATTGACCGCCTCTTTGGAATACAGGGCTCCAAAGGCTCCCAGCAGGGTTTTGTTCAGAGGCAACACACACAGGCTAATTAAATGCCTATTTAAAAGTTTCGAATGACATCTTGCCTCGTAGAAAGGGAATTATTTAAAGAAAGCACTAAATTTATTTGCCGCTCCCCTGCTGAGTTTAGGAAATAAATCAATAAATATTCATATAAACTTATCTGCGGGCTCTCAGAAAAGCACGGGTTTTGTGGAATGGAAAATACAAATTAGAAAAGGTGGAACTAAGCTCTGTTGAGAGGGGGGGAATATTCGGAGAGCTGATCCCGTCGTGATTTGAGCGCGTTCTGTCCCCTGCTATTAGTATGCAGCAGAATTTGTGCTTATAGTCGGCGTTATCTTTCTATCCGTCCCATATAAAGCGAGTTTGACGTATTAACCTCTATTTTTAGAATCCGAGCTCCATAAGAGTCTCGTGTACGTGCGCTCAGGCAAGGGGCTTGCCCGAATCGGACCAAAACGTAAACCTTGTCGTAGCCGGCAAAAACTGTGCTCCGAGGAAATCTGAACGTTGAACACAGAAAATATCGGAACAGCTTTGTGGGACCAGAACAGCCCCCTCAGCTTCTCAGTCTGCTGGTCCGCTTAAGATCATCCTCATTAAAAATAGTGGAAATCCCTACCCTCCGATGTGGAAAATGAATACAGTGTTATAGTCTTTGGATCTTTTTTGGCTAAAGCGGTCTGAGTTAGTCTCGGTTTTATCGGTGCCTCGAAGCCTTCTTGACACCCCCAAATTCACCTGAACTCGCTTTTTATCTGCGGTCGTGCGCAGGATGTCTGGAGGTGTGTTCGGCTCGGTGCCACAGAGCCTAAAGTCCCTTAACTTTGGTGCGAGGGACAAATAGCATCGTCGAACGGAAAAGTGGAAAACGGGGATTTTTCTGGCGGAGAGGTTTCGTTTGCGGTGGCAAATATAGAAACAGGCGCAAGTGTAGTTAATTTCCTTTAGAGTTGGGTGATGAAAGCGACTATTGAGAGTGATTTTTACCTGATTTCTCTGTTAAAGACTATAACAGATGTGTTAAATGTCCAATGTTTTAAAAGCACCCTATTCAGTCCTTTGGTGTGGCTGAACCTTTGCAAGGAGAAGTGTGCAGCTCAACCGTGCAGCCTTTATCCTATTAACCATGAACTAACTGTCACCTTCAGCTGTTTTCCCTTTTTACTTCTTAACACAAAGCTTTCTCAAAAATCTTATTAACCAGCTTTATTTATCTCGATGGTTTTTGTCCGGACGTTTTGTGTTGATTATCTCCATGTCGATGCTTTAACCATTCAATAAAAGTGCATCTGCGATTTATATCACATTAGGGAAGAAAGAAAGTCTGTTAAACCTCTCCCTTGATTCAAATCAAAAAGTTATTTATTAGGACGGAATCAGCCCTCGAGATCGTATGATCCTGACAAGCTTTCCCGGTGCTATACGCCGGCCCCCAGCAGATGAGCATCTGCAGAAGGCTGCCGTGGAAGACCCGCTGTCTGAAAGCATCACTTTGAAATCACACACCCTCCCCGTCCCCAGTTTTGTTCATCTTGATGCTTAGCAGGTAAAGAAAAAAGGGGAAGGAAAGCGCGGGCAGACCCCAAACGGCTCGGGGAGTGCCGGCGGGCAGCGCTGCGGGTCCCCGGCACCTGCCCCCCGCTCCCGGCGGGCACCGCTCGGGCACCGTGTCGGGAGGGGAGGAGAAGCGGAGGTTCCTCGTCCTGCTCCGGGTTTAGCTTTCCTCTTACCCCCACCTGGAGCGCTCCGGGGTTCTCTCAAGCCCCTTTATACCCACGGCTGCTCTCAAGGTGTTATTAGCGAGCGAGTGGGAGGGTAGGGAACGGACAAAGCCAACAGGGCTTTGCCAATAAAATAATTGCCTGGCATCCCCCTACGCTCCCCCCGGCCCATCTCTCTCCGCTGCTCCCTGGCTCTCTCGCAGCCGCACTCCTGGGCTGCGCACCCTCCCCGCCCCCGGCATTTCCCAACACAGCTCCGGCGCCTCGGAGAAGCCCGGGCGGGGCCGAGAACACTTAGTTTTTTTACAGTCATTATACGTTTCCTTTGAGATGATTTACTCCTTTCTTTACATATACATTGGGGGCATTTTGCCTGACTATAGACCAACTGCTGCTAATTTCTCTGGTTTAAAAAAGAGGCTCTGACATTTTCTGGAAGGTTGGGTCAAACGCATGCTGGGGCACACGTGGACCCGGTTCCTTGTGATGCGTCTGAGCACACTCAAAGAATTCCTTAAGCACCAAGGCAAAAGGGACTAGACATCTATTGAAAGGGAAGATAGGCTATAAGAAACCAAGAAATCAGACGAAAGGATCTTATTTTAAGCGATCTCCTTTGGAAGTGCCTTTTCAAAGGCAGTGATCATTTAAGAGAAGGGAATTCTTATGTCGCAGGATAAAACCTGTGACTAATGCCGTTTGACCTATGCTCACGCCGTTTTGTGCTTCCTGCCATTCATTTTAATGTCGTTATCTTCAAATTTATTTCTTAAAAGTCACTCGCTGTCGCTTAAAAAAAAAAAAAAAAAAGAAACCGCCACCCACCACCCCCCTCAAAACCAGAGGGGGTTGGGGTGGGGTAGGGCTTGAAGTCTGCGTGTGTCCCGGTCCGAGGCTGATAATCCGCATGAAATTGGGAGAGCCAGCACTTCAAATCCGGAGACCAAAGAGCCGTCCGGGGCTGGGCCAGCGCCTCCCCAGAGGCGCGGAGCCGCGCTCGGGAGCGCCGACCCTCCATCCCTCTCCCCGCATCCCCGCCGGCCCCCGGGGACCGGACGTCTCAATCCCCGTCGCCGCTCTGCCCGCTGTCCCGCCAGGAAACGGCCCCACGCGGGGCATCCTCCTCCCCGACGCCTTTCCCGGCGGAGGAAGCCAAACCCGTCCCTGGTGCTTCCCGCAGCCAGGTGAAAGCCAATCTTCGCCCCTTCTTCCCAAGCCGGGAACCGCTCCGCCGCCTCTGTCCGCGCCCCTGCGCGGGTAGCGGCGGCGGGGCCCCCGCAGCCCCGCGGCTTCTCGTTCTCCAAAGCTATGGAAGAAGCGTGTGTGTGTGTGTGTGTACGTGTTTTATTTTGTTTTCTTTTTCTGCTTTTCTCCCGGGGATGGGGGGGCGGGGAGCGGCGGGAGGACGGATGCTCCGTCCCCGGCGTGTCCAGGCTCCCTAACGCTAACTTCGTCGGGAGCTTGAATGGAGGCTGCGGGGGCGAAGCTATATTAAGACACCTAAGGCTTCACCTTTAGAATTCAGCACAAGGAACAGTAACTGTTGGTTCGTTCAAAGCTCTTCTAGATCCCCCCTTTTTCTTGAAAATCCTTCTATTGTGCCAATCAAGCAGATGGTTTGCAGGAAATATAGCTTGGCCCCAGTGACCGAAACTAATTTTAACTAGCTTTCCAAGCCTGGCACGTTTGTTTTGCTCTTACAAAATAGCTAAAAAAACAGCTGGCAAGGGTGAATTAAACCCATTAAAGACACATTTATAAGAAATTATATTCACATAGGTTGCCTGAAACCCCCCTAAGAGGGGAGAGATGAGCGTATTGAAATGAAAATGTCCCCGAACACACTACCCTCCTTAACATCGCCTGAGAGTCTCAAAACATTTTACTAAATAGATTAACTTGACTATTGTTTCGCATCACATTTATCAGCTTCATTAAGTGAATAGCTGAACAAATATATTACGCATGCATGAAAAGCTCTTTTGGGGGCTGCCTTATTGTGTCCTCAGCCCTGACAGGTGGTTAACTGTGTTTCTCTCTCCTCTCTCCCCCCTCTCTCTGCGCAAAGAAAGAGGGATCTTGGACAGAGCGCGCAGCCCAGACTTGGCAAAGGGACCTAGAGGGGAGAGTTACTTTCTTTTCCCTCTCCATTCACGCTGGCCAGCCTAGAGCGCACGCAGCCTGAAACGCAACCAGATGATCTGATCATGTCAGAAGTAATTAACTTTAGTTTAGTCTCTGTGTCTTGCTTGCGTTTTACTAACTCCTTCCAAGCTTGTTTAATTTGCATCCTTTCTTCCAAACTTGATTATTTTTGTCCACTTCATCCTTTATCCTTTCCCCAACCCCTACCTTTGTTTTTTAAAAAAAAATAATCTGGGATTGAACAATCCCTCTTCTTTCTTCTCTGCTGATCTGTCTAATAAATAAACAAACACGCAACCTCCCTCAAGGCAACTCCTTTCATGAGCTAAGATTTGCACGTTTTGAAGAGCTAGGATTTGCAAGATGCAGTATGGTGTCTTATTCGTTGCCTTAATTTCATGACTTTTTAGCACAGTGGAAACTAGCTGGGAATTGGGCAGTGGCTGTTTGGATTCTCTGACGCAGGAGGCCAAGGTCCTGCTTGTTTCAGTTGTGGTCTCTGCCCCAAGAGTTTCCAAGCTAGACTGCGCAGACGAAGCATGGAGGATGAGATAACACAAAACTTTGCTATTTTTCTCCAATGAGTATTTCTCTCAAATAAAATAAGCAGGTAAGAAGAATGAAATATTCTTTCATCTTTCTAATCAGGTCTTAAATCTACTCCTACCCACCTCATGGCAAACCAAGTGGTGATTGTTTGCTTGTGACGGTGGCAAATTTTTCTGATTCACTGAAATCTCTAGGCAATGGGTGGTTTTGAGTGCTGGGAGTTGAGTATCCCATTACTCTTTCCACTCATAAAACACCAGTTCTGTTCCCCATTCTCCAGGCTACCACAGGAAGGACAACCTTCCTTGGGGAAAGGTAATTCAACGTGAGAATGTGTCCTGGGGCGAATTTCCTTAAACTGCAGGACCCTGAGCCCACGTGCTCCCTTGGTGACTGCCACAAGAGTGGACACAGTTTTTTAGAGGTTCCTCTCCATCACAGTGTGTAGGGACATCTGTCTCTCAGAGAAAAAAAGAAGATGATAATTAGTTTTAACTACCCTGTAGGAGTAAACCAGGACCTTCTCTTATTTCTACAAATTTTCTTAAAAGGGACAGACCATTAGCTCTCAATCCTTTGACTTTTACCATGCCAGCCAACAGATACTGTGCTTCCTTGGGGCTTAAGCCTCTCTGGAAAGATTTGAGAGATGCTGATGAAAGCCTGGGTACTTGGAAACACCCCAGCGGAAAGTCTTCCCTAATATATGTGCTGGTGGAGAGTAGCCAGGAAGATAGTGAAGGGCTTGGAGGCTCATTTTGCTCCTTCTAGGTGAAAATACCTTCAGATGTTGTCATCCAGTGGGGGAAACAGCTGTTGTGGGGTTTCCAGGTAAGCGGCAGAGAAGTTTTAATGAATCAGTCACCTGCGCTGTGGTGTATCATGCATCACCCTGTCTGGAAAGTCATACTGTCCCTCCTGCTGTGCATGCTTTGACCGTGCAGGTATCTACCTCTTGGTACAAACTCATTGTTGCAAGATTATTCCTGATTTGAAGGTGTGGAGGTATTGTCTTCCAAACGCAGTGTTTTTCCTCTCTGAGTCCTACGTGAAGGTGCTGAAAGTTCTGTTGACAGACATTAACCTACACATCTTTTGGTGGGACCAAAACCCATGTGATAAGTAAAGAAGAGAAATTCAAATACTTTGTAATAGGTACTTAGCAATAAAAAAAAGTGCAAAATCGCTTTGCTGGGATACTGCAATGGTCATACAATTGAAATGAGAAAATCTCTTAAAAAAATAAGTTGTTTGTGAGTTCCGAGTTGTGTTTTTTTTGTTGTTTTTTCTTAATCACTGAATTCCCTGGGCATTTAGTGATTTCACCCTGGAAGCATTACACTGATGTCTGTTGAGGCAATAGATTCACAGTTAAAGGGTTCTGTTCCAGACCATGCCCTAACCATGGCTATATTCATGTCTATAGGTTGCTGGCAAACCATAGTGTGTCCATGGAGGAAAAGACTATGTGCAGGCTTCTTTAGAGAACATGTACACTTTTTTCCCCTAGAAATAAAAAGCTATTGATATGCAATATGTTTGATTTCTGGAGCTCTGACAGAAGAAAAGCCCATGAGAAATGAGTTAGGAAGCACTGGTCTGTGTGCTCTGCTCCTGGTTACCTTGTGTAAACTGGATAGTCAGATGAAAGAAGGCAACTGTATTTCTGTTGGTTTTGGGGGATGTTTTTTATCAAGTGAGGTGCTTTAGGTAGAGAAAACTAAGGAAAATGAAACAGTAATGCCCAAGGAATGAATAGCTTCATAGTCTTATGCATCGTGGACATCTCTTGAAGATTCTCAAGTGTAGGTCTCTGGATTCAGGGTGACTGGTTCCCTGCAGAGCCAATAGATTTTTGCACTGGATCTCCACTCGTGAGAAAGAGTTGTTCCCTTTAGAAAACGTTTGGCTTGTTGTGGAGACTAGAACAGGACTGCCCTTCTTCCAGACTTTGCTTTGCAAGCAGCGCAGCTTCCTGATGTTCAGAGATGAAGGGCTCTTCCATTTTATCACTGGGAAAAGCTGATGAGGTTTTGAGGTTTTGATTTCCCTTGCACTTAACTCTTTATTGAACTAGCAAAGACCAGAACCTTTCTCATGGGAGCTTCCCCAACCCGTAGAAAGTATGCTCCTTCTCAGAGAATTGTTTCTTTCTGACAAACAGGAAAAAAAAAAAAGCAGCTTTACTTGTTTTCTACCACCCATGAGATTGGATAGACACATGGTGGAGGAATGTGTTGCCCATTTAGGCCTTCAGCTTTCTGAAAGCAAACGGAAATCTCTAGGACTAAGGAGAGTGCAAGCATGTAAAGAAAGTTGTAGAAAAGCTTTTCCCCCTGCCTTTGGCTTCGGAATGTTGCTCGTTCTGTCAGGGCTGAAGTCAGGGGCAAAACTCACGCTAATTTCAATGCGGTGGGGTTAAGCCCTAGAAGAATTTGAATGTACTTGTCTCTTTTCAGTACTTTGTCAGGAGTGTTTTGATACTGCAGGGGAAATATCAAAGACTACTGAAGTTTAGAATTAGGCAGCCAGGATGTTTGAATGAGATCGTCGTAGCCTGAAACGGGTTTCCTCAGATTTCTTGTCATGCCTGTAGAAATGATAACTACTTAACAAGAATCATGTTTTAGTGGTTGCATTCACATTTTTGGCTCTCATCATTATATGAATTTTGTCTTTTTTTCCTCTCCATCTCTCCTTTTCCATTAGAAATGGAAGGTGTGCAAGGAGGGGGATCAGGGCTGTGAACTGACCAGGTTTTGAACTGCTAGTGTTTAGTCATGATGCTAGCAGAAGGGTTGTCCCCCTTGTATGGATGCAGGAACACTGGCACCATCCTATGTACTCATCTGCAAATGTCTTTGAAAATAAACTCTACTAGTTTATTTTTCAGGTGGTAAAGTTAGTCGAGCATAGTGCGTCTTGGTTAGTTGAACTCAACAGTTTAGCATCAATTTGTCTATGAACAAGAGATGAAATATCCTCTTTTTGAGGAGCTGTGCTCTGGCTGCTACTCATCAGACTGAGAAGGGTCAGGAGAGAGGAGGTTAATGTAGCTTTAAGCTACATGTGCATCCTTTGTATTAGTGGATGTCCTGGGATAAGAGGTAGTTCTCTAGTGTCTTTTAAATAGTCCTGGCTTAGGTCTTAAGTGGAACTCTGTTCCCTCATCTATTGACCTTTATCAAGCTTTCCTTAATGATATCCCACCCAAAAATTGTCTATCCTCCCTTTTTGCTGAAAGTTTACTACTCCTACAGAGAGAAAAAAAAAAAAAGTCAGTTGAGGGGAATGCATAGACATGGCTAAACTGCTGCCTTGGGTCAGACCCTCCCTGGTGTGGTGGTTTAAGCAAAAAGGCTAGACTTCTGCACAGAAGCAGTTAATGTCTAGGCCTTTTCCCAGCTGCTGAGGCTATAGCAGAAGCAGGAGGGTGTAGAACAGTTACTGAAGCATGGACAAATTTTTGTTCACTTTATGTACAGCAAGTGTCTCCTGATTTGTGGAAGGAAGAACAGAGGATGTCCTCTTGTTATCTTCTGATAATTCTCACGTCCTTTAGTCAAAGAGAAGGCTTTTTGATCTCAGTTCTGATGCTCCAGCCCTAATACTTAAGACTGTTTGGAGAAGGATGAAAAAAACCATGGGATTTATGAATTGTACTGATCTGAGCAGAAGGAACCAGTAATTGGATATCTTTCTTTGGGAAAATTGATTCATACAAGGGTTTGCATCTGGCTTCAGGGCCCACATTACAAAATGGGACTGACCATGGTCTGGACTGGGTGGAGATCAAAATTCAAAATTGGAGTATTTGCACTCTGGGCAGATGGAGCAGGACTGTGAAATAGTCTGGCTATTTCCAATAAAAATATATAGACTTTGCACAAAAGCTGTAGGAAGAACCTTGTCTTGGTTTATTTTACATTTACCAGCTACCCCTCCTTACAGGCCCAGATAGGGCTGATGTGCTCTAACACACCACAGCTCCTTTTCACCCTGTTTTTAGTATTTCCAGGAAGCCAGTACATTTCAAACTTGCTCTTTTGTTGGGAAACCTACTCCAGTACACAACTAGACTGTCTGGCCACATGGGAAAATCCACAAAGACAGGCAACTAAAGTCATCCTCCTGGGCTGGGGACTTCTCAGCTGTCATGCCAGGGATCTGGGATGTCCCTGGGAGCTGAGGCCATGTGGCCGAGAGGACTGTCCTCTCTCTTCTGCCCTAGCCTGTTCACTGTGAGGTCCGTTCTTAAGGCAAACCTTACGTCTTTAACTCTCTAGCTTAGATGTGTTTTAAGTGGTGCTCTCCTGAAGAGCTGCTGTTAAATCAAAGGGTTTGTTTTATGACTTATATTTTCAAATAAAGCTTTGTTTAAGCAGGACAGACAAGTAATTACGTGTAGATTTTTAAGAATGTGAACTTTGTTTTCTTTTCCTCTTCATTTAAATTCCAGAGTGCACAGGACTCTCATTTTTAAGTAGATTTTAACCATGGCTAGAGAAGCTTAGTTATCAGTTATGCACTATAAACAATATGGGGAGGGAGATGTTTTGATCAGAGCTATTCAGTCCTTGCTTGCTAATCTAATTACAAAGTGTAGGTTTCCTGACACAGAGCTGCTTCCACAGAAAAGGCTTTTCTCACACCTGGTGGATTGTTTAGCCAAGCTTTTTAAATGCTTACAGTTTTAAAGAAAAAAAAAAAAAAACCCACCCTTTTTAAAAAACAAGTTCCTGTGCAGGGCAATAGAAAGAATTTAGTGGTTGTCAACATGAGTTTAGTATAAAGGTGCTGCGTAAAATGTGGGTTCGCTTTACATTGACCTTTGGACATAGCTGCCCAAAACATTGTTTTACTATTTTTTTTAAGGGTTAAGGAGGGTATGAGAGATAATTGATGTTGGTGACTGTATTGAATTAAATGTGTGCATCTGTGTGTGTGCATATATGTATATATACATGGACAGACATGATGCTCCTACATTTTCGGATGTTTATTGTTAGTGCCTCCAGCCCTCCACAGCTCTGAAAGGGCAGCTTTGAATCGCAGCCCCAGCAAAACCGTATTTTTGTGCTGTTTAGTCCCCCCCTCCGGCCCCAATTTCTACAAACAAAATCAAGCACCTCGTCGAATAAGGGCCATTGAGCAGGGATGATGGGTTAAGAGCGGGGGTCCGAGGTGGCGGCGTGGGTGCTTGTTTATCAGGGAGGAGTTGTCAGTTGTTGGCTGCGCTGGTGAAAGGAGGGACGCTGGAGTCTGATGGCTGGGAGAGCATTGATGGGAGGTAACGGGGTAATCGGATTGAAAGTTAGCCATGGTATTTATGTCAGTTCACATTTCGTCAAATGAATAATATGAGGTTGCTACCTAGCCCAGGCCTTGGCCCGGGGCTTGGGTTATAAAGAATCTAAGGCCTCGTTTGATTCAAATATAAATTAATTCTCACTGGAGCGTTGGCTGATTAATCTATTTGCATAATAGTAGAAAAACTGCAGTGTGGTTACTTTTGCAGGGATTTGGACAAGAAAAGCTTTAAATTCATTTGAAAGAATAGTGTGTGAGAAGTCAGGGAAGCAAAAGCACCTCTATAGGGCTCCCGAAGCCATTTCTTTTCCCCCAACTCTGATGTGCAAAACCGAAGGCTAAACTCGTTCACACGGAAGTCTGACACTTTCCTGAAAGAAAACTCTGTGCTGACATCTAGTTACACTTACATTTTTGTACTGGGTGTAAATAGTGTTGCTTTCAGTAGTTAGAAAAACAACATCCTGTATCGTTTTTGATAGTTAATAAAAATGAAGCCTAAATAAAAAAGGCATATTGCATTGGCAGAGTCAGTGTTGAACTGCTGCAAAGCTGCGTGGGGAGAACACAGAGAGAACTAGGAGAACCAAATTCACTTGCAACATAAATGCTATTTGTCCATAAACCGGGTTATCATTCACTGTAGGGGACTGAGGGATCATGGTTCTGCTGGCCACATGCATCTTAACAGTGCAATGAGGGAGGGAGAGCGAGCGGGTCTCGGAGCTGTCACCGAGCAGAGGCTTGAAGAGAAAAAGGGCTTTTTTTCCCACCCCCTAACAAATCTCTCCAGTGTTTCACTTTTGGATGTGGCACCTGAATCACACCCTTGTCACTGAGGACGATGTACAGGGGTGTGTGCAGCCACATGAATGCAGTCACATGGACATGTTATTCTCTCACATCCCACTTTTGCCTAGACTTTCAGGTGAAATATTGTGCATCTCTGCCTGTATAAAATGTTATGTTGGTTTTGGGTTTTGTGGTTTTTTTCCTCACTATCCACACAACTGTAGTATTTGACTGTTGGCAAAGGATTTTATGTTTGCACACAGGTATTGAGATTGTTTTGTGAATTATGTTTGGGTCCATTGAGTGGACAGAACCGTGCAAAATTTGCAAAACACAGCAGTGAGAAGTTTAAAAAATAATTCCAAATCCTGCTTTCATTGAAATCTGTAAACATTTTGCCGGTGACGAGAAAAAAAAAAAAAGCTCTAATTGTGCAAAATGTAAACCTTCCAGCAAGGATATTAGGATGAATTATAGGAGATCAGGGTGCTTATGTATACTGGGAACATCTGGGTGCATATTCTCTAGAGTGAGTTGAGTATTCACAGAAAAGTTGGGCTCTTACTTAGACTCACTTACTCACTTGAGTTTTGAAGTATCCACTAAGATCAATGACGTCAAGGTTTTGTACTGAAGGTGCCCCTACTGTAGTCTACCAAAACTTTCACTCTGAGCTCTGTTGCTTCTGGTGATACCTAACGACTTCAAACACAGGCAGCAGGGGTAGGAGATGTGCCACCTACCCTCTTCGGCAAAGAGCTGAGAAAGCTTGCAATTATTATTTCCACTGAAACCTTTGAATCCAGATACATAGGAAGAATCAAATTGATGTTGCGGATTGTAGTTACACTGAAGCAACAACAACAAAAAATTGTTCATGTCCTAGGCAGGGATACTGTAATTTGTAGATCATCTGTAAGTATGTCCACACAAGCAAAATGGGGTTTTGTAGGAGTGTTGTCAGCCTGCACCTGAACTTTAGTATTTGTGGATGTCCTGGACACATGCTATTCAGGTCAGATCTTGTGCTGAATCTTCCTTGATGCCAGTGGTATTGTACTGAGTTACGGGGATGTTTCCCATCAGGGCTCTTCAGCCAGTTTGGCAGCTGGCTGTTGCTGGATAGAGAAGGTCTGGTTCCTCCTGCCTCATCCCCTTCTTTTTCCTGGCTACATAAGCCCGTGGTCATCTTTGTCAGCTCTGGTGCTCAACAGATCCTGTGCTAACCTGTCTCAGTGTCCTGGCAGAGAACTAACCTGAGGAAACAAAAGTAAGTAGTTTTCTGTGAGTGTAGCGAGCTGCAGCCTAGTGCAGGGTGCCAAGAGGGCTAAAGCTGACGCAGTGGAGAGGGCAGGACTGCAGCGGTGGCAGGGATGTGGCAGGTTCACCAACTTTCGCTGTGTGCAAGACATAACGTAAGCTCAGGAATGTGTAACTTCACATTTATTTCTTAAATTCTTTGGTTACTACTTCCAACTTTTAAGTTTTGTTTTGCCTTTTTTCTTTTCTTTTCTTTTTTTTCCTTTTCTTTCCTCAGTTTAGCCCACCAATGCTACGTTTCCAGTGTAATTATTATTTTGACCTGGCTTTCACCTTGCTGATTGATTTTTCAGAGCAAATTGGGAAAGATGTGCTGTTCCTTAGTTGAATGCTGTCTTTTTTTCTTTTTTTTCTGAGCTGGGAATTAGGCAAAAGATCTTGAGAAACTGCCATTAAAAAAAGGAAAGATGATGGTCAAAACCTCTTATTTATTTAAAAAAAAAAAACAACCTGCTATAGTGTCTTTATGTTCACTGTTGCAAGATCAGTGTTTGAAAGCACAAAACAAATTGATCCTAGCCATGGTCATAAAGCAGCTACACTGCAGTATTTTTGTGGTTAATTCTTGTGGAAGGGGAATGTCTGGGATCTGCAGAAGGTTGGGCCATACAAACAAATGACATGCTTGATTAACAGAACGTTGTTACGAGATAATAGTGACTCTGCTGTCTTGCTCTGGTACTTATGAAGAATAAACAAGACCAAGAAAAAGCCAAGACATCTGCTTTCTGAACAGAAGCCCTCAGTCTGTTGACAACCTTCTAGTCCAATTACTCCATGTCTTTTACACCCAATGATTGATGTAGGTCTGATCGTTTAATCTGGGGGAAGTTGAAGGCAAATGAAATGGAGCCTCTGTGCTTGTCTGACCGATCTGGAAAACGTACCCATCTGAATTAGCTGCGAGTACTTCAGACAAATGCAAAGACTTTACTTCTATTTACCTTGACCCAGTGGAAGGAAGAGAAGCCTAATGCACCAAAGACAGATCAAGACATCAAGGCTCCGGGGTTCTTTTCATGGCTCTATCTGCAGAGTGAAATGATGTAAATTGATTAACTTCACTGAGCCTCTTATTTCATCCCTCAGGCCTGGCAATAGTGTTTGTAGTGCTTACTTCAATAAGGTTTATGAGACTTAAGACATCAATCTACTTCTTTTTTCCATACTTTACCAGAAATAGACATTAAATTACTTATGCTTAAAGGAAAGCTTTCTCTTTGAATGTTTTGTTTGTTTGTTTCTCCATTGTACCTTTGGTGTTTGCTATATAATTTTTGTAGTTTAGATATTATCTGATTTTACTTCCAGTAACTCGCATTGTGATAAGGGAGAGTAGCAGAAAAGAAGAAAAAGGCATCTTTTTCTTTCATTCCTTGCTGTTATGTCAAAACTGCAAAATAATATTATATGTGACAATAATAAGGAGCCAAAAATAGCTATTGGATGGGCACTGCTGATTTGTCCAAGTTGTTTCATATGTTTACAATAAACCTATCTGTGCAGGTTGAACAATGAAGTTCAAAACGATGCTTAGAGGTTGCTGTTAGTCAAAGAGGCTGAGCTCTGCTTGGCAACTTGCAGGTGCTGGAAGGTAGAGCCTCCTATTTGTTTTGACCACATGAGTCTATGGTTTCACTTGTGACAGGTCTGGCACTCATCTGACCTCTTGGTTGAACTGGTTTGGTTCACTAATTCAATGGAAAGTTCATCAAGGGAAAAAAAAGGAGATTTTTTTTTTTTAAATTGGAGTTTAAGATTGAATAAATGGAAGTAGTGCAGCTAAGGCCTTATGTATTTTTAACTTGATTCCTCTTTTCAGTTTCAATTATGGCACAAGAGATGCATGTCAGGAAATTAAAAGAAAGAATCCCTCTCCAAAGCTAGAACGGGGTCCATCTGAGCTCCTTCAGCTAGACTTATCAGTCAGAAATATTTGGTCCAGGGTAAGTCTGAAAGCGATGAGTTTTACACACTTTTTTCCTGGTTTTCTCATCCTTTATTCTTCTCTTTGTATCTTTCTATCCCAGAGCTGTCACAGAGAGAGGCTAAGGTGAGTGTAAAAAAAAAAAAAAAAAAAAAGAAAGAAAGAGAGCAAAGGGCCAGGTGAGCATTTCTGGTCTGGAAAACCATGAGTACAGGCTGCATGAGAATCCTGTTTGTACATCATCCAAGCTCTTTGCTGACAGTTGCCTTTGGTAAGGGCTTAGGTTAGGTAAGTAGGCAGGTCCGCTTATGAAACTGCGGAAGAAAAGATATCAGGTAGGTCTTCATGCTTCCTTCTGGAACTTTTTGAATGTAGAAACATCATTACAAGCTGTTTCAGCCTTGTAGCCAGGATTCCTTGCTGGTGTCTGTCCACCCTTACTTTTATTGTTTGTTGGTCGGGGTTGAACAAACCTGTGTTTGACGTTTCTAGCACAGCTCATTACTGGTAAAAAGGAAACAAGGAGCTTTTCATGTCTACTGAGTAAGTCAGATATATGACACGGAGAGAAATGATCTTCCTCTCAGAGCTGTAGAAAGTTGAATGGCAGAAGTAAATAACCATCAATGGGATATGCTCAACAATATTTATGTGAGCTTTGTTTTCTCAGATACACTTGGATGGCAGTGAATTGTCAGTTACTATATCAATCTGCCAAGTATGAATAGCTCTCAAAGAGCTTGAACGTTCTCAGGTTAAGGCATCTGTAAAGCTGATAGAGATCATGCATGATATTGATATGACCTCATTCTGAGGGCATATAAATTAAATCATTCCTAAGCAAGGGCATTGGTTTGCTCAGCAATGTTCATGTGGAAACATGAGACCTTTTGCAAATAGGCAGATACTCCGGTGTTTGCCTGTCAGATCAGGCGAGGTTCCGTTTGTCTTTATTGTTTTTATGCTGTGCTCATCACCATGGCTGACACAGAGAGCTTTAGAGTTTTCACTAAATTGTCTTTATTTGATGGAGGATCTTTCTAGGAGGGAATGGAATTTGTATCATACTTGTAGCATGACCTTATCTAAAATATTTTGCCTGCATGAAATAGAAAAGTGCCACGCACCACTTAAGGCTGTAGAAACTAGAAATGAGTGTAAGGGTTGTACAGATCATCTTCAAAGAGGTGGTTTCAGCAGTGATTTTTAAATTGTGACTAAATAAGTGTCTAAAGCAATAGCTATAGAGTACAGACTATTTACGTAGTTGCAGATAATTCTTTGATTTCTAGGTGGATTGTAGACTTCTCAGTTGAACCATATGGTATTAATACATGGCACTCATACTTTCTATCTTTCCTTTTTGCTCCCTATGCAACCTCTTGCAAGTTGACAGCTATTCCATGATACTCCTTTTAGAATCTTAGGTAACTGATCAAGTCAAAGATGCTCTTGATTCTCTGCCTTCCTTCAGCAAAATAGCCACAGCTGATAAAACTCACTTCTGAGAGAAGATGATGCAGTACTTGGGAAAACAGCATGCAACCTTTCTCTTTGGTGAACAGTACCCCATTTTAGTTGTTTTTCAGTGTTTTTCTTCCTGTTGATGAAAAGATGATCCTTTGTGCTCAGTGTCATTTAGGTATTTTCCATGCTATACCTTCTGACAGGCAGCATGTTTGCGTTGCTAACACATTCTCTTCTCCTTGCACAGAAGATTCTGCATATCCTCTTGTGCCACCAGAAATTCACATGCTTATCTGGATTTGCTGCTACACGGGACCACCTCCTCAGAATTCTGTGAGCTCTCTCTTGACTTCTAGACCCAGACTTCTGAAATTTCTGGGTTTGACCCTACCTGAGAAACTTCTTATCCTGTGCAGTCAAGTGCTGAAAAACTTTAGAAACAAGAACTTACAGGAGCAATATGCAGAATGCTACTGGCAAATCTAATCTTCATAGAGTGTTAGTTGACTAATTCCAGTTTTCTGTGGGTGAAAACTAATTGGGCAAAATCCGTAACAAAATTAAAACTGGAGTGTGACTTTTTCACTGAGATCAAAATCATCTATTTGAATCAGATAAAAGTGTTCATGTAGAGATATCCTGTGAGGCATTTTTCCTGGCAGGATGAAAGATCTGTTTTTAATGTAAGACATCTGTCAAAATCCTACTGTAGGGCCAGGTGAGTTGTAGTTTTAGCCATTGCGGCTACTTTGCTAGGACATATCTCAGCTGAAGTCTTATCTCCAAACTGAACAGAGAAACTTTCTGCTTGGTTCTTCAAAAGTCATACAAGATAGGAAGAAAGAGAAAGCAAAAGAGGTTTTCTCCCCCTCTGTCATTCTTTGACATACACAGGCTCAAGACATACCCTTATTTTTAGCATTAAATAGTAAAATACCTTGTTACTATATCACCGTACGGGGGATATTCTGTCCACCACCTCTGTTAGCCACCAGTCTTGACCATCAAGGCAAATGTGATGCATATGGATGTTCTGCATCTTCAATGCTGCTGTCTTAATATCACAATCTCCTCTATTATGCAAAGGCCAAGTCAGAGGCCATGCTGTAGGATGTGTGGAACTCAGATGCTGTTAAAATACTCTTCTCTTACTAGGAGTACACTTGGCCATGATTGACAAGGACATTGTAAGAAAACATACTGTGGAAGAGTAGACGAGAGAACCACTTTGACCAAGTGTCAACGATGAAAGAAATATGAACAAAGATTCCCATTCAGCAGTGTACATAAACCAATTTGAACTTATCCCACACACCAGTTCCTCCAGTCCACTAAATTCTTTCCCAGAGAGTATTGCACTGAAATCAATTGCTGGGGCTTGCAAGAGTGAGGACCATTCATGGGACTAAAATGCATGAGGCCAGGTCCTGCACCGGCTTATACCATATCAAGTCCCGCTTGTTAGAGCTGCCGTTCACAGGATAATTTTCAAACCAGTATTGTTTTGGTGTGGTTGCAGGGTATTAAACCAGTAACTGTGACTAAGGCAAAGGGCAGGATGGCTCCAAGTCAACAGGAATAACCACGGGAGGAAGGAACCCACCTTTAACACAAGCCTGGGGAGCGGCCTGTTTCGTTATGCGCTGAAAACCGTACTACTTGCCAGAATACATTTACCTCTCTGGCTTAAAACCCTTCTGATTTGTCTGTCTAGTACAGTTCATTGCCAAGCACAAGTTAATTGCTTTGTAGTTCCTGTGGCTCTTGCTTTAGCATTTGTGGGGAGTCCTGGCTCCAATGTACACTTAACTCAGCTTTTAAAAACTCCCCAACTCCCATTTGCTGTATATTTATACAGTACCTGGCACAGCTAAACATTACCTACTTAAGGCCTCCAGATGCCCCTTTCTTTCTTCCCCCCGCCATTTGTCTGTGCAATGGGAGTGAAAGGAGTTTTTCAACTCCTTTGATTTTTGTGGTCTGGTGTTTACTGAATGTTTGACAGTTATTCTTGATGGGTGGTGATATTTCTGATTCCCAATCAGAGCTAACCAGGCCAGGGCTGTGTAGTTTTCTAAATCAGCTAGAAGCAGCTACATTTGGCTGCCCTTATTCTTAGCATTAAATAATAAAATACCTTGTTACTATTCAAAATAACATGACAAAATGATTAGCTGTAGTAATTAATTTTCATGCTATTAAAAAGGATATTTTAATTTTTATTAAAGGTATTGTTGTTACTGCATTATATTTTTATTGTTTTAATATTATTTACGGCAAAGGAAAGATGAAAAAGACTTGGCTATCATGTAGAACACAACTGCATTTGTTGTTGACCAATTTTCCAGTGAAATTGCGTGACAGTGATTGTAACTAATATAAAGGACATTGCCTCAGCCACCAGCAGAAAATGACTGCAGCGTGGTAGATTCTTGCATTAAATGGTCCTATCTTATTGTATTAATTAGAGTATGATTATAGTTGTGCTATTTCAGTGTCTTAACACGGTCAGCATCTCCCAAGCTAAATCAAAGAATGAAAGTTGTCTGTGGGTTTTATTTTCATTTTACCCTGGTGATGGTAATCTTTACATTACTTTGCATTTTCCTAAATACAATTTGTTAGGTTATTAGTATCAATGCAGTAAAACCAATTCATGGATCTTAGTGCTTGGTTTGCCAGAAGCAAACCACACTCTTATCCTGTTATTATATGATCTTGTTCACTAAAGCAAATACTAAAATTAAAACTTCCTAGTGAAAGGTGGCCCATGAGTTATTGGGGGGGGCGGGAGGGGTATTTAGTGCATATCTATTATAATGATGATAAAGCGTGATGATAAAATACAATTGGAAATCTGACGGCTTTGCATTAATGGCAAATAAAATGGAAAGGAGACAGGAAGATTAGTGAAGCTGTGAGGGAGTTTAGTTAATTTTTTAAAGTTATTTTTTATTTTCCCCTCTTTTATTTTTTCATAGACTTTAATGCTTAAAGGGCCATAAGTGCTGCTTTGGAATTTGATACTGATCAGTATGGCACAAATCTCAGGGCAAAAAGGTTTTTAACAGCCCGTTAGGACCTTTTGAACTGTCTGCTCTGCAAAACCATTCTCTGAAACAAGGTGAGCCACTGTCCCAAGTAGGCGACATAAAATTAAAACACTCAAAGTCTTGCTCAGCTAGTGATCTCTCCGCTAGCAGCGGCTCCAGTGACTGCTGAGTGAACAGGAGGTGCTATTTCCAAGTCTTTAGTTGCCCTCTCATATAAAAGCAAAAGCCCAAGGACATATTAATTAACCATCATTTCCTTTTACCTCTCCAAGGAAGATGGGTGCTTTTGTATCCTTCCGGGGCAACCAGCTAGTATAATTTAGCTACAAATGAACGAACAAAAAGAACAAACCGCAAAGAGAGAGAGGCAAAACCACTGAGACATTTTCTCTCCTTTTTTTTTTTTTTTTAACCCATCTCTCATTAATTGCTTAAATCTGTGCGGAAAGGAGTCCAAGCCCAAGCTTTGCACAAAACTCATCCAAGAGTGAAGAGGGCAAGGCGAACACTTTGCCTCTCCAGCTGCCTTGAAGTGAATGGCTTTCGGAGGGGTATGAATGCTTGCTGTCTCTCCCCAGACAATGTAGGTGTTACTGCTTACCAGGAGAGAAAAAAACAAAACAATAAGCACTGGAAGGGGCAAGAAGGTTGTCCTGGGCAGGAGGGGAAGCGCTCTCTGTTTCCTAAGGATATAAAATCGTGCTGCTCTCATTTTGCTAAGAGGGACTGGGCAGAAAAGGGTGGTGGTCTCGGAGGCTGGGGGCTCTTGGAAAGAAATGTTCTGTTCTGGGTAAAAGAGGCTAAAAGTGTGTTTTGCAGTGAAATAGCAAAAAAAAAAAAAAAAAAAAATCCCCAAACCAAAAAGGTGGAGTAGCACATCTGAAGGTGCACACTCTTCTGGGGACATTTGAATAGTCAGTTGCTTCTGGCTTTCTGCACCTACCTACACCGTTAAGGTATCTGCATATGGCCTAGCAATTAGACAATGAAATCACAGGCATTGCTGTTTCCTTTGTTCAGAAAACTGAATGCAAAATCCGATTGTTAGCCACTTTTCTGCAAGCAACTTCAGCTTACGCGGAGAGGAAAACAAGTAGTGATCATTGGGACAGCAACGCTTCTGTGCTTTCTAATAGTGTTTGTGTACGTCTATAGGTACCTGTACGTATGAGAGAGATCTTGTTTGATCTGGAGAGAGGTGGGGACACAGAGGACGTGGTGTAACAGGGCTTTTCTGTCTCCGTCTTCCAGCGTTATTACAGCTGGTCTCTTTTTTCTTTTTTTTTTTCAATGTTTGTTTTGTCCTGCTCATCTTCGTATTTAACACACTTAATGCGCACCTTTGGGAACAAGAGAAAGCGAGTGAGGCAAGCTGGGAGAGATCAGATGCCTGCGCTTTAACTCCAGTCTTGTTCGGTTGGTATTTAGACCTTCTGAAGGCCCTTTTGCATTAGTTACTTTTGGTCCAAGCAGACCTTTACTCTTCTGTCAGCACAAAGGGGTTAGGTGCAGTGCTTTCTATGGCGAAAAGCCCTCGCTGGGGCTGAGCAAAATCTCAGCTTTTTTTCCAGGAGCAGAGCAACACAAAAGATTTAAGGGGGAAAATTGTTAAAAGGGAAGCCCTTTTCTCTTTGGGTTGAATGCAGTGGGGAGATTAAAACTTTCATTTGGGATTTTGCTGTATTCATAGTAGCGGGGCCGTGAATAGGTCTAAGTCAGAGCCCACAGTGGTAGTGGTGTGCCCTTTTATTCTCTGGCACATCTTCAGACACAGGTTGTTTTGCACTTGAAAGAGGTGAAAGAGGGGAATGTGGGATTTTGACAGCTGATATTGGCCTCTGAGCTCTTGATGGGGATTTTCTAATTAACCCCAAGGGCCCATCAGGTGGTCAAAATGAAATGATTTCTGTCAGAAAGGGCAAAAAGTTGGAATTTTCTATTTATTTTTATTTCAGACAAATACACTGGGCATGATTTATAATGTCATGTATATGATGAAACTAATTATGAGGAGGATTTCTGGAAATTTTTAGGGCCTGAATACCCCTAAAGCTAAAAATTTCAAGGAAAACTTCCTTGTGTTTGAGAATTTCTTGGACTTTATATAACAATAATAATGGTAATTTAAGCAAGTGCCTTTTGATCCTGATGTACTTTCCCCAAATCTGTAACACTGAGACAGTCTGAGGTGGCATGATCCCAACCTGTCCTCTCTTGGGGACTTGGGCCAGTGAGTCCCAGGGAATTGGCCATGGGATCCTTACTGCATATACACCACTGGCAAAGCTTGTTAGGAGAGCAGTCATAACACCAAAAAAATGGACTGGAAGTGAGATATTTTTGTACGCTGCATAAAGCTTGCAAAACTTCCTCAAGTTTTAAAAGGCAAAACATGAGCAAACCTGCATGTGTGTGTTTGCACTGTTTTTACAGTGTTGAAAGCTGTACAATACAGAAGCACATGAAGTTTAAAGGCAGCTGCCCTCCTTATCTGGTGGTCTTCTGAATCTGCCATGCAGGACAGAGGATTACAATGCTAGGAAAAAAAAAATCTTGAGAGTTTTGATACCTTTTGAGTTGGAGAAGCTAACAGAAAGGTATTTGATATTAATTTTGCATGCTGTGATACTGAAAGAAGCTTCATAACACATGAATTTGTACAGACATTTGTATGGGATGAATAGACAGATTAGGTCTAAGAACTAGCATACAAACTTGAGTGAGTTGTCCAAGACAATATTAATTAACTTTTTTGTGTTTGAGATATTTCAGAGCTGTAAAGGGAAAACTATATAGCAAAGGAAAGGTGAAAAAGGCAGAAGGAACATGAAGGAGAATGAGAAGAATCCTATTGAATAAATTAATCTAGAAGTAATAACAAATCTAGCTGGAACAGGAGATGTCTCTCTGTACTCCTCTGCTTGTCCAAGGCAAGCCACAAATTTCTTTTTTTACTTACAGCCAAGGGCAAAAAGTTGCAATAGTTTCTCCTTATAGTCATGGCGAAGGTCATATGGGACATCTCTGCTTTGTCTATTATCTCTTCAAATTAGACATATGCCTCATCCACTTTTCCATATGAGTCAAGTCCAAAATTCAAATTATTTGAAACTCAGTTGAAAGTAGCACCCTGGATAAATCTTAGGCTTGTGCTGGACAGAGACATAGATGGACTGAGGAAAGGAGCGAGATAATGAAGCTGTATATACATAAATGATAAATTTATCAGAATATTGCTAGCAAAGTGTAGTCATTGGAAGGGAGAAAACAGAAAACTTAAGGATTGCCGAACCAGACCAAATGTTTCAAAACAAAACTTAAAACCAAACAAAACTTGCTTTCGCTCACATTTGGCCACAAGATGTTTGGTACAGGTCCAAAAACATTGGGTTTTTGTTTTGTTTTGTTTTCTGAAATCCAATGAGTGTGTTTTGAGTGAACAGAACCAAAAGCTGTGGAAATTGAGCTGTTTCTGGTCTTATCTAATGCTTGGAGGCATTAAAGGTATATGTTAGCTTCCATAATGTAAAAGAGATGCCCTGTCCTGTGCTTTTACAGAACTATAGTTACTTTAGTGTGATGGGTGAAATTTTAACTTAAAAGCCTGCAACACAGGATGAGAACAATCTAATTTGGCTGTTGAGACTGAAGATCAGTTTTTTAAAACTATGGAGGGCTGATACTTAGCAACTAAAATAGATGGTAAATAACTGCAAGAAAATAAATAGGAAATCCAAACACTTGGAGTGAGCCCCTTGGAAAGTCCAATTCCTCTAACTACTTATGTTAGAAAGATGTAGCCACCCCAGTGGAGATTTTTGGATGTATGTATAACACCTGCCTAAACATTATTTAATGGTCTTGAGAATACGAATGAATAGACTTGAGTTGGGTCAGGGGTTTTATGCTCTACTTATCCAGGGATTATTCTAAGAAACCCGGTGAGATACAGAATTTTCTCCGTCTTCAATGAAGCTAAATTACTAGTATTTCATCTTGCCTATCACATGCTGGAAATTGACCGATTTTTTTTTTTTTTCTTTTTTTTTTTTTCATCCAGTCCAGATCAGCATTGCAATGTAGATGAACAAGATATTCATCTTGCTGACACATCTTGTTTCAGCTGTTGCTGTGACAAATTGTTTTTGCTATAGTTCAGCTGAAGTGCTACAGAGTTGCTGGGAGTGACTACTGTATTCCCGGGGTTGTTCATAATGGATTTTAAATTGTTTTTTGAGGGCAGCTTTAAATCAAAATCAAAGCGAGTGTTGCAAAGCACTGTCAACCACAGATGATGTTACGTAGAGAGCGCCACTTGCTAGAGGGATGAAAAAGTGCAAGGTGGTTCTGGGTCCTTGTGAATCTGAAAAAATCTACCCAGTTTCCCAGCAGTGTTATGCACAGTAATTTTTGCCAGAACATGTAAGAAAGGAATGTTTCCTCTTGTGGGGGAGGATTTGGCTCCTGAAACAAAAATCCCACTCCTACTGCCTATCAATAAAATGCATTGTTGGGAACTGGCCTATATATTTTACGAACACTCCAGTGCTTCTCTGCCACCGATTGCTGCAGATTATGAGATCAAATTTCATATGTTTTGGCAGAAACATAATTCTACCATTTTTTTCTACCATTTTTTATTTTTTTTCTGGAGAAAATAATTCTAACATTATGATGATTCTGTGTGATATTGAAGACATCCACATGCTCACTCTAAACTCTACAATCATCTTCTCACACTTAAGAAGAGTAGAATAGACCATATCTCTACTTCAATGGTTTATTAGAGTAGGGTTATCGTCTTGAAGCCTACAAGAGCTCGCCAAGGCATTCCATGTTTATGGTTACCTTCTTGCTGCTAGTGACCCTTGGTTCTGCAAGATGCTCCTCCTGAATTACTTTGTCACTTTTGGTAGACTTAATTCAGGTTTTAATTAGTAATCTATCAGGAAAAATATCCATGGACTCACAGAATAACAGCACAGTATCAAAAAGGAAAGCTTGTTTTCTAGGGATCAGTTGTTACAAGTTTTTTCATCTCCCAGTGAGTTTGGATAAAGCTATGGAACTGTAACTTGAACATTTGAATTGGCCTGCCAATTAGCAAGATGAATTTTTCCCCACGAAAATTTGTCAGCTGCTTTTGAAACAAACTGGGAAGAATCGAGACACTTTCTAATTCCTCTTCCATCCTTCTAGACCAAAGAGACTTCATCCAGTTTACTGTTTGTAGGTATCTGTTGTGTGTCTTCTCATGTCTTTGCAGAAGTGAAAGCTCTAAGAAATGACAAATTTTACAGGGGAAAATGTTTAAAAGGAAATTTTGAAATGGAAACTTTTCCAGTTAACTTTCTATGCCTTTCAAGTTTTAAGTAATGGTGGAATCAAAGTGTGGATGATATCTATCTAATGGTTTAAGTAGAAGCTGTAATATTGCTTTAGCAACTATATGAAGGTTTTCTTTGTTATGCGTTAGTTTTGGGGGGGATATAAATTAATGTGCTTTCATACCTGTTTTCTATGTGCATTTTTTTTCTTGATACATTTCATATAGCACAGGATTGTGTGCTTATTTGTGAACAGTGTTTACTTATTTTCTTTCTTTGTGTGTACAGAGAGAAATGCAACAGCATCTGCTCTAGAAACAATTGTGGGAAAATAGTTTCAATATATTCTCAGGTCACAAGACAGATGGAGAGTGGTTTTTGTCTAGTTCTGACAATGTTATGGGTTTTTTTTGGCTCCTCCTTTCTCTGGCACCCTGTCAGTTTATAGCAATTATCAGTCTTCCAGAATTAACTTAAATAGCTTTTAGTAAGAACTAAAAGCTCTGACAAATGAAACAGTTTTGTGTTTTTTTTTTACCCTGAGTACTACATCCTGATGCTCTTTTTTTTTCTGAAACTAAGTTTATTTAATTCTTGAATACAGTATCGATGCCTCATGTATATTAAGTGTTCTTCCTTACAACACCTTCTGATTATAAGAGCTTATCCACACTTTCTAGCTTAATCACTGAATCACCAGGAGATTAAGGCTCATCTCTTAGATTAGGCCAGCTAATTGCGAGTGAAATCAGTGGGCATTAAAGAAAGCTATACGGCTTTGAGAGCCTGGGCTTGAATGGCTTGGGACAAGGAAGAGTGACAGTCACTGCCTGGCTATACCTCCTGGGGCCTTGGCTGCTATGGGTGGTTGTTGTTTACTGGTGGTACTCTTACAGATCAGAAGTTCTTCTGAATTCAGCAGACTTCATTAGCCAATCTGATTGTATTTGCAATGGCTTCCCACTACAGCAAAGAGGAACTTCAGCTGAGCATCTGTGGGTCTTCCCATGCTTGGACTGGATCTAAGGAATCTCATTGACATCAGTAAGAGAAGCCTTGAACCTATCCTGCTTGAAAGAGTGGAACAAAACTGCAAAATATATACAAACATGTTTAATATGCTGTATAATGTAAGAATGACAGCGCTGTGAGGGCTGGAGTGAGGAGAGATGCTTGGAAAGCACACAGCATGGGGAGGGAAACCCTCTTTTGCTGCGAGTGGAGTGGGCAAGTCATGCTTTGGTGATGCTTGATCTCTGCTGGCAAGGACTGTGATGACCTGAACAATTTGTCCTTCACCACCTTCTCTGGTCAGAAAAGAGGGGCAGGCAGCAGAGCAAGATTCAGAGCTGGATGTGGCTTTTTCAGGCAGGGAGCTTGATTATTGCTGCCTTCTTCTGTGTCGTTGGACTTTATGGTGATTAGGACTTAAACATGCAAAGATTTTGTTAGAATTAACAGAATAAAAACTCTTGTTACAGTGGATCAGCCTTAGGGATAAAACACTGGTCTTAAACGTCAACGGATATATCTCTAATCCCAGATCAGTCCCGCGTTGGTTGAGGTAGTTCCTGCTTTTTCAGCTAAGCAACCACGAGAGGGCAACATGAGCATGAGCACAACAAAGAGGTGACGGTAAGGAAGAAATCGGTGATGTAAAACATAGCTTGCGATTCCTGCAGCGTTTGTGCAGATTACCTTGCCTTTAGCTTGTGTGCTGGGAGGTTGGGACAGGACTTGTCCCTGTTTGACATTTGCTTTGGGTTTTGTAGAGCTACCTCATGCAAATGCCCGGGAAGGCAAAGCATGACTGTTACATGGCAAAGTTTCAGTCCTACTTTTTCTAAGTGCAACGACTGTGTAAGACTTGGGGACCTGGAGTGGTGTTGCTGCTTCTCCAGGTTTATGCCAGACCTTGAGATGTGAGGTACACCTGCTTCTGGAGCCATCTGAGTATATATGAGTCTCAGTTTTTAGAAAACAACCCTGGTCCCCAGACCTGTGGAAAAGAGTTGATTTTTAACTAAAAAGCCAACAAAAAGATTTTTACAAGAGTGGTAGTATGATGGCAGCTGTCAGGAAATGAGCCCTGCGTTTGCTTGGCTAGAAAGTTCAGGAAAATATCCCAGCGAGGAAACCTCAGGATGTGTCAGACTCAGGTGGTTGATTTTGGAGAGAAGATGAAAGCAGGGCCAGGAAAGAGCAGCTTTTGTTGCAGGACCCATGCCTGCAGACTGAACAAGAAGCAAACTTGTGGCAAAGTAGGTGCTGCCTTAAAACAAAGCTGTATCTTAGGTTTCTGTCTGCCTACAACAGTTAAATCTATTGGGAAATTGTTAGTTATGCTTTTACTTTCACATTAATGAACCTGGTCTTGAGCTCCAGTAACCGAAAGTCTTGCTTTCCAATCCCAAAGACAAGCCAAATAGTGGCAGATTTGCTTGCATCAGTTGCAGCTGATCTTTCTAGGGTCTGGGAGAGAGGTCTGTCACTGCACTGCTCCTTCGTTAATACTTGTGTACTTACAGCATGGATAGGACACATAAGAGAAGAGTGTATTCTGTTTACCTGGGGAAAAAAATAGACATTTGTAGAAGATCTGGAAGCTTGAGATTAATGCAGGATTGCAAAATTATACATAGGTAACTACAAATTATTATAATGATTTCAAAGAAATAGTCAGAAGCATTTCCTACCCTGATAAATTGGACTTAGACGATAGTTTGGAAATTGTGTTATTATCTGAGTGCTTTTATGTTTCCAATATGATTATTGTGATTCTTTGCAGCTGTTGTTTTTGGTTTTTTTTAAAGTACTGTGCACCCTTAATAAAAAGAATAATTTAAGAAAGAAAACGGGAGAGAAAACACTTTCCTGGAGTACCCTTGGAGGAGGAGATCCTGTCTATGTGTCAGAAATCAGTGTGATAGATAGCTTTCCAGCAAAGCAATCCCATCCTTGAAGCGGGGTAGTATTTCTAATTATGACTGAGTGCTTTAGATCACTGGTCTATGCTGAAAGGTAGGTGTGACAGAAGGTGACAGAACTGTGGGCTTTGCTCTTTTTATCAGAAATTACCTGCTCCCAGGGAGTGTCTGCAGCAGTGTCGGGATCTAACGCACGTACTCACACACAAATGAAGTCTACGCTCCTTCATTCACGCGGGGAAGAGCTCCTGTCAACACGAGAGCTGGGTTTGAGGACTTAACCAGGTGCTTGCTCTCCCTGATCTGAGATGATACAGATGAGCTTTTGTACCGGGGTGTTCACCTGTATTCGTTCTCTCCAGTTTGCTTTCTTGTTTTTTTTTTTTTTTTCTCCTTTACTGAGGAAAACAGCAGCTGTATTTTTCAAGCAATTCTTGATTCTTTCAAGAATTGCCTAAGGTGATGGTTATAGCTGACCTTTGGGCTTTGTGCATTTATTTATTGATTTACCTGGCCACTATGTGGGAGCAAAGTGTGTCAAGACCCCGCTGTAGCTGCAGGACCAAAGCTGGAACTCACCACAGGACCTAGGAGATGAGGAACATGAGTTGGGAGGGTTCCAGATGGCCCCCACTAGGTCATGTGGAGCTCTGGAAGAGGGCTACCCTATTGTCCATGCTCTACCTTTCCTCTTTGTTTGGTAATAAGAAGCCCAGCTCAGTCATCTTTGATTTTAACAGAGCTTTGCGTACGCTATCTTGCGTCAAGTTGAAAGGTGCACCTCAACAAACAAAAGAGTGGAAAGCATTAATGAACTTAATACGTGGCCTCTTCATATCTTAATTATTTGTGTGACTATTTCCCTTTGACCTTTCTCCGTGGGCATCTATTTGTTGTATTCATGCAAAGAGATGTTTTGCACAGAGGGAGGAAAAAAACGTTCACCTGTTCAAAAAGCTGCCACCAGGACGCAGATACAAGTAGAGATTCTTTCTCTCATCACCGTATTATTTTCCTGAACACACTGTAATTTCATCAATTTTCCATGCTTATGGTCATGAATGCTTGACATTACCATGTCTTTGCGTTAACAAAAAAGAAATTTCATGGCTTAAGTTTTCACTAGAAGAATAGGGAAAGCGTGAAAAGCCAGCCAAATTACGGAGCGCTACAGCATCCTTTGTTCCACAGCAAGATTTTCTTGTGGAGAAATTTGTATTGTATGTTTTGGGGTGTTTATAACAAACTAGAACCGATCTAGGTTTCTTCTGGTTTAACTGTTTACTGTTTCATTAGATTTCAGGGTATTCATGGAATTAAATGTAGATTGAATGCAATGTTTAAGGCTTTGGGTGCTTGGAAGGCACAAAAATATTTGCAGGGCTGAATCTTGAGCTGTTTTTGAACAAATGTAGTGCTGCATTGGTTAGTACAAGACAGAGACGTAACTCAAAATATTTCTAGGTTACAGTTTTTTCCAGTACATCACCTGGACTGTTTGCAAATACAATCCTAACAAACAGGCAGGCAGGTCGGGATGGATATAACATCCTTTACTTTAAAATGTTGATTTCATGCACCAGACAGATGTGGCCATGATTTGAACCCAGAATAAGTAACGGGATGCTTCTGAGCGACCTTAGAAAACTTCTGACTTCTTGTAACCAAAGGTACACGTTTTCTTCTTTGCTGGTCTCTGATATCGCAGTTGCCTTTGCCCTTCCCCATGGCTCTGTGAAGGGAGTAGATCACATTGCATTTGTACTTAACGAAATACATGTCCTAGCTGGACGACATGTTGAGCCAATTAAGCCAGGCTTGGAGAACTTTCCTGTCTGTTTATACAGAGAACATGGAAGCCAAAGTAAAGCCTATGGAGCCTTGTTTGCCAGTGGGAATGTGATAATAGAAAGTTGATTTCCCAAGCCACTGGATTTTTTTATCGTCAAAGGGTGGCCAAGCTAAATACTGGTTTGTTCTACATGTTTCATGTTTGATGTCTTTCAGCTATGAGAAACATCAGTTAAAATAACACAGACAGGTTTAGACTGGGCAGTCGGTAGACACAATGATTATGTTTTCAGGTTCCAGCTGATGCTCTAATTGCTGCATAAGTGTCCTCACTTGCACTATCCGATCAACTTAACAGGCTGAACAACAAACACATGAGAAGGTGGAGTATTCCTAACAGAAATTTTGTTTAGCTAATGAGTTCAAGATTGAACTGTGAAATTCTTGTAGCTGTTGATTGAAAGAATGAGACTCTTGTGAGTAAGAGAGGAAGAAATGGCATCTGGCTTTTCTGAGGCAACAACACAGGCCCAGCAAGTATGAGACAGAAACTGCTACTCTGCTGGTAGATAGCCACATATTTCTTCCCATGAAGCCCTTTCGGTTGAGACTGGAACAAATGGAATTGGCTGTCTCTGCAGCTATGCTAATGTACATCAGGAGTAACTTCACTCAAGTCAGCAGTCACTAAAGCATAAAGCTGGCCTAAGTGAAAGCATCACAGGACCTAACAGATGTCTCCTAAGGGAAGACTTGAGCTACCACATTACATAGTAGTTTTATTCTCCATGAAAATGAAATTAAATCAGATTCCCATATTCATTCCTCTAGTCTGACAGCCAGGCCTTGATTCATGTACTGTTTCTTCCCTTTCCATAATCTTTCAGCACATTGCAAAAATGCTAATGGAAAACATAAACTGCCCAGACAGCTGCTTTTGTGCTTTATTAATAATAATGTCACCAAAATACTGTTAGGCACAGTAGGAGGAGTAAACTGTTACAGATGATTGTATGTACCTCCACTAGCTGTTGCCATCTTTTGCTTCAAAAAGTGCAGATACTATGGGAAGGATTTAATACACTCTCTTTAGACTTAAACAATTGCTATTTCTATTTAGACTGGTATCATAGAGTCATAGAATGGTTTGGGTTGGAAGGGATCTTTAAGATCATCTAGTTCCAAACACCCTGCCATCGACAGGGATGCCTTTCCCTAAATCAGGTTGTTCAAAGCCTCATCCAGCCTGGTCTTGAACACATTCAGGAATGGGGCATCCACAGCTTCTCTGGGCAACCTGCTCCAGTGTGTCACCACCCTCAAAGGGAAGAATTTCTTTCTTAGATCTAATCTAAATCTCCCCTCTTTCAGTTTAAAGTCATTGTCTCTTGTCCTCTTGCTACATGTCCCTGCAAAAAGTCCTTGTCTAGCTTTCTTGTAGGCTCCCTTTAGGTACTGGAAGGCTGCTCAAAGGTCTTCCCAAAGCCTTCTCTTCTCCAGGCTGAACAATCCCAACTCTCAGCCTGTCTTCCTAGGAGAGGTGCTCCAGCCCTCTGATTACCTTCGTGGCCCTTCTTTGGACTCACTCCAACAGCTCCATGCCCTTCTTGTGTTGGGATCCCCAGAGCTGAACACAGTACTGCAGGTGGGGAGTATATACATATAATCAGATTTACCTTTCTCTTTTATGTTTGCTTGGAATTGCTTCTTATCAGACTTACCGACGGCAAAGGACTTAGATCAACAGGCGGGAACATTTCTAGAAGTGCTTTGTAAATATTTGCTGTAAAGTCTTGACTTTTTGTTATCAACCAGGTTTGATATGAGTATGAGGAATACTGGGTTCTTGGGAAAGCTGTGTTTGTGGCCTTTGAGAACAAAATGTGTTGGCATGCAACAGCTCCAGGCACTGTGGTGTGAATGGAGGATGACCTGCCACCTGTCCCTTGCTCATCGTCCCTGCTCCAGTGAGAGCACAGCCACAAGGTAGGGATATTCACCCTGTGCTGGGTTTTGAGCTGTAGAAACTAGGTCGAGGTACGACTCTTCACAAAGACAATGAACAGGAGGTAACAACAGGATTGTTCAGTCACTTCTAAAACAAGATAACTTGAGTTGGTAAGACATAGGTTAAAAACCCCACACTTTGTCTCCTTAAACAACGCAGTGTCCCAGTAATTAAGATTTTTTTATTCGTCTTTCTCAGCTTTCCAGTAACATCTATGGAAGTAAGCAAGGTGCTGCTCAAAAGTCATCGTAATGTAGTAAAGTACATAAAACCCACACGATTTGACTATGTTGAGTGATAGTGTGACATGACTACAAGGATAGAAAAGTATTTTTTTAATTAATTGACTCACAATTCTCTTGTGAATTATGGTTTAGTAAGTACTATGTGCTTGTACAAGCTGACATATAAACAGACTTAAGCAACACAATCCGATTCTAAATAGGCGCATATATGAAGAGATGCTGCCAGCAAAACAACCAAATAAAAAACGTATGCCTCAAAAAAAGTCCCTTGATTTTATGTTTTAGAGAGAAAAATGGCAACTTTCTGGGAAAACAGGTTCCATCCATTGGGAGGTTGTATCAGTCAAATGTTTGGCATATTCTGATTAGCGGGGAATCACAGCACCAGCAAGTTGCTCTTCACTACAGTAAATACCTGTTCCATGACCCATGTTCAAACCAGTAGCCTTTTTAATCCGAATATCTATGTTGTATGAATTCTGCTTGATTTATGTTCTATTACGGAAAGATATTGGTTTATTATTTTTAAGGACACTTACAATTTCTGCAGCTAAAAAATCAGGTGAATTACTTACCTTTACGGATATTATTCACGCAGTCATAATTTGTGACCTTCGTTTGAATTTCACAGATCATGTGGACTTGATGGTCCACATGGTGTTGATTTTTAATTTTTTTTTTTTTTTATTGCTGGTTTTAATTATTCCTTACTTTACTTATTTCACAAATTTAAATTAAGAACTGAATTTAAAATAAACTTTACATGTTGACAGTCTCATAACCTATTGCATAGAATCAGAGACTTTTTGCTGATTATCAGCTTTGTCATCTTTGTTTTCTTTTCCTTTATTTTTGTGTATTATCCGTGTACTTTGGAAAAGTCCAAAACATCAAAGCTGCAAAGAAGGTGGCTTGCTGCTGCCAAGTGACTTGGTCAGTTCTTTATCTCCTGATAGGCAGAATTACATCAACAGTGTCTGAGAAACATAAAGTTGTGGGCGTTTGGGTTTTTTTGGGGTTTGTTTGTTTGTTTTAAATAGCTATGTGAGGTCTGTTAATCTCCGAGACATAAAAACTCCACTAAAAAGTATTAAAAACCCTAAAATCTAGAATGATGAAAATTTGAGATTTTTATCAGGCTTTTCAGGTTCTTAAATCCTGTGACTTTTAGTGTAAGACAGTTTTGTTGTTGTTTTTCTTTAATAAATTTAATAAGTTTAATTTACTTTACTTTTATCAGTTTAATTAGATTAATTTGAAATTGGAAACCTCAATGCTACAGAAAAAGGCTAAAGCCCACAATCAAAGAAAACAAAACTTAATCAAACCACAATATAAATGAAGGCAACTCTGTCCTAATTGATCAGAAACGACGTTATTATTTTATGTTGGTATTGTGATTTGGGGGAAAGGAGAAGAACTAGTGGAATTGTCTCAAATTCCTTGTATTGCCTGGACAGAGGGCTCTGAAGGAATGGTGACTATTCTGCTTACGCTGCATTTTGCGGTGACTCAGCCTTCAAACGTTGAGCCAACGTATTACTGCCTCCGTAACAACGGAATGAGGTGTTCACCATGGAAAATTGTCCTTCATTTTTCTAGCACTACTGTGTCCTGGTCTGAAGGCTGTTCTTGCTATAAACAAGCACTATATGAAGATTTTACAGAAGTAAATGTTTGCAGAATCAGACAGTCTCTCAGACTATATAATTTTCAAAGCAGGTCCCCATCATACCAACAGCCCCAGTAAGTACTACAGGATGCTCATCTGAGTAGGAATTTTCAGGGTACGGCTGTTGCTTTACATATTTTAAAGGCTATAGCTTATTGTAGATGCTATAATAATACATTATTCTTCCTTCAACTGTAGAATAGCCTGGGTTTCATGAGTAATGCTATAATAATTGTTTACGTAACAATAATGCTGCTCTTTTGCTCTCAATCATAAGGAGAGCAGATATAGAGAAGCAAAACCTGTCTCGTGTTCTAAGGAGTATTGAAATACCCTCTAAGAAAGCAGAAGATAGGTAGAAATAGAGCTAGATGCTGGTTCTCTACTGTACTCTAAACAGTGTCTCAGTGGGTTCAATTTTATGAAACATTAAAACAATGTGAAGTTTCTTCAGTTTATAGGTGGCAACATCTATTTACAAGCACAGCTAGCACGAAGGGCAGCGGTCAATGTTGTGACGCTGGTAGGGAAAAACAAAACAAATTTGCACCCATCTGCTGGCCCTTCCTAGCAATTCATTAGCAGTTGACCATTATTGTGGCCCGGTATGCTTGTTGTACTAGCAGAAATCAAATGGATGGGACTGAGCTGTCTATAATCGTGGCTGTAAGGCTGCGGAGTTCGGTTGCTTATGTTGGCATGAAATTAGCTCGGTCTATGGCAAGAAAATGATGGGACCGAGATGGAGGTTTATTGCATAATTAGTTAAACAATATTTCATCCATGGGTCTTATCAAGCTGTAAGACAGGCATATCTGTTGTAATTATATTTTACATCGGTAATGTGACACATTAACGAAATATGTCACTGCACTAGCCTTAGGATACATTTCATTAATGCAAAACACTTTTGTTATATGCTTTACATTTGGAAACAGATTTAAGTATTAAGTGGCTAATGTCTGCAGCCAGGGAATCCTTTCCGAATTTGTAACACTGACCAGAACAGACCGCATTACACTCTCCAAATGGTGCATTTTTGCATTTGAATGTCTGAATTATCCTGGTTTCTTAGAGACGACCACAACACCAACATCTTAAATCCTCAAAATATTGTTCGCTTCATTGAATGCTCGTGATCTAAGCATATGTGTAATTATTCTGTAATTCTCCCCAAAATGTGATTCCTTGGAAATGCATACTAGATTTCCCCTATTGTAGCTGCAATGACTATTTCTTTGTGCCTGCTTCTTTAAATACGGTCACAAGGAAGTCTGTGTGCCTTGGTGCACCGCATGTGTAATGATGATTTTTTTTTTTTCTTCCCTCCCCCCCCCCCCACTCCTAGTACGCCCATCAGGAGGGGAAAAAAAAAAAGCAAACCCACAAAAACCTGCTTCATTTGTTTCAGGGTACAGAGCGAGGTCACAAAAAGACCATTTAAGATAGTATACATACAACAGTAATCTTTCTGAGAAGAAATGGGCCTAATACCACGTACAATGGGCTTAGAGTTAGGGAAGTATACAAAATTAGAATTTGCAAGAGTTACCAAACCTGGCTCCGATAACATAAGCGTGTTCTACACTTTGGAAGAGGGCAAAGGGGAACCCCACGTACCTTAGGCAGATTCAGCACGCATCGTGCAGCAGCGAAGATGATTCTTCAGAAATTGCTGCTAGTGCAAAATATACAGACTCTTAAAAAGAGGAAAAAAAATAAAATCCCTGTGTCTGTGGGAAAAATCCTGTTTTGTTAATTTTAAAAGTTACAGTTTATTCAGTAATGCAAAGACAAATGCACATGCATTTTTTTACTCAACTTTTACTTGCTCTTCAATCACAGGAAAGAAAGTTCTTTGGTAATATGAGTATTGCAGACACAAGGGGTGCAGAGGCTGAGACCTCATCTTATTAATTGTTCTAGATCACAGTTGTCTTGATCAGTCCCATTATAAGAGAGCAGTAGGGAAGACTTGACTTCTAAGTCTTTTGTAGCCGTTTTTCTTAACATCTTCCATTTTAAAAAATGTTATCCGGATCTTTAGTACCTATTTGATAAAACTTGGCTGTTAATTCTTTTATTTCAAAGGAGAAATTTTTCAATCAGAATTAGAAATATGTGAAAACAATGCATTATTAAATAAAATCAAGTAATTACAGAATTTGCTGCAAATTTTGAGCTTTGTCTATATGGTAATGTTCCTTGCTAAACATGTCTCCCACACTTTTCAGTTAAAAAACCTCTTTAAAGGTGTGGAAACATTTTATAGAATGAAATCAAATAATTTTTCTGAGGAGGATTTATAAAACTATGCTTGTTAGATTTTCAAAACTGAGACAGTATTTGGGATAAATACTGCACAAAGATTGCCACAGTAAGAAAGGTACAGACTTGCAGATTATTTTTGCTTTTTATGCCAATAAACAATGAAGGTCTGAGTTGAGGAAAACAAGTTTAGCTGGAATAAAGCAAGCACTGACACATGAGAAACAATTCATATGTGCTGAGGAAATTAAGCCTGTGTAAAATAATTACTGCATCGATTCAGTGTAATTAGTCTTAGTGATTGTTGCAGTGTTTGTTCCCTTGTACCATTTCATTTTATATTAGTGTACCATTTGAGTGCATTAATCCATTTTTAGCTTTTCAGTCAGATTTTTATAACTGGAGTTGAAATAGAAAATGCACTTCTAAGGTTCAATCAGGAAATAAATCATAAGATTGTGGAGCTGCAACAAACGATTTAACATCACTTTGGTTTTTACTCTTTAATTAGAAAAACACGATATTTACTGTTTAGCCCAAGTTGTACAGAATTTGGAAGAGGTAGACTGTTACAGTTCAGTAATTGTCTGGAGCCCAAAAATAGATGCTAGGCTCAGAGTAGAGTTGCTTGTTGTTGTATCCTAAAACCCCCTCAGAAAGGAGTAGGTTTCTACTTGTGCTTTCCTCCTAGTGGCAGCCATCATTGTCATCCTTCAGGTTTCCACCAGCATGGATGAAGTATGAATTTGTACAAAGTACATGTGGAATTCATAGCCCTGACGCGGGTCTCTAAGACTCGTTAGGTGTGGGCACAACCCCTGTTTCTGCTAAAATAAGCATTTCTCTTATATGTGTTGGTGATGTGGCACCTGAGTTGGCAGAAATCAACCAAGAAACAGTCTCCGAGCAAGTCATCCTCCACCATGTCTTCTTCCTCTGCCGAAGTGCAAGAAGAAAGTTCCTGGTACAAGCATATAATGAATTCCAACCACGCAAATTTTGTTTCAGAGCTGTGAGGTAAAATCCTGACCTGGTGAAGTGGATGGCAAAACCCTGAATGATTAGAGTGGTGTTTGGATTTTGCTTCTAAAACTGCTCCATGCTGAATTAAAATGATTGGAACTGAGAGCTCTGTGTGCGTTCCAGGTCTGCAGTACACGAGTGGGAACATGCATCTCACTCTGTCAGAGATATAAATATTGAAATAAATATGTGAAGTGCCAGAGTGTAAATTGATTTTTAAGAGGTCTAGATCTGTTTTTATTATAATATGAAGTAGTGACTGAGAAGTGGCTTTTATTTTAATAGAGCGTCTTTTCATTGCTGCAACTGTATTCCTCTTTTTGCACTTCCCCCTCTATCGTTATTTGCAATTTATCTTTTTTTCCCTAAAACCCTGCAATGTCATCTGAATGAAAATGATCTGGACAATCAAGGAAAGTACTTATAAATAAACATTTGGCAGAAAATGTTTGATACTCTGTGAATGTTGATTGCAAATATTTTAATGAGGTCAGCCTTGTTGTTTTGGTTTTGATGTTGTGGTTGGGTTTTTTTTAAGTTGATTGTAAATCAGTAAAACGTGCTGGGCTTTCTAAGCTCTGAGTTGGCAACAGCTTGTTGAGAGTAAATCCTCCCATAGAAGGTTTTGCTAATCTGAATAAATTCAATTGCAAAATCCTTCCTTGATCTAAGCTTGCTTAAGCTCTCACCAAGGCCTAAGGACCCTGAGGGTCAATTCCAATAACAAAAGATAAGGAAAATCTGCCCTTTCTCATATCTCTCTGCAATACACTATAAGCTGTTACCTCACTGCAAAAAATCTTTAGGTTTAATGAAGTCGCCTTTTGATAGTTTTTTGAGGATGAAGTTCAATGTTTCCCACCCCAGTGCGTGTCTGCTCTGCATGCCACCCAGGACCGATGGCCGAGGACCCGGCTGGCTCCTTCCCCAAGGCACGGCTGCGCCTGGAAAAGAAGTCCTTGAAAATCACTGTGCTGAACTACATAGCTCCAAGAAAACAGGATAAACGGAGTTTTACTAATTAGTAATTTTATTTTGAGGAGGTGGCATAATTGGTATCAGGTTAGGCATCCTGGGTTTTTTAGACAGAAGCTTGGTTAAAAAAAGTCACAAGGAAGAAAGTTTAGCTCAAAACCTGAACAAATTCCAGGGCTGATTCTGCAGCTCTCCTGCTGCCGCTGTGTTGCAGTTCAGCCACCCATTACTCCAGAACACTGCGCGTATGATCTGAAAGTGAGAGGTGCAAACAAGCACTTGTGTTATTTTTTCTTTCCAATAGTCCTCTGTCCTATTTTGCTTTTAGTTGAGGCTTTTTGTGTTAAGCGGTAGTTTGTGAAAACTGTGAGACCTCGTTTTGTGGCACTAGTTGAATAAGTAATGCAAAAATCACTAAAACTGGAGCTTTTGAGCAGCATCAGATACTGGGCAGCTGTGAACTGATTGTGATCTGGCTCTGCTGTTTGTTTCTGTTGATGTTCTTGGGCAAACATGTTTCCAAAATCAATTTGGTTACAATAAATAAACTTATATAAAAAGAAGTACCAAAAGGATTTGGTTTCTTGCACAGATATTCCATCACAAAATGTAGATAGTGGATAAGGGAATGATCACAGACAACGGCAGAGAAAAGGAAGTTTTGTGGTAAAAGCGCAGAGAGTCTTCAGATGGCTGTGACCTGTCTATGGGGCAGAGGCACCTCATGGAAGTTATAAGTCTGTTCTGCTTCCCACTGAAGCTGTTGGAAAACTGAGCTTACTCTATCTGTGGTTAGCGAAAGAAAATAGATTTAAAAGCCTAATAATTTCTGGTAGTATGAATTCAAATTTTCTGCTGTGGGAGGAAGGGCTGTGCAGAATCAAGGTGGAGTTGTATGTTCCTGGGGATGTGTTTTTATCACTATTCTGAAATGTTTTCCTCTACGTTTTTAGAAGGCTGGGTTATTTTAGCTCAATTTGAGACAGTGATTGTGTTCGTTCCTGTCTGATGAGCCCTACCATGAGAATCTTCCTATGGCGTTGGCACTGCTGCAGCACCTGGTTGTGCTCATAGTGCTTCTGGCTCATGGTGTGACTTTAGGACAGGTCCTTAGACACTCCATGGCTATTTAACTGGTAAAAGGTGGTAAAAAAAATCTATGTAATAATGTCAAAGGATTAGTAGGAGAATTCATTATTTATCCTGTGTGAAAGAACAGAGGGTCTTCAGGGGGAAGCCCTGGAAAATTGGGGTCTGGCAAGTGAAAAGAAATGGGGAGGAACAGAGCTTAAGGAGAGAACGAAGCCCCGTTTAACAGGTGCCCAAAAATCTTTTAATGGGCTCCCATTAGGCTCCAGTAGGGATCTCTGTGAGGAGGAGACATGTAAACACTTTATGAAAAAAGTTATTCCTTTATTGGAATTTGGATTTTCTCCCAAATTTACCATCTAGCTACAAGCTTCACCCTGAGCATCTCTGTTGTACCGCTGGTCTTGCCCTTTGCCCTGTTTGTTCAAACTCCCACAATCAGCTCTGTTTGCCATGGCTTGAGGTGAACAAGTAGCGTTTGGCTTAAGGTGGTGCTTCCCAGAGGGCTTCTGCACTGTGCTGAGAGAAAGGAAGCCGGCTTGCTGTGTGTAAATGCAATTAATGCTCCTTACACGAGCAGTGGCAAATAGTCAGATGAGTAGAGCTCAAGAATGAGTAAAGCACAAGACTGGACTGTAGTGCTAATGTTCATTGCTGAGGACGTTTTCATAAATTCACTGACAACATTGCAGTATTACAATGAAGGTTAGGGCAGTATTTTGGGTTTTGTGTGTTGTGGGTTGTTTTGTTGTTTGTTTGGTTTTTTTTTAAGAAATACAAAATACATAGTTTTCTGTGGTTTCTTTCTGCCTACAAAAATTATGAAGTAACGTCTCTTACATAGAAGAGGAAAAAGTCATACTACCCAGGTAAAACAGACTGTTTGGAAAGAATCCCATGTGTTGAATACGCAACCATAGTACTACTTAATATAAAATGGTATAGGGATGTTTTTAACATAGGCTGTTGTGCTTAACCTACTCCACCTATGCAGCAACTCAATATACAGCATCTATTTACTAGTTTAGCAAAGTGGCGACCTGACAGCAATTTCACAATATCCATATTTTAATTTTAGTGCTAGGGATGTTTTTGTTACGTCTTTATTATTTTTATTGTTTCCTTAACTTTATTATTTCCTTCATTAAATTTCACATATTGATATCTGCAGCAACAGAAGACAGTATAATTGTAACTTACGTTTAGGTTTTAAAAGTCCCTTGGAACTTACAAATACTTGTGTTTAAAGTTATGCAGTGAGACAGACGGTGTTACCAGTTATTACATAGTATAACTGGTTATTCTTATGGTCTGGATAATTTGTTGGAAGTGGTGGCTTTTGTCAAAGCCACAGCTCCTGGAATTGTATCATTATATAAGAATATTGTATTTAATTTAGAAAAAAAAAATAATCTTTTTCCCTGGAAGCCGAGAGAAAAGATAAAAAATGCTTTGAATGCACTAGAAAGACTTAATTTTGAAAGTCAAATAAAAAAATCAATTGTAGGTTTTAAAGCAGATTGAGACAAAATTATTGGCATATGATATTTGAAAGTTTTGCAGTTAATAATAAGATTAATTTGTGGTGGAACTTCACCTAGCAAATTTTTTTTGCAAGTTCCCAAATTTACGTTGAATAACTTGTCATAGGTAACAAAAATAAAGGTGTAAGTAGGAAGGACATTGATGATGGTATTGACGGATCATAGTGCCTGTGAGTAGTGCAGCTAATATTCTTACATCCTGTTTCAGCTGCTATTTTCACTTCCTTGGCTTTTAGTACTATTTGTTTTGAGATCCTTAAATCGACAGTGCTTGCCCTATAAATTATGTGCTTGCCTCTACATTTGTTTTGTAGCTCAGCAGCCTGCAAGTGACAAATAGGGTTTTTTAAACAAACTTAATTTGAGATTATAGATTAAACTTTTTTGATAGGATAATTATTTCCGTAGTCTCTGGTGCATGTACATTAATGTCTTTATTTAAGAGCTTTTTTCGTGCCTCAGAATGTCTTTATATCAGATATACAGCGCAGTTATTAGTGTGAAGCTATCGAATTCAAACGGTAACGTTCCCACAGTGCTAGTTTTGTTTTCCAATTTCGAGCTGAATATGAGTAATGAATAAAATTATTTTTGTCTTGATGTTTCACATTTCAGGGAGTGCCCTGGAGCGTAGTTTATACACAGCAAAACCAGCATTCTGGCTGAATTTGCTGATTTTTCTAGCAAATTCCCAGACAAAATTGGGCAAGTGATGTACCTTTTATTTATGAGCCTTTTTGGATTGAACAAATTTCTTAAAATAAATAAATAATAAAAGGAGTGAAGTTATAATGCAGGCAAACACAGCTGTAGTGCTGTTCCTTGTTTAGGGGTATTGGTAGTATTTGCTACAGGCATGCAGATGAGATGCAAGAAGTTCCTGAGATGGTCAGTGCAAAGAGAGTGTAAATGGTAATTCAGAGTGCTAAGATTATACGTGTAAATCTGAGCAGATTTTTGTAATTATCTGTATGTCACAGATAACACTTCTGTACTGTGACTATTGGCAACTTTAAAAAAACAAGATAATCAGCAAGGAAGAGTGAAGAATTCACTTTCTGGTTTCTCCTTCTTGGTGGATAAGCATATATGTTTCTATTTCTAAAACTTCTGACATGTAGAATTAGTTGTTAAACATAGGTTAATAGAAAAACCTTTCCTATTACAGGTATGACATTATCATACAAATAGCTGTATGACTTTATCACCTTCCATTAGTTGCTGTATTAAGCTTTGAGGCAAAGGAATGGACTAATTGACCTTTCAGACTCCCTAGTGTCAACTCAGAAATCTGTATTTTTTTTTTACTGTTTTTCTAGCCCCCAGCTCTTGGAGTCATATAATTACAAAGAAGTTGCAGCCGCCTTTCTTCTTTCATTTAAATGTCTGCTTTTTGGCACTCTTGAATGTGAAATAAATCTTGAAAAGATGTATTGAAGGTGTCTTTTGAGGGTAAAACTCAGAAGGCAAATAATAAAAACTCTTATTTTTTTAAAAAAAACCACTTAAATTTTGAAGCCAGTCTCTAATTTTCCTAATTGTTGCATATGCAGAGTAGATGACAAAGTAATGTGTGCGAATAGATTTTTCTTAAGACTTTATCAGTTCCATTTTCACGTAAAGATAGCACAGGACAGTAGAAGGATTTGGGCAGTTAATTAAAAATCACCTTTCCTTCTGCAGTGAGGACTGGACAAAGATTTGATGCAAACTGTATAGTGAAAGGAAGTCAAAAAGTGACTTGCATCTTGGGAGGTAGACCATGTTCAGTACTCATCTACTGATGTAGATAAATAATCAAACATTAGAAAAGCCCTGCGATATTCATTGTAACACTTAGTTGCTAAAGAATTGCCTTTTTTTTTTTACTATGTATTTTCTTCTAGAAAATAATAGAAATTGTTTTCACTGTGGTGGAAGAAAGCCTTTGGGATGTGCGAATAGTGAGTGTAGGGGGGATCAACAGGCATTGAGTGGAAGTGTTGGCATTAGAAGTGTTTACCTGGCTATAAGCAACGCGTGTACCGTGGAAAGCTGTTTCATTTAATAGGTTACCAGAAGAGGCAGAGGGAATAAGGATTTTCTGTAAATTGTCCTGTTTCTCCATACAGTGTACAATGGCTCTTTGGCCTCTACTTAGCACACCGTTTTGCAAAACCACACACAGCAGCCCTTCCTAGAGACTACCTAAGACAAAAATGCTGTCCCTTGGGATTAAGAGTAACTAATTAACAATTTATTTTCAAAATCGTTAAATAAATTAGGTGAACTGAAATGTCGTTACCCTAGACATTGAGAGAGAAGGGGCACAGTGGAGGCTTCTCTGATCAGCTGAGACACAAAGAGTAGGACTTAAAATTTGTTGGGTTGGTTTTCCAGGTCCTTGCATAGCTCCATCCCCTCTGTGATGATTGAGGCTATCAACCTTTATTCACCTTCAGCCTCACTGGCTAGGGAGGTTTAAGGCGCATCTCCTGCCTACACTAGGAATGTTGTACCTGATTCTCTTTCTAGTGCTGCTCTCTGAGGTAAAGCTGAGGTGAAAGGGGCAGAGGCTGTATTTCTTCCACACAGAGCCATTGTGATTCCCACATACATACATAAATATGTGATTGTACAAATATGGAGATTCCCATCCTGGAAGTGGAAAACCTGCAGTCAATAATCAAACCATTTTCTGGTAAATACTATGTGTTTGGTGTATTGTGCACCTCCGTGGGACATCAGCAGGTTTGGGTATGTCAGGTAAGGTAGCAGGAAGGGTGACAGGGCTTCATCAGTGAAGTTTTTCAGCCCAGCTTGTGTAAATACTCTTCACACATTACGTACATGTTTAAAACTCAAAAGTCTTTAGAGGTGATCACAAACAGTCTGCAGGCAACAACCTCCTGCAGAAATCTCAGCCAAAACTTTATCCAAGGTCTCGCTCAAGATGGAAAACAAATTGTGTTGCCTGTACAGCCCACCGTAACACTGCTGTTCTCCTAAGACTGTTATGCTCACACTGACGTATTAAGGAACAGGATGTGTAAACATACTGGGCTCTCTGGTGAGTGCTACTGTCACAGGATAACATATGGCTACAAACAGTATTTATTATCAGCTTGAAACTTCATGTTTTCTTTTTCTTTCCCTATGAACTTCCCTGTTACCCAGCATTGTAAATTGATCATTTTTCCTTTTGGACCCAAAGTATTGGTGTTTTCCTTACATATTCCTATGAACTGTTACTATTTGGAAAAATAAACTGGCATATGAATACTCAAAAAAATAACCAAACTTGACATTCAGCTTTCAGTGAATCTTTTTGCTGGTTGTTCTTTGCAGCCTTCTTGGACATATATCACTTTCGCCATAACTTCCCTCTTCCTATCTTTTAGTAGTTGTAGGTTTTTCATTATTTTTCTGACATCTTGGGAAATCACACAAAAGCCTGATCTTCCCTAGAGGTCTCTTAATTATGCATAACTCCCTTATTCCTGAAAATTCACTTTCTCTTCCATCTCTGAGGAAATTGAATTCCTTCCCTGTGACATCTTCTCTCTGTGGAAATTCATGTCCTATTTCTATGTCATGGCAAATTAATTTTTCTTTCCCTTATTCTATGTAAAAGGGAAGTAAGTGTTTTACAGCTGGTGAAGTAAAAGCCTGGTACGTGCCAGGCAGTACCCAAACTAATTAACTCTGGCAAACCTGTGTTTGTAGCCTAATATGATTTTCATGGCAAGGAAGAGCAGTAGATATTAGGAAGCTATTTTAACTGTATTATGCAACACTATAGGCTTGGGGAAGAGTGCCTGGAAAGCTGTCTGGTGGAAAAGAACCTGGGGATGTTGGTCAACAGCCAACTGAACATAAGCCAGCAGTGTGCCCAGGTGGCCAGGAAGGCCAAGAGCATTCTGGCTTGTATCAGAAATAGTGTGGCCAGCAGGACTAGGGAAGCGATCATCCCCCTGTATTTGGCACTGGTGAGGCCACACCTCAAATACTGTGTTCAGTTTTGGGCTCCTCACTACAAGAAAGACACTGAGGTGCTGGAGCGTGTCCAAAGAAGGGCAACGAAGCTGGTGAAGGGTCTGGAGCACAAGTCTTAGGAGAAGTGATTGAGGGAACTGGGGTTGTTTAGTCTGGAGAAAAGGAGGCTGAGTGGAGACCTTATCGCTTTCTACAGCTACCTGAAAGGAGGTGGAGTTTGGTCTCTTCTCCCAAGTAACAAGTGATAGGACAAGAGGAAATGGACTCAAGTTGCATCAGGGGAGGTTTAGATGGAATATTAGGAAAAATTTCTTAACCAGAAGGGTGATCAAGCATTGGACCAGGCTGCCCAGGGAAATGGTGGAGTCACCATCCCTGGAAGTATTTAAAAGATGTGTAGATGTGGCATATAGGGACATGGTTTAGTGGTGAACTTGGCAGTGTTAGATTTATGGTTAGACTCGATGATCTTAAGGGTCTTTTCCAACCTATATTATTCTATGATTAACGAAGCCTTTCTGCGTTAATTAGAAGATTTTTACTTAGGCATTTAAAACATTAATTTGACTGTCAGTAACGTAAGGAGATTTTACATGTAACATCAAAGCAAACAGGAGTATCTCTACACCAAGTGTCTAGAGACAGAAGCTTTGGGGAGCAATGTCAAAGCTTGTTCACTGATGGTATTTAAAGCCAATGAAAGGCTGGATTTATCAGTCTAAACAACAACAGGAGAGATGTTTGAGCTACCTGTGTCAACTGCCTTTATAACTGTTGAAGAGCAATAAACACACCTAAGGTGTGTGACTCGTCATTTCTTCTCGAGGTTGACATTTAAAACAGATCAGATGAATAATACCCTAAAAGGGGATATTTCTTTCCACAGACTAGGCTAGTTCAGATGTAGCTGTCTGTCCTACAGACATCTAAAGTTAGATGAGGTGAATCTCATCCTAAATTCTTTGACAATGAAGGTACGTAGAGAGACTGTATACTTTGAGTGGAGACTATATGCATGAAAAGACACGTGCATTTTTGAGCGTTTTACAATTAACTCTTTGTGTTTTGTTACATATAGGTTTAACAGTTTTCCTGTGAAAATAGTAGGAAAGTGTATAGGCACACAAGGATTATTTCAGTTTTTCTGTTGACAATTCCTGTAAACCCAATGCTCAATTATTGGAAAAAAAAAAAAAATTGTAGCCTGAAGTACAATCATAAACCTGTACTATTGAGCCTAGACTGTGAGGCTGAGATATCTTTGCTGTTGAGCCTCTGGCACATCATAAGAGGAATCAGGAACATGATTTTCTTTTTTTTAAGGGGGGAGAAAAAAAAATGAGAGAGCAGCACTGACGCTCGTCATTGCCTTTATTACTTGACCACCATTCAATTATGATGAGAAAGACCAAAAAGCTTGCCTGACAACCAGAGTGGGTAATACATGAATAGGAAGTCTAGTTTCTTTACTTCTCTATGACAGAGCTGAACAGTAGGCTAGGGAGATTTGGGGCTTTTTTTCTGTTGTGTGTTTTTTTTCTCTTTTTCCTGATTCTATTCTTCTGTATAACTTCTGTCAGAGAAATCACCCACGAGAACAAAGATTTGCTACAAATGTCAATCATTTTGTGCTAACATTTACCAAGAAGTCAAGATTCTACCAGATGTGTACATTCCATGTAATAACTATTTGAGAAATAGTGTGAGTGTGCACAGCAGATAATTTGGTCCCCTTTAGATGCACAACGAATTCCCAGTAATGTTTTTTCCTCTTCAATCAGTATTTTGTTTTCATTCTCTGATAACTTTTTAGTGATTCTATCTTTATTCTAAAAGTAATTTACAATAGATGGCATTGCACTATTTTTTTTTTTTTTTTTAGTGAATCAGTCTTGCGTAAAGACTTTGGCTTGTGTGGATGTAGCAGAAACGAACAATGAATTATTAATTTTTTAATTATTATAATCTTATTTTTTTCCATGTGTCACAATAACAAATTGCTTGGATAGGAAACTCCTCCTTGTATTTCCTTGAAGAACTCAGAAATGAATTCTTGGGCTTTTCTTGTATCTGGGTGTAATATATAGTATCGTAGCAGAACAAGACCATAATGAACATTTATTCCCCTGAGTTTAAAGTTAACTTTATTGTCAATGTTAACTTCGTGTGCAAGGAGAAGATTATTTACCAGTCGTTCTTAAGATGTCTGGTAAATATAATACTAACTGCGCTGACGTTGTTAGTGGAATAGTTTCTGACCTGTGCAAGATGAATTTTAAAGGACAAATTAGCTGAGAATATCAAATTGTTAAGAGTTTTTCAGATTTGTTTTCCTAAGTTTGTATGCTTTTTCAAATTGCAGATCAAATAGGGTATGATAATCTTTGAAGTTGGCTTAAACTGCCCTTTATAAGTACTAATCTTCCAAAATCTTAAAAGCACTCTTTGGTAAAGATCTTACACCTCCTTCAAGGCAACCATATGTCTCAATCTTCAAAATATGGAGGTTTGCACATGCACATTGGAGCACTGAAATCAGCTACCTAATAGCCTCTCCTTAAAGAACCATTTTGAATCTTTTTTGAAGTGATGCTGTGAGATTTACTGGCATGTTCATAAAAAGTAATTAGTAAGATTTGAAGTGGTTTCTGATTTTTTTTTTTTATTATAATTGTTGCAAGGAAATGTATACACAGATGTCGTGAGAGTTTCCAAAAAAAAAAAGAGAAGAGGGGAAAAAAAAAGCCCTTACGTAGCTGACAGCCCGACAACTTTGCATATGTGTGTTAACAGGAGAATGTGCTGTGTTTAGGATGAATGGAGAAGCGGGCCTAAATGACTTTCAGATTAGCTGGAACAGATGGAAGGGTCACAGTTGAACAACTTTACACAGGAACATAAAGGCAATGTTCAAGTGGAGTTCATTGCCTCTGACAGATACTGTCAATCAAACAGGGGACTCTCAGTTAACCAGCAGCCTGTCCTTTCAAAGATTAAATTAAAAAAAAAAAAAGTATTGTGAGGCGATGACTGAAGTTTATCTGGTCTATGTCAGGCATAAACTCCACCCCGAGTGATGAGTGTTTTCAAATCAAGCACAATACGTTGTGGATGTTTTGAAGACAAGTGAGTTACAGCCTACACTGAGAGACAGGACTATGATATCATTTCTGCAAATGTGTCATCAGGGTTATGCTTTCCAGGGGTGTATATCAGGTTTCGATAGCCGAGAATCTCTTGCTGGTATCCTGTGTGTCAAAAATGAAAATATCCCAGACAGCATGAAGCAGATAAGTGTATCGAGAGGCAGACGAGCTCAATGAGGGGCATGGAGGAGGTGGCTGTGCATGTGGAGGATGGAAAGAACTTCTTTTCTTAGGCTGAAAACAGGGACCTGAAAATACATGTGAAGTTTCTCAGACTGACATGTGCACACTTAGACACCTTTTCCTTCCTCCTTTCTAAATAAATGGGGACAAATGAAGCAAGGAAGGTCCCTTGAATATTTGTGAGGATATATTCAGAAGCATCTCCTGTTTAGACAGCTTTCTCCAGCACAGTGAAAAAGAAAAGCTATGAAAAGAACAGCAGATGAAGCATGGCAAGAATAATTTTGAGCAGATGTAGATAAAAGTTGCATGGTTCACGTCTTTGCCTGCAAAGGCCCTTCTAGACATCGAGTCTTTTTCCCACATCAGCTTTCTTAGTATTTCACTTCAGATAATTCTGTAGACTCAAGTCAGGAAACCAGGACTTGATGAGATGGAATGTATTATTTGTATGATCCCTGGTTGTAGCCCTAAGTGTTTGTGAAAGAAGTATTCAGCTCTGCAAGACACCTGATCCTGGCTTTATCCTCAGCAGCTGGCTCACTCTCAAAAACTATATTAAAGCAGAGATCCAGACCCTACTGATCCTTAGACAAATAAGCTACACTTTCTTCATTGATCATTGTATTCTATAAAATAAATAGCTGAGCAGGAAATTCTTGGTGCTTTACTACACCGCTAGGCCAAAATAACATTTCTTATTATCTATCCCATAAGTTCTCCTTGTTGGATCTCAATAGCACACAGAATCAAGGACGGAAGCTTATGTGCTTTGCTCACTAGGATCATTGCCAGAATGACAGATTTGACTGCCAAATCTGAAATTTCAAAAAAAATTCTTGAAAGTTCATAGTTTTATGGAGCTAAATTACAAGTCAGTAGCCCGTGACAGCAACCGCTTCAGCTCTTCCTGCATTTCTTGGCTATTTCTTTTGAATTGTCCTGTCTTTAGCAGATGGTGGCATACCTGATGACTGTTTGCTTTGTTTCACACTGATGACAGTGCCAGCACTTTCAATTTTTGTTTTGAAGGAAACCTGTCATCTGCTCTCCGTCAATAGCATTGTACAATAATTGCAATTATTTTGAAAAATGCAGGAGTTAAAAATAGGAGAATGCTACAGATGTACTTGTATTGTCCTGAAGGCATCCACACTTTGCTACTGTTAGAGACCAGATATTGGGTTGGTTTAGACAGATCATCCAGCCAGGTGTGCACTCTTATAGCAAGGTGGGGGTCTGAGAAGTCAAAGCATCCAACGGGACAAATATTAAGATAGCTTAAGCGCTGCAGATAGAGCTGCAATAAAAAAAACCCAGAACATTGAAGTGGTGTTGCATCAAGAAGATACTCTGTTTCATTTCACTAGGACAATATAGCTGTAAAAGCTATTATCACATTGCTTACCAGCACATTTAGGCATTTCCCGCTGACTAATTACAGCTCAGTGCCAGTGGGAACTAGATGTTTAGAGCATCTCGTTTGCTGCTATCCTGCAGGGACTGGCTGCAAAACTTTGTCAAACTTTTTCAAGGGACAATTGAATTTCCCTCTTTTTGAGGTGGAAAATGAGTTTTCATTAAAAAAAAAACCAAACAATGCTTTATTTTTGTGGGATATTTTTAGTTCTCAGTCTTTTTATGATTTGAGACTTAAGTATATTGACTCACAACTCTACCCTATATGCAGCTTTCTTGTAAATTTTCTTGTAAATTAAGACAGGTATGATGCGTGATTAAAGAAAACCAAACCAGAACTACCTTGAAGTTTATTACACAACATTTGGCAATCACTGTGGTATTATAATTGTAATATACTACAGGAGATGTATTATTTAATTGTGGAAACCAGGAAAGATTTATTTTTTCTCCCCTCTATGTATAGCATTGAAAAATGCATATGAGTCTTTTATGTTCCTTTGACTGCTAAAGCACTGCAGAAGATAGTAGAAGTGTGGAAAATGGTTTGAGTAACTAACTTGAACTTTACACATGTCAATTTTGCTTCACGGCTGTGTCTGGAAGAAGGGGGAGCTCCAGGAGGAATATGCCTTCTCTTGTTCTGTGGAGATGAACTTCTTACTTGGCAAGCTACAGTTCTTTCTGGTTGCCCCCACTGCCATATTGATACACAAAACCTTTTTTTAGGTCTAAGAAACACAAGTGTCGCAATTCAGAAAGATGCTGGTATTGAGCAGTTAGGTTTTTTCACCATTAGGTACAAACACAGTTTCATTTTATTAGCATTTATGGTCATAACTACGGCTTCTTAGAGTCTGAGCTTGTCATGAAGTTCAGGGCCCCTGATTTCATTAATGAAGATTTTCATCGATTTAAATGAAGTTGTGATTATACTCAAGAAGTCTGACTATCTAGAAAAATTCCATGCATTCATTACATCCCACATACCTGATTGTCCACATAATTTATTTTGGTGTAAACACATTGACTTGATTGATTCCTGGTTTATATGCTTTAATGTTCAATGGGAATCAACTTTTTTTCTCCCGCTATGAATCACATGGGAGTAACATAAATTAGAAAATGATTTCTAAAATTGAGGAATTGTCACTGAGCCAGGAGGACATTTAACTTTTGGAAGAGTTAATGTGACATATCCCTCTTTTATTCTGCTTGACACTGGCCTTATTAATCAGACAAGCAAGCTTTGAAAACAAACAAACATCCAAACAAAGAATTGCAGAGATAAAGCAAAGCACCCGGTTTCCATTTAGATTCCCTGACACAGCATGAAAACAAACTGGGCATGGATTAATAAATGATCCCCAGATACGTCATTGAAGAGCCTTGTGTCAACTGCAAATAAAACCAGCCATGTCATCCATGCCTTTAGATGTTCAGTAATGGATCACAGTTCTACTTTTTTGATATAATCATGACAACTGGGCAAGATGCTTAACAAATCCACTTTTGTTTGGTCAAAGTTTTAAACCTCGCTCTTTTGTACGGCTGCCTGTTTTGCAGTTTTTTTGTTTTAGTTTGTTGAGCGTTTTTTTTTTTTTTAACAAATTAGGTATTGACTCGAACTGGAGAAGAGCTACCAGATAAGCTATATGAGCTGAAGACTTCTTATATTCAATCTTTCTTTATGGCTGACGTTTTCCATTCTTTTCTTCTCTTTGCTTTGGGTTAGTGCCTGTCAGAACACCAGTTCTGTTGTGGACTGCAGTGTTAATGCAAGTTGCCTCGCATAATGCTGACCATTGTCTAGCAAGTTGCCACACCAACTCAGCAGATCAAGGAGACATGCAAATGGGTCAGGAACACACACAGAGGTTTTTCTCCTCACCTAAGAGGATAAGAGCTACAGAGAACTAAGGCAGTACATTCACCAGTAGTGGCCATGTACTACAGAAAGTTATTTAAATTTAAAATTTGCGGGGAAGCAAACTTCCTTAATCAGTAGAGGGTCACTGATTAAACACCACGACTTAAGAGCTCCGTATAGGTGCTCCAGGAAATTATTAGTATCCTTGAAGCTGAAGGAGGAGGGATGGAAATCTTTGGGCTAGTAGACAAGACTCTCTGGGACGAGCTTTTCCATATAGGTTTAACTTTCAGTATTATGAGCTCCCCAACTGTGAAAGGTACCTTTCAGTCCTTGCTGTAAGGGTTGTTGCCATTTTTAACTAACTAGTATAAGCCATTATGAGATATCAGGAAGAAGAGTGACACGGAATGCAAAATACTATTAAAATAATTAATTTTAAAAACAATGTTAATCTGCTTGAAAATATGACCTTACCTGCACTAGCAGTAGATGTTAAAAGAACTTAGCCTGTTCTTGTTCTGCCTTTTGGGCTAGAAACAAGGGACTTGGATTTTATTGTCTGCTCTGCCACAAGCTGTCATATGAGCTAGGGAAAACTACTCTTCCCCTGTGCTGTTTTCCCCCATCCCTATTCGTACAGGTGATCCCTGGGCTTGTTGGAGAGAATCTAACAAGACAAGATTCACTTTATCCACTTCTTAGCATTGCAAATAATAGTGGGATTTGTGACAATGCTGACAATTAAAAGAGGGAAGGTAATTGGAAATCAAGTTGCCCCTGTAGGTATAAAATAGCCACTTCTAAATTTCTAGAAACTTTGGCTTTGAATGAGGTTTGATTTAGTTTTGACTTCTATACTACTCAACTGCTTGCTCCTTGCCCCAAATGGGACAGTGGAAAAACTGTGGTGTTCTCAGAATGGAGAAAATCCAGACCATATTTTTCCAAGTCCCTTCAGTAGCTTCAAGGGATCAAATGACTTTATGCCCAGGGAGAGACTGTGTCAGGGTTAAACCCCTCCTGGGGAAGCATAATGCATGTCTGAGTGCATGATGTAATGCTGCAGGGAGGGTTTCTGTGACCCCACCTTCCCTCTCTGGGGCTGGCAAACTTACCCTATGAATTTACTAGGTAGGTTTAATCAGCAAAACATTAGATTGTGTTAGACACTTACAAGCTGCTGCAGGATGAAGGGAACAGTTTCCAGAAAGCATGTTCTTGGGATGCTGATTGTGCTTGACCGTGTTTTTGAAGCACCCTTCCTCAGGAAAGGATTTCCTCACAGTTTAGTCTCCAACCATGAATTTTATTGAGCTCCACTATCCACTCGGAGTATTCCAGCAACAGATCTGGGAGTTTGTGATGCTGAGATATCGGTTCTGAAAACAGTCACTAAAATGTTGCTTTGTCGAGTACTTCAGTAGCTGACCTGCAATTAATATTAATTTGTTGAGAACCAGTGGTGTTTTCAACACTGTAAGACACAAAAGAAAATATAGCTCCTGCCCCTGTTGTTAAGAAGAGCTGAGTGTTTCAAGGAGCTGAAAGCCAGCCAAAAGAAGTGGAAAAAGGAATTGCAGGATTAATCTCAT